>NW_005841892.1:4164781-4181028 GCF_000455745.1 Alligator sinensis
TACCCTGGGGTGAAGATTGTCAGGGCCAGCTGACTTGAAGGTATCCAGCTTCTCAAGATGTTCCTTCAGAAAGTCAGCATTAAGGGAGGGCAGGGGATCACCCTCACCCGGACTTCCCGGCCCTGTAGCGGGCATGGGCGTCCCATGGGACTGATGAAAGACTGACACAAAGTACCTATTTAATAGGTACTTAAATAGGTACCTATTAAGATCCTGCCAAGCAAGCAGAGAAAACCACCCACCCCAATGCTGATGCCAAAGATCTCAACACAATTAAATGAATTGGGCTTAGGAAATCTTCTGCATCTCCTATTTAACCTGTAAGATACATCTCTCTCCCCTGCTCCTGCCTGATTTGAGATTAGCACAGCTACCTACCTAGGTCCCTGGAGAGCCAGGGGGGCTGCTGTGCCCTCTTGCTGCCTTTCCTCTGAGATGGAATAGACTTAGTTTGTGCATTGAGGATCGCTCCCTTGAGGAGCAACCACTCCTCTTGAACTCCCCTCTCCCTGTGGTCACGGTCCCTTAGGGCCTCACTGACAAACCTCCTGAGCTTGTCAAAGTCGGCTTTCCTGAAGCCAAAGACTTGCGCGTTGCTGACCGACTTGCCAGCTTTTCGGCGGATGGTGAAGGTGATCAGCTCGTGGTCGCTGTCACCCAGCTTCCCATCGCAACAAACTGAACAAGCCCTGCAAACCTGAGTCTGGCCTTACTCCACCACAGTCCCACGCACCCAGATTCAGCCATACACTTCCCCAACCCTGCATGCCCAGATCTGGCCTCGCACTGTCTCAGCCCCGCACCAGTGTACAGGGCTACCTTATCCAGTCCACAAGACTCCCCAGGGGCCTGGCAATTTGGCAGCAGGGAAGCAGTACTTAACACAGTGACTGCACCCCAGCTGCCAAATTTTCAGACTAATGAGGACCTCTGCAGGATGGATGACCTGCCTCCACAGGCCAGATCTGGCCAGGCATAGGCAGACAAGGTTCCTTGGGTGAATTTGATATCTTTTATTAGACCAACCCAAATGGTTGGTGATTAGTTATTAAGCAAGCTTTCGGGTTCAAAAACCCTTCGTCAGGCTAAGGAAGCTTCAGCAGTTGGTGTGTGCTCTTCCTGGATGGAAGCAGAGAGCACACACCAACTGCTGAAGCTTCCTTAGCCTGACGAAGGGTTTTTGAACCCGAAAGCTTGCTTAATAACTATTCTCCAACCATTTGGGGTGATCTAATAAAAGATATCAAATTTACCCAAGGAACCTTGTCTGCCTAATCTCTGTATAAAACTGTCTCTTGAAAAAGAACATACCTTTTTAAAATAAATTCTGGTTTTGTACTCTGGTAAGCACTTCTGTTTGTAAGCCAGTGTCACTCAATAATCCTGGTTTTGACTGGGTTTTTTCACAGAAATTAATATGATACTATAGGTGATTTTGGCTGTGATACAAAAAAACTATTTTTTGTAAACTAAGTATGAAAAGTATATGCTAATAAACTTATCATCAGAAGCACTGTAACTCCTAGAGGTTATTCGAGCATACCCTTGAGAGTTCAAAGAAACACAACAGATTACTAATATTATGGTACTTCTAGTAGGGTGATTGAAATGCTTACTTAAGTGCTGGGCAAAAAAAGGATTAAAAAGAAGTACCACATATTTCCTAAAACATTTTATGTAATGTACATTTGTGAGAAACACTGTAGCATGGAGCAAAGCTCATATTCAAAGGAAGAACTCAAATATGTTTTTGTAAACATGATTTGTGAAGGATGCATTTTAATGCAATGTAGTTTCTCTTTTTTATATCTGTATTGCTAATACATAAAATAAGAAAGCAAGTTGGTTGGCTTTCACTTCACCGTGCAGTGCCAGTCTTTAGCAGGTGTGCCTCAAGGACTCTTCCTTCTTACCCTTTGAATCATTTTGTAGACACTAATGAGCATCCCTCTTCAGCTTTAATTATTGGTCCCTGACAAGTCAACATAATAGGAATCAGCTTAACCAAGCATACTCCCTAGTGACATGTTCAATTACTCAGGTTGTACTTCTCCGCAAGAGGTCTGAGGGGTTGCTAATTTAACATTGTCAAAAAAATAAACAGAGGTATCAGTTACAGTTTATCTTTTGACCCTTATGTCACCAAATCTAACAAGATACATCCTAGTACAATGAATCAGCAGATTAAATACTTAAAGAAATATCTGTTTCTTTCTTTTTAAATAAAATTAACTAGTACTCTCCCCAAAGTTAAGTTATGAGTAATATTTCCTACACAAAGAAACAAGAACAACCTAGATAACTGAAGCAAATATCTGTTTCTACATTTCTGCACTTACAAAACTTTAATTTCTCAATAGTAAAGGATTCAGATAAATCCTAACAACTTTTACCAAATATTTACTGTAAGATAAAATAATTATATCACTGAACTTCTGATTAACAAAATGGACCTGCCATTTTCTACATCAAAAAACAATTATAAAATATGGTCGTTTTATATAAAAATCTATGTTACAAGCACGAAATGAGATGAACTTTTATAATCAAAGAGGATAAGCAATGAAGCAGAGACATGCGTAAATCTCTGTAAAAGATTATCTTCCAATTTTAAGGCACAAATCACTCAATATTAGTTAGGCAGAAATTTTCCACAGCTTTGTAAGAGTTTTAGTCATGTGACTAAGACAAGATTTATTGCCAGGCCCCTGTCGTATCTAGGTTTTACTTTGTTTTTCAGGAGAACTATGGGGGTAATTAGGAATAAACATGAATACAGGCTGGATGTGTTCCTGGCTTGAACTGCGTGTAGCGCACACACATACACACACACACACATATATACATACATATATGTGTATATAAACACATATGTGTACACACACACACACACACACACACACACACACAGATACACGTATTTCACTCTTCTTAGGAATTAATTCAAATGTATTGAAATAAATGCCATAGATTTAAAGCCATATGAAACCAGGATAACCATCTATGCTAACATTCTGCATAACAAAGGCCCAAGAATCTCATCCAGTAATTTTTGTATCAAACATTACATTTCCATTGGCCTCAATAGATCCCTTTTGCCAGCAGGTCTTAAACCTACCCTACAGTTCATTTCTAAGCCTCAACTAATCCTGAAGTGTGATCATGTATGGCTTTTTATTACTATTATTTGCTTTTAATAGAATTATTAAAAGTTTACAGGAAAATGTTTAAACTGTTATGCAAAGTATTTTCAAAGAAAAATAAGAATACTCAAAATGTCCATTTTTTCATATTTTGTTAAGCTAAGAACAGTTTTCCACATTTCACGGAACAGTAACGTGATACAAGCAAAAATGCAAAATATTATTATGGAAAATTTAGCCAATTTCCTGAGTCAGGCTTTGACCCAGCCAGAGTTTAAAATTAATTTGCAAAAGTAAAAGGTAAATTTCCCTGATCTAGTGTGCCAGCTACCAACAATAATTTACAGTTAGTATTAACAAGCTTTAGATTAAGAATCTACTTTATGATGTCTGTATATGAAAGCATGTAGAGGGTCACACATGCATTTCAATGTGCATTAGTTTATATTAATGCACATTAAAAGTATCACAAAAAACACATGTACTTTCACTAATGCACATTAAAATAGGCTAATGTGCCTTTTTCAAGTACCTCACAATGGACGGTGCCTGATCACGAGCGTGGAGGCTGCTCCGCCATGGTGGAATTCCAGCGTATTGAGGCAGACTTAATTAATCAAGGCTTCTGGAGTGTAGCAATTGAAATCAAAGAGTCAAAGAGGCTCCCAAAGAGATTTAGTACCTCCAGGCACTTTTACACATGCCCAGGAGTGGAGAGAGGTGGTGCTTTAATTAGAGCACCTCCCCCTATTCCTGGAGCATGTGTAACAGTGCCAAGAGGTACTAAATTTAATGTGCATTAGCAAAAATACATTAATGAACATGTAGATGCACCCACTATAAACTAACTTCTGGACAACATGGAGTGATTCTTATTGAACCTGCAACAGTTTGGTAAAACAGTAAAGGAAAGATTTTAAAGTGAATGTTGGACAAACATTAGTCTGGGATAGTTTAAATAGGGATGATCCTGCCATCTCCAAAGAGCTGGACTAGGTAAGCTCTTGAGTTCTTTTCCAGCTCTACTTCTATATAAGTCTATAAAGACAGGTTTTATGCTTCTCCTAGCCAAGTTACAGTAATTTTTTAGCATGGCATCAAATAGCATAGTGTAACTGTTCTGCAAAAACCTCAATATATCCAAAGTCCAGGTATCTGAATTTACCCTAAAGCATTCCTTCTGTCTGTCTGCAAAGAGAAGGATCTTCTTACTATCTATTACTCATATTACCAGCCAAAATACAAAAAACAAAAAAAAACAAAAAAACTTGGAATTTGCAGATGGAAAGAAGAAACTAAATGAAAAATGGTCAACTCTATATAGGAAAACCACTACTCTAAGTTGTTCCAACCTTTCAAATAAGGATCACAATACCTAAAGAATGTAGGCAGACATAGCAATCAGTGCAGATGAATATATGGCTAAGGCCTACTTATCTCTCTTTGACCCTTGGACTTAAGTGTTAATAAAGGTATTGTTTTTAAGGAAAAAGAATCTGTTTTTATCAACACAAAGATAGTAGATGACACTCGGTGAACGGAAAGGGCAAACAATAATGGAAGTTGCTTAGGTGTTATTAAGAATATTACAAAGGACACTATATCAGGATTTTGTTCTTCATCAGTAAGAAGAACTTCTTCCAATGTAGCAATCAGAATAGCAAGTTTAATCTTAAGGGATGTGGTAATTTTTTCACATAAAGGTAGGGCCTCCAGCAGAAAACATTGAGAGGAATCAGCCACTTCCTCTGGGATGTTTTCCAACTCAGACAAACAGACAATTCTGACAACAGTTAGACTGAGGACATCTGTTTCCCCCTCAGAGGAGAAAAAAGCATGTCTCAATAGTTCGCAGCCTTTCCTAACTGCCATCAGAGACTACATGCACTGAAGTGCATGGCTAGATATTAGAAGGTAGTCGAGTAACAACAGAAGCAGATTTTGCTCAACTAAGCTACAGGAAAGGGTACTGGGAATTCTTGTCTGTCTAAAAGCTTTACAACAGCTTTTACTATCTGAGAGATAACAGGATGGGTGGTGGCAGAAAAATTAGCTCTCAACAAACTAGATTCATCAACATGGGTTTCCCATTTATTGGGTAGACTTCCATGCATGTTATTCTAAGTTACCATATTTATTCGAATCTAAGATGAGTTTTTTTGTTCTTATTCAACATGGGGAGAAAAGCTCCTTATCTTAGATTCCAGTACAAGTGGGGTTGGAAAGGCATACTCTGCAGCTCTGAGTCCTGCCCCAAGCCTGGGGTCAGAGTCAAAGCCACTGCCCCCTGCCACTATCTGTTCCCTGCAATCTTTGCTGACCCCTTGGACCTTTGCTCCCTACTGCCACTTACCTTCCTCTTCTAGCTTCAGTGCTGGCTGGGGCCCTACTCCAACCAGGAGAATGGAGTATGTGTTACCTCTGGCCCCCAGCCTGGCCCTGTAGCAGCGGCAGCAGCTCATGGCTGAAGTTGCCATCACTGCTGTATGTCTGAGCTGGGGCCAGATGTGCTCTGTGCTCCCAGCCCCTGGATGAAGTAGGAGCTGCAAGGGGAAGGTAAGTGATAGTTGTGGGAGCAGGGTGGCCGGTGCCAGAGGATACAGATACCATGAGAAGGGGCAGGCAGGAGTAGGGGCAAGTGGCAGGGGTCCAAGCAGAGAGGGTAAATGCTGGGGGGGGGCAGGTGACAGGGGGTACAGGAACTGTAGAGGCAGGCATGGGGTATGTAGGCACCAGGTGGAGGGGCCAGCTACCACAGTGGAGGCTGGTAGTAGGAGGGACAGGTAGCAAGGGGAAGAGGTCAGGCCACTTAACTCCCCTGTCACCTGCCCCTCTGCTTCTGCTTGCCCCATTGCAGTAGTGGGAAAGACAGATTTAAGACAACCCTCCTAAAATTAGATTCTAAACATAGAAAATTATAACCCATTTATAAATTTTCCATGTCTAGAATCTAATTGTGGGGGGGTCTTCTTAAATTCAGGGTAATCTTGAATTTGGGTAAATATGGTATAATACCAAGACTTTTCACTTCCAGCAGGTGTCTGTCAGAGAGTCTCAGTTCAAGGTGAGAGAAGAAGAGGGAGACAGATTTTGCAGCCTCAAGCTCATGTGGCTCTGCACATGACCAACATTTCTTGCTAATCTTTCAGGGTTCTCTCCCAAGTTACTCATGCTAAGTAATTGTTTCCATGTCCTTTCCTGTCATGAAGACTGGGTGTGATTTTAAGTTCATGGTGCCAAAGCATTTGGCTGGACTTGTCTACTACAGGTCTGTTTTTTAATAACACAGTGCCTCACCCAGCAGTTGCAGGGTGAGGCACTCCAGGTATAGGAATATGACAGAAGCAGCCTAAATTGTTGTGCTTAAACATTAATAGAAAGTGAAAACAGGACCACAAAACATACAGTATTTTTGTTGGATGACAAGCCTGCAGTGGCCGCATTAGCTGAGTGTTATTACTGATGAATCTTATTCCACTGAACATTAGCAAAATCATATACAGGTAAAAGTAACATATAATGAAAATGAGTGAATGCAGCTCTTAATTTGCCTGAAAGTTTTCAGTTCAGTGGGTATCAAATCTCATTTCTGTGCTATTTAGCGCAATTAAAGAAGGACTACGGTTCTTCCCAGTAGAGGTTCTACCACCAGCAAGCAGCTTGTGCTCATTTTAAACAAAACACATCAGAATATAATAAACCATCTCCGAAGCCAAAGTATGAATGTAACTGATTCACCTCTTTGATGTATTTATGTTGCAGTTCCTGATTAAATTTTATCTGAATTCCAAAACACTGAGATACCAATTCAAAAAAATCAATCTATATAAGAACTCATTGTTGGAAAGCCCCAAGAACACAATAACAACTTTAAGGCAAGTTTCTTTGGGTAGATGTGATATCTTTTATTAAACCAACTGAGTAGTTGGAAAAAAAGTTCTTTCCAAGCTTTCCGGCACAATCACCCTTCAGGCATAGGGAGTCTCTGCTGTTTTGAGACTCCAAAGAATGAAAGAAGCTAAATGTGACAGGATGTCAGTGAGAATGTAAATAGGTGGAAATTGGGAAAACAAAAAGGTAGTGGGGGGAAACAAGGCAGGGAAAAGGCCAAAGGTAAGTAAGGGAGATTCTACTGCAGTAGTTTTCCACGGTTGAAAATAGGCTTTTTAAGTACTCAGTTGGTCTAATAAAAGATATCACATCTACCCAAAGAACCTTGCCTGCCTATGTCCTTAGACCAAAACGGCTACAGCCAAAAACTCAGCATAATAACTTTAAACCACTCTTACTGGCAAAGCAAGTTCTTCTGGTTCATTAGTCAATACCAGACTAAGTATCAAAGGAATATTTTACGGTGCACAGTGCTACAACAATGCAGTTTGTCAGCCTATGAAAACCAGTATATACTGGTTGAAAAACCAGTATATACTGGTTGAAAACAAATATACTGAGGAATCCCCAGAACCCCTCTTTCTCCTGCCTACAACCCATCCTCTCTTCACACAATATAGTGAAAATTACTGCACAATAGTAGAAAAATTTCACAGCATGTGTCTGCTGCTGTCATATGGAACACAATAAGTATCACAATTTAAGATGACCTTAAATATGAAAAGATTTACATAATTCAAAGAGGGAAGAGGGATGGTAGAAGGCAGCCACTAACGCACACTGTTTTCTAGAAATTGTGGCAGACAGCTATAATCATTTGCTCTCTGGGCAGCAATATAGTAAACCGAGTAAAATCTGCACTGGGTCATAGCTGCAAGCAAAACCACATCTGTAACTTGTCACTGACTACTCACCTGTAGTTTCTGTTTATCACCAAACGCCCTATTTGAATCCTTTCCTCAACAAATTAGGGCATGTCCAAAATCAGCACGGACAAGATCTAGTTCCATTCCATTCAATATATAAAAAATAAAATAAAAAAAATAAGGAGAGTTCTAAAACATAGCCCCATAGCATGGGGAACTAGGAAAAGGAAGGGAAGGTGAGAATGATGATTCTGACTTACACCCCGATTAAGAATGATTATTACAGCTACCAAAAGTGATACCTCCAAATCTTTTACTGCAAATGTTTGCAGAACAGCAATCTCCAGACCAGTCTATCAGCTGTCTTGCAAATGCTTGCTCAAATGCTGTGCCTAGAAAGATAATAGCTATTTGTGTTCTGTTGCTGATTTACCTGTTGAACATCCCACATGACATTTGCACAGGTGAAGATGTTTTTTGAAGTGACTAATATAGTAAATAAACAAGTGTTGAACGAAGCCAAAAATAGGTTAAATGTCTTGCCCTTCCATTTCAATTTTGGAGTTTTTACCACCCTTTTTCATGCTTCTGCTTTATTTTTAACTTCTTCACAATATAAACTGGATCTGGATGCCAGCTAGACAATAATGAATTCAGCTGAAGCTCTATACTTTCTGGATGCCCAGTTAACCGTGGCAAATTTGACTGCATACAGAGGTACAAACCATGTACCTTCAACACCTACTTCATTAACTCTAGGATCCTTGGTGTACAGGTAAAAGAAAAAAAAAACAAACAAACTTATAATAAACCTTCAAGTTGTTAAATAGTGTTTTCACATATATACACACACACACACATACACACACACACACACACACACACACACATACATACAAACATACATACGCACACATATACATATACACACATATATATACACACAATATTATATATAAAGAAAAGAAAAGAAAAGAAAAGAAAAGAAGGAATACTATCAGATTTGTTAGGAATAACTCTCCTTTCTTGCCACATTTCTTCACTGTTTGGGCACAGGCACAAAACAGCATCAGCTTAATGGAAGACAGAAAGAAAAAAGACTGTATATAAAAAGTACAGTAGATGAAAATACACTGCAACTATGTATGGAAATAAAAAGCATGCCTGGTAGATCTTCTTTCTGCTCATGACAACCAGGACTATACTTTACTTTCCAACGTTCATAAAACAGTATCAAAGCAATCTGGAGAAGAAGTTCCACTTTACAGATACCCTTCTTCCTTACTCTTACTAAGAATCTTGGATCATATTCTCTTTTCACATTTTGCTGATTTAATAAAAAAAGCAAGACTGTCCAAGATTAGCTGAAATGTAAGCATTTAAACCTAATTAGACAATTACTAATTGTTTTACAGTAAGCTTGATTTAGTGATACATATGGAAAAATTCTAACTCCATATAATGTAAAATAAGAGGGACCTAGGTATTTTTCTTTTCTTTTTAATAACAAGTATGGATTTAAAAATAAAAGGAGAAGAACAGAGTGATACGCATTCAATTTAATCACAACAGATGTGCTACTGTTGCTTCTTGGTATAATGTCATATAGCTAACATTCACTCCTTTTAAAGAAGCTAATCATTTTTATTCAACACCCAGAGGACAGTTAAATACAAAAATAAATGTGAACTTTAAAGGAGGGCAGACGCATTTGGGAGTATGTCAGTCTTAACAATGACTCTTTAAGAGGATTGCTGGTCATAGGCTTTGAGCTCTACTTTGAGATCATAGCACCAAATGCTTAATAATATTTAAATGACAGACATTGGTTAGGAAATGGGACAAACTCAGAACCGATATGCAAATATATGCAAAGTAACCAATGAATATGTGTTGTAGTACTATGACTATGATATGCTTAGGACCATTAATAAACATTTGAACTAGTCAATGTTAAATTCATTATCATACAAGCACTAATAATTCAATTTTTTCTTAATTTACTAATCCAAAATACATTATTAACAATACACTTCAATAAACATTCACCTTGGGGTCACTTAATTAACCTTAAATGCACATATTTTTTATGATAATAAGCAATCTTACATAATATACCCACTAGTTTTCTGGACAATTAAGATTTCAAAATATTTTAGTGTGATCACAACACAGTAATTAGGTTTATGGAATTATATACATGTATCTTCTACTTTTCTAAATTAGATTAAGCTAAACCTGGCATATACACAGCTCTGTTTCTCCTTGTGACAAAGCAGTTGCAAGGATCTCACTATTACTAACAATGGAGAAGAATTCTTTGGAATGCTAATGTAGCGATGAAAAAGGGATTTGAAATTCTTTACCAGACTAATTTTGCAAAGACACTGCCTCGTTTTGACCCTCATTTGTATGGATCCCATTACTTAGAGAGCATTTTGAGCCTTCAGTTCCATAAAACAGCCCTTGCAGCCTAAGCAACAGTTTAACTACAGTGGGTTCAGAGGATAAGGGGCAGGAGAACAAATCTAGTTATTTCAACTGTGAAAAAGCATCAACTTAAAAATCTCATCATCAAGGTTATGGTTTGCTCCCCGTGATCCAAAAGTTAATTTTAAATGAATTTGGCCAAGTCTCTTGGTAATTATGAGTTGTGATAAGAGTACATATGGGATATATCCGCATTTGTTCTTATGATGATCTACTATATTTAGTCTATTAATATCAATAAATGCAATGAGTATTTAATTGTTTTCACAATCAAGGCCAGCTAGTACTCTATATTCTGACAACCTGTGTTGAAACATGAGCCCATAGAGGAAGGGGGGGAGGTGGGTGGGAAATCAGATGCCATCCTCCTTCCTTACACAGATTCTTTATAATTTAAATTATAGTGAGCCTGCACATTGCAGCTGTTCTGGACATAGAATTGGAAGGGACCTCAAGAGTCATGTAGTCCAAGCCCCTACCCAAAAAACATTTTAAAGTTATGTGTAGCTATTTAGGCAATGACACATTCTTGACATGAAGCCACACATCTGCCACACACACAAAGGTCTACCATATTCTATGTATAACTACACCATGGCAAGAATTAAGCACAGCCCCCTGAATCACTACCACCTTAGCTAGAGGCCCAGGCATTCTTTTATGTGATTATTAATGTAGAGTGGGCATGTCTACATGTGAAATTAATACAATGCAACAAGCTCCAGAACATATCACACTGGTGTTTATTGCTCCTGGGTGCCGTATCTTCACACGTGCTTGGGACCATAGCATGCTAAGCCAAGTCAGAGCAGCCCAGCTGGCAGGGGGCCCAGGGAGTCAACCTGCCAACCCAAGGCTACTCCAACCTGGCTCAATGTGCTGCAGAGGGGCTGGCTGGGGCATGAAGACTATTACAGAGCTAAACGTCTCATGTAGAAGCACCCAGTGTTTCTTTCCCTCACCCTTGCTGCCTAAAACTGACCTTTTAGAGATCTCAACATTATATTTGCTTAACAGTCTTATATATTTGCATTGGTTTGGAGTAAAAACCTATCTTGGATTTCCATCTGAAGTTTTAATACTTGGTCTTCTTTTTGAAGCCAACTACATAGACTGGCATTCAAATGAGATTAGAGTAAGAAGTCAGCTACCCAATCAATGCACAGTTTTCTTCAAAATCAATATAGGCAAGAGAAACAAACACTGAAGAGAGAGAACCCATACTACACTTCAGCAAAAGTTGTAAGAAGTGAAACTACTGGTCTGTTATAAAGGTCGCCACAACCCTAACAATGCAAAGTAGGATTTTGATTAATAGAATTTAAAAACCACAAAGGAATGACAGAAGAGAACACCATTTTTAATGACTTTACAACTTACTGAATGACATGACCAGCATGATTTTACAGTACCAACAAGATACTTGATTGAAATAAATGATTTGCAACAATCAATGCTGTTAAAATAAAGAGTGACTACTACATTGCAGCATTTACCTCCAGTTGAAGTATCTGAGACACTCCCTACATTTAATGGGAAGCTCTAA
Organism: Alligator sinensis; assembly: GCF_000455745.1. Classification (NCBI taxonomy): domain Eukaryota; kingdom Metazoa; phylum Chordata; order Crocodylia; family Alligatoridae; genus Alligator; species Alligator sinensis. The sequence continues at coordinate 4,176,718 of NW_005841892.1, forward strand.
AAATACTGAGGCATTGGGGTGTAAACAGATGTTTCATTTGAGGCAGTTCTGATTGTCCCAGTTTTTGACTCTGATCAAAACAGGAGCAGTACAATTGTTTATGCACGTAGCCTTTTCAGGCTGTATTGCTGCTACTCTGCCAGTAGGTGGCCAGGGAGGACAAACAGGCTTGTCCTGGGAATGAGTCATAATTATCATATTTAATCCCATGTAACCTATACCTTTCCCCCCAAAAAACAGCTGTGGAAAATCGGGGTTATACATTATATCTGAGAAAAATTTCTCCCCACAGGTCTCAAAATTTGTGTGGGGGTAAGGGAGGGACCATGAAGCGGTGGCAGCATTAACTCTATAACTCTTAGAGTCACAGCAATTAACATTGTCACCACTCCCTCCCTTCCTCCTTACCACCACCAAATGGGGATCCCCCTTCCCCAACCACGCACTGGATCAGGATGCCATGTGAGTCTAATACATGGTCAGATCTGGGGTGCCAGGTCCAACCTAGCACATGGCCCCAAATCCAGAGTGTGGCTCTAGAGCCCACATGCCATCCCAGATTCAGCATACAGCCCTGGAACCAGTGCATAGGGCTGGACATGGTGTGTGGCCTCAGAGCCAACGCAAAGTTCCAGCAGACCTGGCATGCCCACCACGTGGCTCCAGGACCAGCATGCCAGATCAGATTGTGCCAGAGCCAATGCATGGCCACAGCAAAGCCAGCATACCAGATTGGGCCCTGCTGTGCAGACCCAGATCCAGTAAGCCAGAACCTACATACAGGATTGGGACTCAGTACATGGCCCCATACCCGACACACCAGGTAGGTCCACACACCCCATCCAAAAGATAGGGCAGGCAGCCAGACTGCGAGCAGGCTCAGTTCTCTAGATGCTGCTACCCAGTTGCCAAAAAGGACAATTTTTTTTCCTCAAGGATAAAACAGGTGTGTACTATAGTCAGTTATGTGCTGCATGTGCAAAAATATGGGACAGGCATATCTACTCTGCCTTCTGTATGTTAAATGAGCCAAAACCAACTTAGATGCCCACAGCAATGTTTCAGGAAAAAACTCTTCATACTTTTTATCCAGAATATTTCATAGGTACTCAAAGCAGGAGAATGGGTGTGAGCATCTGGAGGGTTCTAACACAAAAGACTCTCTCAAGAGAAATGCAACAACCTTTAAAGCCTTACAGTAATATAGTACATTTTTAAATGCTCCAACTGTAAAATGAACATCATATCATGGATGTTGCTACAAAATCAAATTTAGGGGAGGAACAAATTCTGTTCAGGACCCATCAGGAACATTCCTCTTGAAGAAAAATAACTAATAAATTATAGCTATACAACGATATAAAAAGCTGTATGTTATACAATACATGGTTGCATATAATATCAAGGTACAATTCAGCATGAGTAATGGTTCCATATTCCAGTCTTTCATCATCAGTTCTGGCTCTTCAAATTGTGACCATCTCAAATACATCTCAAATTAATACTCTAGGCTTCACTAAAAATGAATGCAAGCAATATCCTGAAGTGATAACCATCCAACTTCTGAGCTCCTATCATACTTACCTTGATAATCAACAAGGTTAATAAATACAATAACCATTTTCATTCTCATTTTGACTGTTGATATATTAAGGTTCACCACTCTCTGCTTCCTAGTTAGCACTGTAATGGGAACTCAGCAGGCAGGGGACTACGTGGCCAGAAAGGGCCAGGGTTTAACTGGAAGACAAGCCTGGGGCCAGAGCTGGGGCAGGCAGTCTCACCCTGGCTGCTGAAATGGAAGGAACTCCTGAGCAAGCGGCAGACAGAGGGAGACTGCACTCCCAGGGGTTAAGAGGAAGCAGCCTTAGAACTGAATTTGGGTCCGGTAATTTAGGGATAGAGACAAGGGGCAGTGATGGTCTCAACCATCCTGGGAATGGGGTGGGAGCCCCAGGGGTTGGGGCCAAAGGCCATGGAACAGGGCCAGAGAGCACGAAGCAGGCCTGAGGCACTGGGATGGATGCCCAGGGAAACCGAATATAGTTCAGGAGCAAAGGACAATTAAAAAGACAGAGATCTGAGGCATGGGATGCCTAGGTGACAGATTTAACAGATGTGACATAGGGACCCAGGGCATGGGGATGTGCCTGGAGAGAGACGCTTACTGGATGGGACATAAAGCACGATCGGTAACATCTGTGAAGCATGGGCATGCTGTAAGGGGTAGTTGGATCCATGCAACAAGGCCTTAAGGTGCAGAGCAGTGACACCTGAACAGCAGCAGGGGATCAGGGATCCCCGAGGCAGTCTTACTTTCCAAGGATCTAGTAACAACAAGGTGTGGCAGGAAAGGTGAAGGGGAGCAAACCTAAGAAGCAAAGGCAGACCAGGAAGCAACTCCTGGGACCTAAAAATAAAGTTTTGTACTCATAAAGCATCTTCTATCTGGAATCTCAGAACAAAATTTAGATTAATCCCTGCAATTTCCTCATAAATATAAGTAAATGAAAAATGCAAACAGTTTCTACGAACATTTTTGTGAAAAATTAGTCTCTCAAAAATTCTGACCAAAATTTTGAAATGATTCAGCCTGCTTTACTCATAAAGTAGGTACTCACATACCTGATGCAACGTGAATATTTATATGGCATGTTTCACTACAGCATCAACATAAAAGGCAAGCATCTATTATGGAAGTAAACTGAAGCATACAGGGATTGTCTTTGCCCAAGAGAAGAAGGGAAATGAAACCCAGGCACAGTCTTCTGCTCTACTGCCTAGCAATGCTGTCCCCTAAATCACATAGATAAAAGTGCCGTCCTCATTAGTTGTCAAGATTCTACAGAAAGGAGGATTAACATGCCATTTCAAGGAGGTCTCGAATATTTAAAGTGATGGTGAAATAGTGACATCTCTTTTCCAAAGTTAATTGCTGTCAGCTTTCTAGGAGTACCAACGTTAATCATCTACTATTAAATTAATTATTATCTAATCTACAACAGAATGCGACAAATTCGCCTGTGCAATTTGCTGCTGGGATCTGAGAGAAGCATTAAATATTTTTACCAACCATGGACAAATAATTAATGGCTGCTTAATATTTTTTCCTTCCTGTGGAGATTAAATTTCATTAGATTCAAACTGTTCAAGCGAGGGTGCAGGGTGCAGTTATCAAACTGGGCAGCACTTTGCACAATTGGCCTGAATACTGACTTGGCCCTTTGAAAGCCATCTCAATAAGAAAGAATACATAAAGAGTAGAAAGTAATTTCATCAGAGACAGGGTAAGGAGGAAAGAAGGGTTAATCAGAAAGGACTTAATATTAGGTCACCTCCACACTGGGAGAGCATCTAGACAACAGCAAGACAAAATGAAGCAAGTATCCAACAGACCTGAATCACTTACATGCCCAGAAAGGAAGAAGGGTAAACCACTGGAGGACTAGCTGTCAGATAGCTGTTCACCAAGAATAAACCCATTTCTAAGAAGAGGAAAGGAAGAAATATAGGCAAAGTTGGTTTGTGTTCATTTATCAGAACCTCAAGATGTAATTATGAGAACAAAGAGGGATTTTAAGAAAAGAAGTAAAAGAAATAAGGGGCAAGAGAGTTCTGTAACCTGAAAATGTACAAATATCAGAAAAGAATGGCAATTAGCCAGGGGTTCAAAAATAGAAGTCACACATCAAAAGGAAGAAAATTTAAAGCATTCATGTTGTCTTGTTTCCAAGCCCTCTTGCAGTAAGGGCACTGGCCCTGCAGTAGGATCCTTGTAGTTAGATGTAGTTCAATTGGACTAACTGATTGTATAGTTGCAGGACTGAGCTTGTAAAGTATACAAGCAAGGCAGGCCCTGATAAACACATGCATGGGGCTAGCTTAAGTGCACAGATACATTTAGTAAGGAAGTGCCGTAAGAGCAGGGTTCCTGTATACATTTTAAGGGAAACAAACAAACAAACAAACAATAACAACAACAACTGCATTGCATTCCTTATCTAAAAAATAATATGCAATAACGACTGGCATGTCCCCAAGGGTGAAGTAGTGCCAGAGTCCAGTGCTTATAGAACTGTAAAGAATGTTACATGGTGGGACCAAATCCTGATTTGGGGCTTTGGAAACCACCTCAGTAGGAAAGAATAAATCAAGAACAAAATGTAGCATCATCAGAGATAGGCCAAGAGAAAAGAGGGCGAATCAGGAGATTAGGAATGGGCAACCTCCAGAGTGGCAGAGCATCTTGACAACAGTTAAGAATGTGTATGCAACCTTCACTTTGTCATTTTCTGACTTTAAACTGCTGAA
>NW_005841892.1:4181059-4186549 GCF_000455745.1 Alligator sinensis
TCCCTTCTGTACCACTTCGTTTTTTTCTTTTTCCTTTTTTGATGGGACTGATAAACATTGTGAAAAATTATATCCCTAAAGCCTGGAGCAACATACAAGATTTCAAGATTATTGTTTAACACAATGCAAAGTGCTTGGGAAAGTTATTATGACTGAAACTGTATTGGAATTTGCAAAGATAAGTTATTTTGCTTTCTTAACTTACAGACTCTGTATTATTTAAGCCTAAGGGTAAAAATGTGCCACCATGTCTTGCAAATAAACCAAAACTCAGAATTAGGTACTTCAAAAGATAACTTCGAGGGCGGAAAAAATGTTCTGCCCTTAGTATTTACATTAATTCACTGACTATATTTTAATCCAGGTCCTAGAAGAAAGAAAAAGGAAAGTTGTAGTCAGGTGCTAACAGCCTTAAATGTTTGTTTTTGTCACTGGCTTGTTCCTAATTAGACATAATTTCAACAATTGACAAACCAAAGCATCAAAAAAAATGACTTGAGCCAACTCCCCTGAAGTCAATACTTCCCTTAAATAAATTACAGCTTATTCAGGACTGCAAGCCCCTGGTCTACATGTTTTACTTCTGAAGCTTTCCATTTACTCTGTTCAGCTGGACGGCACGGCTACCTCCTGTTTTGCATCCCTCTCCTCAGATTCCAGTTGCTTCTTGTTTTTTTAATTCTGAGTCCACGTTACTTGGAAGGAACACTTTGAGTATTTCACGTAATACTTTGATTAATTTGGTCGCTTTGTCAAAAAAATTCCAAACCTCCCTCACCACCCTACTCCCTACCCCCCCAAAAATCACCACACACACAAACCTGCGCTGATTTAACTGCCATGCATGAAAGACTTCACACAAAGGCCTCAACTAATGCATAACTCCAATTAACATAAAGGTTGCTAAAAGAAACAGGAGTGTGTAGAAACTCAATTTTAAAGCTAATTGGGAATAGTCTGCTTCTAGACTGCATGGAAGTTTTGCTAAGTGTTTTCATTAGGCTTTTCGAGTATGAGGCCCTGAGGTAATAAAATAATATATTGTTTCCATTTCCAAAAGGATATAACTTTCTTTCTCTTAAAGGAAAAAAATAAAAAGCAAGCGGGAGGAGATGTATCTTATAAAAAGGGAGGGTTGCATATTTAATCTGCTTCTTATGACACTGCTGACATCAACAGTGAAAGCAGGACTATAGTTCCTGTGGTTTTTTTCCTCTCCATTAGTTTTATGAGATTGGCTAGGATTTACATGAAAGGTTGCTGATCACCTAAGGCAATCAGCATGATCAAATAGATTAAATTAAAAGCAACCAGCCTCAACAAGAAACACATCGAATGCAGATGCTATGAATGACATGCATGTCTACTGTACCTGTACAATGTAAATCATCAAAAGGATATCTTGAAGGTGCCAGACAGTCACAGCATCGCTAAAACATCATGAATCCTAACACTTTTTTTCTTCCAGAACAATTAGCCTCTTGGAAGTTGAGAGCAAGGATGTTCTTTGAAAGATATTTTTTTTCTTTTCTCCTTTCTCCCTCCCCCCTGCTGCTTTCATATTCAAACACTTGGGGCAAGGCAATTTGACACTGGTTTCTGTAACAAACCTGGTCAGGCAGGATTTCTCACACACCCTGCACAAAAGGCTAACCTCTCACAAAGTACTTATTTCAGATTTACGTCAAGGTTGAGTGAACTGCAGCCAGGGAACTGAGCGAAAAAACACAATGTGAAAAGCTCCTGTGCTAATCACTAAACCAATGGTTTAGTTGGAGGGAGAAATTAAAAAAAAAAAAAAAAAAAAAATCTTTGCACTTTTTCATTTCCCTTTAAGAAACCAAAATATTAACGTATTAATATTATAATAATAATTACATGGGAAAGTCCTAGCCCCTAAATTTATCGATTTTTCAGTGCAACTAATAAAACATCATCTTTTAATAACAAACATGGGGTATTTAAGCCACTACTAACCTTGCCGCCTTTGTACCATTTTTTGCATGTCTCCTACTTATAGTAATATATTAATGGATGTGATGCTGTAACTAACTCAGACATTGATCACAGTGGTTGCTACAAATCATATCTTAAGGAGAAGAGTCTATTCGATTTACAAGTAACTGTCAAAGGTGAAACTCTGTTAGACAAGCTAACTGATAAATTAAGTGACTGACAAAGTTTGACAGACCTTGTCCAGACTTGGGGGAATGGGAGGGGTGCGGTGAAAAGAGTGTTATGCCCAGAAATTCTAGTCCAGGTAAGGCTCTATTTATTTGATAATGGAGTAATTTATTGTTAGATTTGAACTGGATTCCCAAGTAGCCAAAGAGACATTCCCTCAACACTGTTCTTTACTGACAGAGAGCAAGGATCGAAAGTTAGCTCAAATCTCACTTGCATGTAAATTAGGTTTGGCAACATCCTTATGGGTTCTGCTTCCTCAATTTAACATTTTAAACAGTTGGTGAAAAAGTGGAGACTAAATGATCTTTTAAACTCAAGTGTTGCAAGGTGCTCCAGTAAAGTAACACTAGGAAAGATGCATCATGCTCTTTGCATGTTCCTCTACAGGGATCAAAGCAGCAAAACCTTTCTGCCCCTGCCAAGTTGTTTTGGGCCTTTGAGAGGATCTGGGTGAGGGTGAGAGTGAAGATGAATTACATCCACTGTGAATCACTTTTGCACTAACTTTGACCTACATTACTTTGTATTTTGCAAATCTGTTATCACGTTAACATTGCTATTATTTCATAAAACAGAGTACTTTCTTAGTACATAGACATTTTATATTGGCCCTATTTGATCCAGTTGCTCAGTAATTTTATCCCATGTAATCCCAGTCTCACACCACCCTACAGATAGAGGCATAAGAATACTGTATTGCAGCCCGCTGGTTTCCCACTTGCTGTCAAATGTCAGCTTTAGGGGAGAAATGAAAGAATAACTGAGATGAGAGATATTAGTCACTAAACCCAACACAAACAAGAATTTACAGATCACTTAAAAACCAAACAAGGTTGCCATTTTGTAACTGCAGTTATAAACATAAAGATGTTAAGAAAGATTTTCCTCATATTGCAGCAAGAACCCCAGCTGCTGAGAATTTGCTGTTACCCTGTAAAGCCAGGGTGGGGAAATTCCCTGCTGCAATAAAAATGGCTTTATAACCATAAACAAGAGACACATCATCAGTTTGCCTTAAAAAAAGAATGGTACAACTAGCCTTTCATCATTAGAGTGTCTGAAGGGTTTAAACCCACTTTGTTGCCTGAAGATAATTAGCAGCATCACCACAATCCCTAGCTCAAAAAGAGTTTTAAAGGAACTGATTCCCATTTTTTTTTTTTAATGGAATAGAATGGGGAAAAAAAAGAAAAGTATTCCTGCCAGGAGAGAGGACAAAGCTTGTTCATTAGGAGGAAAAAGGATAAATATTAAAAGAGATATATTCATGCAAAGCAACAATGATACAACTCCGAAATGCTCAAAGAATACTATCCAGACTTGAACATTTGGAGGCATTTTAAAAGAACGTTTCATATGATGGCATTTGCACTTGATAGTGCTGTAACATATTTCAACTTCCTATTGCCTATAATCCTCTTCTAAAAGTGGTAAAAATATTTTCTCAAATTATTTGCTCTTTTCAGCTAGGCAAGCTGTTTTATTCTCATTTTCAATGGATTAGAAATTCTCACAACTAATACTTAACAGCTAACCCTGCAATAGGTTACCCTGCATTTTGCCCTGCATTACCCTGCAGCTAACCCTGCATTTTGCTTGGCCACCAGCAATTCAGCTTTCTGGTCTGAAAACCCTGTGTGCTAGTTAACTGTTAGTGCAGAATGAGCAAAGAATTTCTTCTGCAAGCACTTCTGTTTTTTTCTCTGATTGATTAGTTCCCGGGGGCCGGATAAGGTTAGGAGATCCTTCAATGGACAGTGTTTAGGATTGCAAGGCATTATTTATGTGGTTCATTTGCAAACAGATCATGGTGGATATTATGACTATATTCTCATTTACACTAACGCTCTTTTAAACTCTTCTGGCATAATGTTACGTGCTTTGCTTTAAAGCACCTTTGTACTCTCAGATCAGTGTAACGTGATGTTAATGTAATCGAAAACCTGGCCTTATGGATTTAGGATCGCCCACCACTATTTTCCTCTGAAAGATCTCTCACACTAGATTACTACATATGACACAAAGCTCTCAACTTCTGCATGTCAGGATTTCTGCCCATGCTTGTACCCAATCTGCATGATGGAAACATGTTGCAAAGGTTACTGAATCATGAGAATCTAGTCATGTAGCCCTTTTTGTTCTTTTGAAGCACACTAATTTTTTTTAACTGCTGTCCACACCCATCACTTAATCGTGAGCAATTACTACTAAGACATCATTGAATGTCTGGTTTCAAAACTTCAAATTACAGCACATCCCATATACGTTGAAAAACAAAGTTAACAGAAATTCATCTCACACACCTGTGAGAGATTGTTATGTCTGTGTAGCTTAAATGAGGTTCCATAGGAGTACATCCTGTTACAGAACAGCTGAATGCATGACTGGGAAAAATCCATGTACAGTAAGTTATTACCATATACAGTATGCGAAGGAAGCCTAAGGCAGATCTAACATATGCATTAGTTAGGCAGATCTAAAGAGCTTTCTTTAAAATCCATATACAATGTTTAATGTAAAATCCAGATGTTCCTTTTTTTGTTTATTCTAACTGCATCTCAGCTGCACAGCCTTCTGGTATAACATAGAGGCTTTCACATGAACATAAGAGAAATACAGTTTAGTGGTTTGTAACACTGTGCTCTTTTCTCCCCCAAAATGGCTGTGCAGTGGTTCTCTACTGTTACCCACTAAACAAGTCTACACACTTCACAAGGGAAGGTCAGACCTACCAGTGACAATCAGATAATGGATGTTCAATATGTTTCAGTCACAAGGAGACAACCCTTTTAACTTTATTCTCAGAGGCCATGTTAGTATTTCCCAGTCCCAGACAAATTCTCTCCTGCTAAGAAGATATCACTGACAGCAACTGACCCACAGCTAGTCTTTCTATCTGGAAGTAGCTTGGCTGCCATTGTGGTTGGCCCAAGGAATGAAAATGGACTGTTTCTCTCTGTTGTTTCATTGGCAGTGATTGTTGAATCCTGGGACTTCATTCTAGATGTCCACATCTTCCAGCTCTATTGACTTTGTTGGCCACTACGGCATCCAGCAAGTGTAATTTAACTCTTGGAACAAGGGCCATTACAACCTTATTAGATGGAGGAACTTCTGGTAGATTTGCTTTCAGCAGTAAATAGAAAAAGAAGAGTGAAAGCACTATTAAATCAAAGCCAAAACTTCCCTTTACTTCAATGGAGGTAGGCTTCCACCCTGGTTCTACATCCAACTATATGCATTTCATAGTTTCACAGTAGCTAGGGTCAGGAGGGACCTGAACAGATCATCTAGCCTGACCCC
>NW_005841892.1:4186752-4211109 GCF_000455745.1 Alligator sinensis
TGATCTCCCCTGATGAGTTTGTAGGCAGCCACCAGGTCCCCCCTCAGCCTCCTCTTGCTGAGGCTGAACAGGTTCAGGTCCTTCAGTCTCTCCTCGTACGGCCTGTCCTGCTGCCCTCTCACCAAGCGGGTGGCCCTCCTCTGAACCCTCTCCAGGCTGGCAACATCCCTTTTGAAGTGTGGCGCCCAGTACTGGAGGCAGTACTCCAACTGCAGCCTGGCCAAAGTCACATGGGGTGGAGTATCACTTCTCTGGACCAGCTTGAGATGCACCTTTGGATGCATGACAAGGTATGGCTGGCCTTGCTGGCTGCGGCCTGGCATTGGCAGCTCATGTTTATCTTAGAGCCAATAATGACTCCAAGATCCCTTTCCGCCTCTGTGCTTTCAAGAAGGGAATTCCCCCGCCTGTATGTATGCTGTAGATTCCTTCTCCCAAGTTGCAGCACCCTGCATTTGTCCACATTGAACCCCATCCTATTCTCTGCCCACTTTTGTAGTCTGTCTAAATCTAGTTGCAGCCTCTCTCTCCCTTCAAGGGTGTCCACCTCACCCCACATCTTAGTGTCATCAGCAAACTTGGACAGCATGCTTTCCACCTCCTCATCCAAGTCGCTGATGAAGATGTTAAACAGTGCGGGCCCAAGGACCGAGCCCTGGGGTACCCCACTGCTCACATCTCGCCAGGTTGAGTACAACCCATCCAGCACTACTCTCCAGGTGCGCCCCATCAGCCAATTTTTTACCCATCCAACTGTGCAGGTATCAATGCTGCAGTCGCTTAATTTATGGATGCGGATGGGGTGAGAGACAGTGTCAAAGGCCTTCTTAAAGTCTAGAAAGACTACGTCCACAGCGACACCATCATCCAAGTATTTAGTTGCTTGGTCATAAAAGGCAATCAGGTTGGTCTGGCAGAACCTGCCTTTGATGAACCCATGCTGATTGCCCTGAGCATGATCTCCCTTTATCTGACCATACCTTGTTGCATTCTTAAGTCTTAATAAATTGTTTTCTTCTTCTTCAGCATCATATATTAGCCCTTTTCAGTTGACATTCCAACTTAAATTTCACTGCATGGAATCACAAGACGATAGTAGATTCCACTAAAGTCCTCTACCCGCACCTACTCCTATTCAACATTTCACGTCTCTTCAGCCTCTCTCTGATACAAATTACAACTTCCTAATACAATCTGGATTTCCCTGGCCATGTTTAGAGAGCTTCCTTAGAGGCCTCAATAAATTTTGGTGGCTGCAACAAACTTCTCTTCTTGCTGCTGTCATGATACTGTCTTCCACAGCAACTTTAGAGGCTCTCTTCAGTTGTTCCCTACATCCCTACTACCTAGATGACATGTTTATTACTCTTTTTGTTCAGTACTCAGGCTACTTCTGAGCTGAAGGTAGGGTAGATATGCACCTTAGAAATGCATAAGTTTTTGTAAGCAGCAGCTTACTTCATCAGATGCTATGAAGGCACTGCAGGAAGCAGAACAGCTAAACAGAAAGCAGTGATTAGAATTCATCTTGGAGGTCACTCAAATAGCAGTGAAAATAGAGACTAAAGCCATATCCACACAAGCAAAGCATGTGTTCGCAGCAGCACAAACAGCAGCAGCAAAAATTTGTGCCAGTGTGCTGCAGTGCATGCCCCTGCCTGTGTGCTTTGCAACAGGACACATTGTCCTACTGCTCCATCTGCTGCAGTGGGGGCTGCCTGGGGCACAGGGTGCTTCAGCATGGGGCTGGCTGGCAGGCAGCCCCCACGCTGAAGTACCCTGTGCCCCAGCCGGCTGGGGAGCAGCAGGTAGAAACAGGGGAGCAAGCATCCTAGGGCTGCCTGATCCCCCATCTCTGCATGCTACAGCCGGCCTGACACCCTGAGCTCCAGCCAGCCACTCTCCAGCTGGCTGGGGCACAGTGTACCTCAAGGCAGGGGAGCAAGCAGCCCTGAGTTGGCTGCTCCCCGTGCCTTGAGGTACACTGCACCCCAGCCAGCTGCTCCGTGACTAGCTGGGGCACAGTGTGCCTCAGCACAGGGCCTCCGCGTGCCTCAGTGTGGGAGCTCCACAGCGCAGCTCACATGCTAAGGCATGTGGAAACAGGGAAGCATCCAGCCCAGGGCTGCCGGCTCCCCAATCTTGAGGCACAGCATACCCCCGAGCAGGGGCTCCACAGTGTATTTGTTTAGGCGCATGCCACTTTGTCTTCACGTTTGCCCCAGCACATGCCACATTGGCATGCTTTGCAGTACATTTTCTTTAGGGGTTTTTTTGGGGGTTTTTTGCTACCAGAAAATCCCGGTAGCAAATTTTGTCCTGGTGCTGCTAATCTGCAGTGCCGCACATGGTTTAATGTGCAACGTATATGGTTTGTGGTGCCACAAGTCTGGATCTGGCCTAACAGGTCGTCACAGACATGGTGAGTTATAGGCTTAAGCTATCTGCTTTAGATAGTTCCATCTACCAAAACTGACTCAGCAACAAAAATCAAAATTAGGAAGACTAATTAGAAATATTAGACATTTCAATTTAAAATAAAACAAACAAAAAACAAAAATCTCTGTGTTCTAACCAGCTACAGGGCTGATCAAAATTTCATTTCTAATTTTGAATTACATTTTTCATTGCAATTCAAAAAAGTAGAATGAAGCTTTCAGTATATTTTTGTGGTGAAAATCCCATCATGTTTTCCAGCCATTTTTACCAGTAACAGAAATATTTAAAAACCTTATATGACTTTTTAAGTGGGTTTTTCTTTAAAGATATTAGGGTGTGGATTAAAGGTTAGGTACTTCATAATATTATCAAATTTGTTCAGTAGTTCATTCTCATTTTCCACATTGATCCTCATTTTGCAACATCCAAACCAAAGGAAAAGGTTGCTATTTTGAGTTTTTCATCAGCACTTTGATACACACTAGCATAATTCCATTTAAAAACCAACCAAAAAACCCAATACCAATATAAAAGCATGATATCACATGGTCAAATAGCCACAGTTATTTTAGGCATTGAATCAGCAGAATGATAAATCATCAGTAAAGGTAGAAGAGTTATGGGATATATTTATTAGTCTGATCCATAAATTATATTTAAACTGTGTCAGCAAAAATGTATGCACTTAAAAATTGATGTTTACTCCCAGGCAATAAAAGAGATCTCTGTTTCACAAGTCTGACATCACTGGAGAGCAAGACTAGTTAAAGCAGCTCTGATGACATCAGAACAGTGAAATATAACTTTATCCAGGTTCCAAAAAATTCCAAAACCAAAGGGTAGGAAACTAAATAAATTTTCTGCCCTGGAAGGTGATACTGTGTGTGCTGGTATTTTGAATATTTGGTAGTTCTTTAGCCACAATCACCTTAGATCTATCTAGTGGAGGAAAAGGGAAGTGGTTGTGAATATTTTGACAGAATGGGGAGGTCGATCAAGTTTGGCACTGAGCAGCTTAATCTTCTCCTGTAATCAATGGGAACTGAAATGACTCAATGTCTTCCAAATGGGTTCTTTTGGCATTTTCCTTTCCTGTAAAGATAGCTTTTATAGCTTCAAAAAAATGGCCATGGGGACTTTTTTCTTTCCGTGACTACAGTTCATAAAAACTTTAAGCGCCAAAAAAAAAAAAAAAACCCCCTACAAACCACCAAATAACATTTGCTTTTAACAACTCATCTAAGTAATCTACATTGTTGAAAGAAACAGTGCTAATATACACAATAAATTTAGCGGGGGGAAAGAATGGTTTTACTGAGGTTTTAAGTATGCAATACATTGCTTAGGAATGCCATGATAAGAAAACAGTGACATTTTGACATGCAGGCCTTTCACGTTTCATTCTCATTATTACCATATTCTCACTAGCTGCTGTGATAACTGTATAGACAGGTCATTCATTTGCATGGTATGCTCTGGTTTATAAATGTAGAACATTTGGGGGTCGGACTCGATGATCTATTGAGGTCCCTTCTGACCCTAACATCTATGAATCTATGAAACATACTCAACATGGAGAAATGTAGGGCTGAATATGCAAAAACATGCATGTGCACCCACGCAGAAAACAAACGCACAAAAAAATCATAAACAGGAATGGGGCTAAAAATGTCCTCTAAGAGATGTATCAACGGGTATATTAAGCCACTACGTTCTTCTGTCTTCATCTGGAGGGATACCATAAAAACATCTGAAAATTCATGGACTAGTCTTTTATATACACCCTCGATTCACTCAATCCTCTCTTTTTTCATTTGACACCGAGTGCAGACTTCTTAGTCATCTGAGCAAGTTTACATTTTTTCCTCAGTTATTTCTAACAAACCACAGCAGTTCCATGGCAAGGAGATGAAAGGTTGAGCAAGATTCTCAAGGCTCGAACATAAAGCCCCTAACAAGGCACAGCTGATCTACAGACAGACAGACAGACAAAGAGATCAACCATGTGTTGAAAATAAACCATTTCAATAAATTCTACGAGCTTGAAGGACACGGGGACTAGCATGCTGACAAGGCTTTAAAAAAGTGTGTGCGCCACTGTCATCTCACTCGCCCATTTTTAGTCCAGTGTTACAAGTATATAGTTTATACATTCACAGACTCATTACCATAAGTCATTCTCACCATCTTGACCTGACATGACTGGTTTCAAAACCACTTGTTCATGTCAGATGTGCAACTGTATCTCAGTAAGCCAAAGCCGTTTCTATAAAATAGCCACCCTAATAAAAGTGAATAAATGTGTATTAAATATATACCAACTTAGTTAATAAACATCTCCACTTTTACACTGCTTCATAATTAAGTCTGTCAGACCACTTTACTAACAGTTATTAATTTAATACCCTTTAGAGATAGCAAATAGGCACAGAGAGCAATGTAATTTGCCTAAAAACATCTAGCTAGTCAGAGACAGAAGCTAGACTAGAACCCAAGGGCATTTTTACACGTACTCCATGGGTAATGGGGGGGAGGGGGCACTTTAATTAGAGCAACTCCAAGAGCCACTCTAATTAAAGTACTTGCAGCACTTCATGTATCAGCACCCCCATGCTTCAAAATGGTGGCGGGGGCACTTGAACTAAAGCTCATTGAACGAGTTTTAATGGAAGCGCCCTGCCACTATTTTGAAGTGCAGAGATGCTGATACATGAGACAGAGCACACTGCAGCGGACTCGATTAATTAGCAACTCCAGCAGACTCAATTAATCAAGTCTGCCCCAACACACTGCAATTACAGCACATCGAAGGAGCCTCTCTGAATGTCTACAGGCACCCCAGGAGTCCTGAGTCCATTCTGTTCTAACTATAACATACAAGTTCCCTTCCTCTGTAACTTGAAGTGTTTTACTGTTTACCCGTCTAGAAATAAAATAGCACACATCAGCTTAATATCCTGGGGGCTGAAATGCTTTACCTTAACTAAACTGAATGGGTATTGAAGTAAAATCTAATGTTTAACAGTATGCAGGAATTCAGATTAGATGATCTAATAGTCTTTTCTGGCCTTAAATGCTACAAATATATACCCTGCATCTCCTCATTGATAACTTTTAACTCTAGTACCTCTATCATCTGCCAAAACCAATCACAATATAAGGAAAAGAAAAACAGGCTTCAGTCCACATAAATGGCGATGTTTACACACAAAATATACATGGGCAAATAGACAGACCATCAAGAACTCCTATGTTTTATAAACCATAGTACAAATTTCAAAGCATTATAAACACGGGAATTGTTAGATGATCAAAGAACCCTCTGAAGTGTGATGTATCCTGTAAGTAGCCTCTACAATGCCACTTTAAAAAAAAATTGATATACACACACATTTCCCATTACGTCTCACAAATATTACAATCTGCCATTATAAGAAGTGCAGGATCCTGATGTCTTCAGTTACACAGGAAAAAATACTGCAAGAACATCAAGCACAGTGTAAATCTAGGCTCAGTGTCTCAGAACATAAGAAAGGAACTGAATATCGGGACAAACTAGACATGTCCAAAGAGGTTTATGCTTCAGATGGAGGAAAGGATGTGTGTAACAAAGGTAATAACACTCACAGCATCTACAGTCTTCCAGCAGCCCACACAGAAAACATTCCAGTTGGTCTAAGCTTTTGTTCATTAACTTTTCCTCTCAGTCTTCTGCAAGCTTCTTGCTGTTGCACACTAAAAATATTCTTTCTGTTTCTGTCTGTATAGCCACTACGTATTTCATCCTATTAGAATTCCATTACATGAGTAATTCTGACGCAGTATCTTCCTGTGTATTATTGGTATGCAGTATTAAAGAATAATGAAATGGCCTTTTTGGGCAACTATATTTGATTTACACCAAGTACTTTCATTTTAAGAGAACTGTGCATTAAAGAACATCCAGAAAATTTCACAATACAAGAGCAGAGGTTAAGGTATATTAATAGAGTCATGCCTTGCTCACACATCTTCCAAGTCATTAGTTTGTAACTCACAACGCAGTAGTTGCTCTTGGGCTTCCATCCCTTTCACAATAATTCAGAAATTTACAATGTGGAATACATTAGGCTTGACAAACCGTGTTTTCTTATTACCTGTCTAAGCACAGCATTTTATTTTCTACATTTCTCACATACTACCTCCTTTGGGAAATCAATAGTTCAACTGTTGCAATACCAGGAGAGGGGATGGGGGGCCTGTGAGTGCCTTAATTCAGAGAAAACTCTCAATTCAATCACTACTGAGATCAATGAAAAATAAGGTGGTTGTCAAAATGAGTAGGGGCACCTGAATTGGGACCACAGTAAATTTTAGTTAGAGTTAAACATCCAAAGAACTATATAGTTGAGCGCTGATTGAGAATATATATTATTTATTAATTATATGCATGAATATTTATTACATTGTTGAATTCCCGTGATGAAAAGTGATTTAAACTGTTCCACCTACAACAAATATATAGTTTAAGAACTAATGACAAGTTAAGACAGTTAATCTAACCCACTGCATTCCTATCCCCATCTTACAGCTGGGGAAACTGACACAGAGGCGGGTGACTCCCTGCTTGCTAGTTCCAAGCATCAAGCAAGCATACATGAGGTGTAAGCATTGAGAGTGAAGTGCACCCAACTCCATGCTGCCACCACACCCACTGATGCCAGGTTGCAGCCCTGCCAATGAGCCCTGCCTTCAGCATAGAAATCTGAGGGGCCTGTCAGACATAAAAGACAACTTCAAGGAGTAGATCCTCAGCTACTGTGAATGGTCCTAATCCCCATCAACAGAGCTATGATAATTGATGCAAATTAAAGATCTTCCTGCAAATGAAGTCATTCATTGGTACTTAGCAACATTAAGAATCAGGCCCAATGCGGCTTTGGCCGGACAGCACTTTAAAGTCATGGATACACGTAACACTTAAAATGACTTAAGCCTGAAGCAGACATATATACATATCTGATAACCCTGTTTAAATCTTCCTAGAACACAAAAGTGTACCTGAAAGATCAAGCACTGCTTTGAACTGTTTCACTGTGAACTGGTTCTGTGTTGTGTGGACACCCAGCAGTCTGTGATAGGGGTCTGGTCAGTCCTCCAGGCAGCACACACTGCTTTGCCTCCGCACTCAAACTGCTGCAAACTGACTGCTCTGGTATTTAGCCAGAAATCTTGCCTGCATTTTTTTTCCTTTTGTTGGCACTAGCTAGTGATGAACTCCCTTCCACTACTTGTTCAAACAAAAGCTATCTAACAGCCAGCTGTGTCCTCACTCCCTATACGACCACAGCCACTGCTCATGTCTGGCAGTCCCCAGGAACCCAAAAGTGGGGGTTCAAGCACCCCACTCCCACCAAGTAAGTCAGGCAAACACACTGCAGGCTTTGGTCACTTGCAGGCTACTGATGTTTATTCAACTCACATTTAAGAAACAAGGGAAAGCTGAAAAAGTGACAGCACCCACAGTTGCACATCACTCACACCCTAAGATTCCCAAAGCATGGGTGCAAGCACTCATCCTCCCACTCACTCACCGTGCGGCATGGACGTCACACAACTGTGAATTAGTTCCCAATTGTTAATATTTTGGAACACCTCAACTGTTATTTCTGCCTGTAACTTCAAGGCTACTTTATAAGTGAATTTCCTAAGATCAGAGAATGAATCAGTGACTGGTCTGAGATCAGAACTCACAAATCAAAAATCTCCATTCTACTCTAAGGACAAAACCTTTTTTTTTTTTTTTTACACTGAGAATATTACCTTCCCCTGCCACTATCCTATCCTTAGAAAGAAAACAATTTTATTTAGCCTAAATTGAATTTTAATTCTTTCTGTTAGCAATTATGAAGATCTTTCTGCTTTTTGGCATGTAGACAAGTGAGCAAGAGAAAGTATTTGTACATACTGCCTTTTCTTTTTTTAGAAGGAAGCTATAATTATCAATTATTTTATGATTTAAAGTACATCAGTTTCCAAATACATTATGGCTATTAATAGTTAGCATTAAATGACTATAGATATTTTTGTAAGCTAAAAGATCATGATTATCAGATGGAAAACAGACTCTGATCAACTTAGCACAAGCCCTTAATGCAGTGCAATCAATAACAATGGCACTAAAAAATAATGATTAAAGGCACCATACTATATTTCAGACAGAAAAAAATATATATTTTTATCATGTTAAATTAGATTTTCACTTTCCCTTATCAGCAGATTGCAAGCAAATCCATAAGGCTTGATCCAATAGCTACAGTATTACTAAGTTGGAAATGAGATTGGAATATTTTGGATATTGGCTAGACTGCAAAGTAAATATAGGATAATTTTGTCCATTAACCAAATATAGGCCATCTCATAACAAAAACTTTCAGCAGTTACTATGCATCCAGTATTGTTCAAATCAAACATAAAATGTCTGTGAGAGATTCAGCCCAATGACACACTGTCTTGATAGTGCCATTTTGCTCTAAACACTTTATCCTGCCTCTGGCTTAAGTTTGGTTAGTGGTGCAGGTACCAAAGTACTTGTAGGACCGTTCACACCACTGTTTGTGTGTATGACAGTAAGCATTAATCAAGAGTGAATTTTAAAAGAGCTTATCAAGCTCTCCCTACCAGGAGCTTTCCAGATTTAGAATTTGGGTATATATGGACCAAATCACTGTTATAAATAAAGTGGATGGAAAACCTGAAAAAGATGCAGAGAAAGGGTTTTGAAAACTCCTTTAATATTTTTTTCTCAAGTCTCAACATTCAGAAAATGTAGTTACATCTACTCCTTAAAGTCATGAGGTCCAGAAACGGATGATGTAAAAGTATGTACAAAGAAGAAAGTGTTTGAGCACTTCCTTGCAAACCAAAAAAAAAGCAAATAAAATCAAACAATCCCAAAGGGAAGAAGTCCTAGTAAAACAGCAGCATTGTTATTACATTTCTTTGCAACTTTTACAGGCAGGCAAGCAAGGGCAGGAGATTTCTATATTACTAACAGAAGCAGGAGAGAGAGAGAATGTGGAGACAAAATGCATTCATAGGCAAGGCCTGGCATCAGAAACATTTGCCAAGATCTCTCTACACCTCTCAAAGTGCTGGACATCCCTCCTACAGTCAGTCCAGATGGCCTAACTGGATATGCTTAGGAGAGTAAATTTCCTAATGCTTTTTAGATCCAAAACCCCTGCCAACAACCTATGAAATTGTCACAGATAAACATTTTTCAACATTGTGCTTTTGAAGTGCCTTTTCTTTCCAGCAATGAAGTGCCTGTGGAACCAGAGCCTGAAACCTCTTTTAGTTCATCCATCCTAACAAGGGGAGCACCAAGAGAGCTTTCAAATATCAGTAACAATGCCCTCATTCTGAGCTGCCTTTTCACCCATTTAAATGCTGCAATGGAGAGAGTAATCAATTGGGAGGTCTAGCTAATGCTGTCCACTGGAGGCTGCAAAGGGTAATGAAACTCCCTCTCCAGGAACTTGAGATTTTCAGAAGCAAAAAAGTCCAAGATCAGTTTTCATTGAATCTGGGTCTCACATTAAATAGAATAATAGTACATTGGATCATCAGGCCAGGCTAGTCCAAAATGAGGGATCAAATTTAACAGAAATCAAGTATCTACTTTATTCTTGTAAGCCAAGTCCCTACATCAAATCTGCTCTGACAGTTGTTATGGATATCCTTTGCAAAGACCTCTACCCTCCAACAGTTTAGTTAGCTATTAGAAGGCAAGGACAAATTGATTAAGTGATGATTAAGTTTACAGTCCTTTAGGCATGAAAAGAACTATTTAAAAATCAACCCAGATTTAAAACTTCTGCTAAGCAAAATGTAATTTTCAGTAATGGAAAAATCAGTACGCTTGGAACATACTCTCTGCTTTTAAAATGATTAACACTAGTCCTATAAACCATTTTGCTGAATAACTGCAAAAGACGCTGTGATCAGAGAAGAGACCTTTAATTTTTTTTAATTAAAAAAAAATCTACTTACTTTCCTTATTGTATTATTTAAAACTAGTAAACAGACTAGTAAAAAAACACAAACACACATGTGTAAGTGCCAAATTGTTTATAAAAACCAGAAACCTTGAAGCCTAGAAAATTTTAATCAAACCTGCCATTAACCCCCCACCAATATGCTAGAGTTTATAAAAATTTTAAACAAAAGGAAAAAATCTAAGCTCATTTATATAGTGTAATAAGATATAAAAGAATTTTAGTAATTCAGTAACAGGTGACATAATCAAGAAAACACTCATACGGATGTCTCTCTTCATTATCAGCTATAGAGTAGAATGCCAAAATGATCCTCACAGTTGACTGTGTTAATTGGATTCTGAGAAAATACAGATTAAATGTCGCTTTAGAACAGAAGATTTTCAATCCTCAGTTCAGGCATGTAAGCACATGAGGACAGATTCTGTTCCACCTATTGCAAATGTAAGTAGACTTAGGCTCCTAAGTGTGATTCTGTTCCACTCTGGTTAAGTCCTCGAAATACTGTTAATAAACAGCAAGGAAGTCCTCCTCCTCCTCCTCTTCGCTACTTTTTGATGACTCAGTCTTATGGGTAAGATGACTTGAACAGGATCACACTTAGGTACCTACTTAGACATCCAATAGGTGGCACAGGATCTAGCCCATGGGGTATGCCAGAGGGAATAATTTTCCCTTTATGATTCCAGGGATTAACACCATAAACTTTAAAATAAAAATATATCAGGGAGGGAAAACCATAAATATTTAGAGAGACTATTCTCTAAGTGTCTTATAAAGGATATAATAGTGGCATATTAAGTTTGCCTTTGATTTAACTGGCTTTATTTTGCACTATCTGCCTTACAGCTTTTTAGTCATGTACAGACTGGTGCAAGGAAAGCTTTGAAGTGCCCAACTTCCAGTGAAGTTTCTTATTCCTTTCTCTTAAATCTGAAGAAGCTTGTGTGTGATTTACTGTAATTTCAGAACAAGCTCAGAAATACATCCTGACACAAAAGGATGTAATTTCTTTATAAAAAACATGACATACTCAATTAAAATTCGTCTCAGTTTCTTAGGGGGATTCCTTAGGCAATGAGAGTGCATCAAACTCAAAATACCCCACGCATGAATGATGGTACATTCCAATTTAGAGGAGCCAAGACAAAAGATGGAAGTTATAGTTTTGTACGGATGTGTTTCATTTCTTTGCAAACGTTAAATATGGTTCAAATGATTCACAGCTAATTTTATTTTTATAATTGTAATGAAACAGCTGTGACCAGAGTCTATTTGTGGCATCATAATAAATTTGCGCCCCACCTACTAAAATTAGTTTTAAGAATCCAAAGTTCCCATTTGAACATCTGACTGAATAAAAACAGGCAACACTTCATGCCAAAAACTGGAGGAAATAGATCTAAAATATGCCATTCTCTCACCAGAAATTGTAGGCTCCCAGAATAACATGTGAATTAAAACCGATCTCCAGCTTGTTTGCCTCTCTCCTCAGCCTCATTCATAATAAACTCAGTGACAACTGCTCTGATTATTTCTTTTTCTAAAATTATTATTTATTTAAAAGGCAATTTTCAGATCATAAACTAATCTTCAAAAAAAGAAACAGACTGTGGTACAACCAGTCTGAAAATGTACTGGATGGAATATTAGTCTCAGCAAGTGCTGATGGCAATTGAAGTCATGAAAGGCTATAGTTTAAGCAAACTTATTTCCCCAGAAGTGAAAATGAGTAGTTTGCCATTGTGGACCTCAGAAATATACAAACAAAAATAAGGTCAAAGGCAAATAAAAAACACAAATGTCCTGATCCAAAAGAGTCCATGATCTCTCTTATGTTGACAGACATTTTAACAAAGGAAGTATAAAATGCTGATTGCAACCAAGGCACTTTTTCTTTTATTTGTGCTGTGGCTCTGCTTATGGCATGATACACCTTTCATTGAAGTTAATGGCAATG
The DNA here is from genome assembly GCF_000455745.1 of Alligator sinensis. Lineage (NCBI taxonomy): Eukaryota > Metazoa > Chordata > Crocodylia > Alligatoridae > Alligator > Alligator sinensis. Next base: position 4,199,191 of record NW_005841892.1, read on the forward strand.
TTTACATGAATTCAATCGGACATCATATTGGGCCCTTAGTACACAAACATTATAAAACAAGACTTGCTAAATTAGTAGAACAGAGGAAGAAAGACATGACTACTCACAGTAAATACCTTCTTGTTGACCTAGTAGCAACATTAATGAAATGATGTGCTATTCTGTGTAAGTCAGGATATCAGAATCGTATTCCATAGTGTTGCCAAACCTTTATGAAATATTCTCCACATATTTGTTGCACATATGTTGCTCCTACATGTAAATTATAGCATAAAAATACATCTCTGTGACACATGAAACAGGACAAAATGTATATTATATCTTATATAATGTGTGTTATGGAATTATAAAAACAAGAGTTTGATGGAAACATTTTTGATTGGTCCCTTATTTTCTGAAAATAATCTAATTTATGAAGGAAAAAACGGATTCTCTCTCAAGAAAAATACTGAACTGCTGAAATCGGCAAACCTCCCCCCACCACCCTCCCCCTCCCCTACTTAAATGAGGAAAGCAAAATATTTGGATTGGCACATGTCACCAGAATGCTTTAGGGAAGTGGAGGTATCCCTCCAGTTTCTTCTATAAGTTGGATTTCCCAATTGGACTTTGTCTCCCATGTTATACAAAAACCACAGGGCTCCCATTCTGCATTGCTCCATTTCACCAACCAGGAGAGCCAAAATTTTGAAACATGAGACACTGAAACTACAGTTGCAATAAGATGCTGGAGTGTACATTCCCTAATCAAAACTTTTCATTGTGTGGAAGAAATGTTTCAAATTTAAATTTCACAATGAATCTTTTTTCTGTGGGAAAAATATCCAGCCCATACAAAATACTCCGTTACAAATGCCACAAAATGCCATAAGGATAGATTTGCCCGACTCTTACACCAGTATACAATGGTAGCACTGGGGAGCAAAACTCAAAGTGTATCTCCTCCCTATCTTCCTTGCATCCAGGCCAGGGAGGGATATACCTATTTTACATATATAATTAAGCCCATCCAGTAGGATATATAAGCTCTCACTTCTATGGGAGATAGGAATATGCTAGGATCCCTATTGTACAGACATGGAACCAAGGCGCACACAGAGTGTGGCCCAGATCCACCAGAACAAACGAACAAAAGAAAAACATTGGGATTCTAGCACTTAAATAGGGTAATGGCATCTCTACATGCCTGAAGGGATTTGCACAAGCTGGGGAAACCCATGTCAAAGCCAAGAACTGCACAAATTGTAGACCAGGATCCCAGCAGTACGGAGATGCACAACCTCAGCAAGGGCTGTGGAGAAACATGGCTACCGTGTTACCGGGCTGACTCTACAATCCTCAGCAAAGGGGTTGGGTGGTCATACCTGTCCCCCTTCCACCACACCTTTGAGAAACCAGCTACTAAGCAGGATGCAAAAAAGACACTGCACTTCGTCCACTTCCCTGACCTTTGCACAAGCCTGGCAGAATCTGATCCTGTGACTTTAACTTAATTACAAATACAAGACAAACTGCAATATATTCTGTTGAATTTGTCCCTCCAAGGGAAATGCCAGTAGTGACCAATGATGTGGAGTTGATACTTGATGGGGAGGCACAGGTGGGAATGGGAACAATGGCAAACTTAACTATAGTACTGAATTATCCACTAGGTGAATTAATCAGAGTTTACTGTGTGTGTCAGAGAAAGAGAAAGAGACAGAGAGATCTATGTATAGATATGTATATATACACACACACAGAAAATACTGTCGCGCTCTCTCTCAAAATACTATATATATATAGTAGAAAAGGGCAATAGTATTTTCTGTGTGTGTATGGATACATATATCTATAGAGAGAGAGAGAGATTAAATTATATACATACATATATACACATATACATACATACATACATACACACACACACACACACACACACACACACATAGGAGGGTGTATAATATATATTAAAACACACACACAATATCATATTGTTTAAAACATATTAATAGATTATAAGGCCACAAGGGACCTCAGAAGATGATCAGGTCCAGCCCCCTGCACCAAACAGGAAAGATAACTGGGGGTCAGGTGACCCTAGTTAGGTAACCGTCTAGTTCCTCTTGAAGATTTCCAGGGTAGGTGACTGCACCACCTCTACAGAGAGCTTATTATCATAAAGTTTAAAAAAAATACCTTATACCTAAAAAAACAAACAAACCTGCACTGGGAATCTATAAGACATTCTAAAATATATAAACTAGTACTCTAAAATACAACTAGGAAAACATTTTAAAAAATTTAGCAGTTGTAAGATACATTTTAGAAGATATATTTTATATAAGTAAATGAAATATATCAGCTGTAAAGTTCTTCATTAACTCATTTGTGCTACAACAGAGATCTTAAAACCAGGATCATTAGATCACATCACAGATGTAGATTTCCTGGATGTAGATCGCTACACAAATATTTCTATTGCCATCAGTTTTAAAGTAACAAATGGCTTGCCTAAGTGCCTCATATATTACCCTTTTAATGCTTTTTTGTTTCATCATACATCTGTTCATGCAATAAAACTATTTTCCATAGTCACCGTTCTTACTTTGATGTATTCAATTCTTAGATATATGCATGGAAAAACAGCAAAATGTGTGCATGCATTGTTTATTCACAAATCTGTTTTTAAATCTGTACTATTCTGAATTCATTCAGATGTATACAGTATCCAAGTTTCTACAGATCAATTAAATTAAAACACAGCCTTCCTTGCCCAATAGATTAAATATTTTATATTACACCATGCTTCTTCAAAAAAACTAGATGTATTATGTCTTTTAATTACCAAAAGTGCATCTCTGAGGGATGTCTGAAATTCGACACAGCAAACAATTCTGTACTTCCAGATGTTGAAGGTATCCTTGTGTAGCTTTTTACTGTTCAGCATCATTCGACTTCAGGCAAAAATAAAATTATGTACAATCCTTGACTGCATTCATCTATGAAATTTAATTTTCCATTGAAAATCTACAAGTTAGCGGCAAATTCTGTCTTTGGACATGAATGTGTGGTTCCTATTGAATTCAATTTGGCAGAATTCAGCCCTTAGTTTCTAAGGGCAATTTCAGCTCCCATTTTACTGGAAATGTACACTCAAAGGCTAGACACACACAAACCTAAAAGTGAATCATTATTATATTCTTTTTGGATTCCTAAAACTGATCTGCAGGCTGCAAAGTATATTTAGCAGTTTCCAAATGTAGAAGCACTTGTCTTTGAAGTTTTCAGAATTGGTTAGCTTGACCAACATAATTTGTTTTGGTGTTTACACTTGCAGTGCCTAAAGCTGCATTTTGTACAGTTATAATATAATAAATATAATTTTATAATATAATTGTATAATACTTTTATGTATATAACTTTATAATATCACATTTTCATTAAAAAATAAGGATGTTTTACCTATAATACTATCAAAAAGTACCCCAAGTTAAAATTAAAAAGTAGTAATGCATTTAAGACTACAAAATAAGTTGCTTGCTGATACAAGGCTTGTTGTTATATAATTAGTCTGATAGAAATCCATGGTATCGTTCACATGAGTAAAAGTTCTAGGATCAGGCTCCTTTTGAAAGCAAGCAACAAAAGCAACTAAAATGTACATAGGGAGTAGTGCCTCAGTTGATGTAAATTGTCCTAGCTTCACTAAAGTCAATGTAATTGCAACAAATTAAATACACCAGCTAAGAAACCAACCAAAGTCCTTCCATTGCTCAAACAAATTTAATTTAAAAATAGTGGCATATATAATAAAAGATGGTGGTCTGATGAGAAGATACATGTCTCTGATTACATATCGGTGTGAGCAAAGTCATTATTCATCATATTCCTTTCATGTCTAATATCTATGTACATATTTTACAAAATAACAATTTCCATAAAAATCATATTAACTTCAAAATCCCTATTATGTAAATGACAATACTCTCTCATAGGTAAAAATAATGAAACCACGATCCAACCAGGAGCACTCTGTAATCAGGCATGTGAAATATTTTGCTACTTCTCATTGAAGAAATTATATTGATGAGTTAACAATCAAACCAATAAGAATAAAAGTACAGTTTTTGCATCTCAAGTAAAAAATCAGAATATAAAATTCAACAAATGATATATTATACTAAATATCAATCTATTTCAGCCAATTTTTTCATTATAGAAGGGCAGCTTCCCCCCACCCTTGCTTTATTATTGATTTAACCAGCCAAATGATGCAGCTCATTTTAAATTAAGAATCATCTTGGTACTCTCTCCTTGAATCATTTTGATATTGATCCTAGCAACTTCAAATATAAACTACTGCTTACTAAATGGCCAGAGGGCTGGTTGCAATGTTTTCACTTTGTTCTGCAAACTGATTCACCTTTTCCTCAAGGTTTATGATGAAACATACATCCACAATATTATTGCAGTCACACCCAAATGATGACTTTATTACTTTAATATACTTCTGCACCCCAATCATTTTCTTTTCCTTCTTTTCATTTAGCATACGCATCTATGGGTAGGTAAATTAAATATCCCAAAGGTGGAGCTGTCTTTCCATATGATAGTCACTCCCAACACAACTATGTTCAAATTCAGTCCACACAAACCAAAAGCATCCAATTTAAATGGGCAGGTTAAACATCTTTTAAAAGGTTCTATCTGATCACTCTGCCATGATGAGTAAAGCCAAACATTCAGTTTCTTGTGGGTTTGTTCCAGTAGTTGCTAAAAAGAGCCAAGAACATGTTTGTTTCTAAACTGCTTAAAACCTTTAAAAGTTATTTTAACTTTACTTACCACCCATTCACCGACAAGGGGATTTTACCATCCTCAGTTACATGCAGGAAACAAGATTTCAATACTGTTTCCAATCAAGTACTATCTTTTTGACACTTTCCTTGCTGGATGATGATTTCAATTTTCCAGGATGTAGTTATACTTAAAAATTAACCTCCCCCCAACCTCCCCAAACACTGAATTGTGGAAACAGGTGCTTCTAAAAAAAACCTGAAAAAGCTCGGCAGTTCTTTGACCTAACATAGCTATGTGCATTAGTAAGACACAGTGCCTGCTGAGTTTCCCTGAGTTAATTAGAGGACCCGTATGGCAATGAATGGCCTTGACTATAAATACTTCCTGAAAGATCCCTAACAGAGTCAGAGGAAATGGGAAAAAAATGAGATGCAGCTACAGAGAAACTATTTCAGATGTTTCTCCGTCAGACAGCTACTTTTTAAAAGACTGGGGGGCTGGGATACTGAGCCCAAGAAATCAGCCAACTAAAGGAAAAGATATACATTATAATGATATGCTTTCTAAATTTAATACAAAATCATCATAAATTTGCTTCTGTGGCTGCTACTACTGCTAAAACAAAACAAGATAAAAAACAAACACAAAAAATCCCCCTCAGCCTCAAATTTTTGCATTGCACTGTCCATTGATGAGGTACATCTGTCATAAGCTGTTCAAGAAACTTTTAAGAACATATTTTGTATATTTTTCCATGCTGGATCCACTTTGTCTCCTGTGAAAATAATCTGCAAGTCTTCTACATGCTTCAGTGGATGCAGGATTTACCTCTAAAGTATGTGGTCTTTCTGCAGCCAACAATCTGATGGTTATCCACAGAAGGGGATGGTTTGGAAAAACAAAAGGGGAGGTATTTTTACCAACTTTTCATAATGACTTTGGCACCTAAACCTTCTGAAACCTCCCTCTGTTCAACAGGAGTCATTCCTTTAGAACAGAAAATATCTGTTCATTCACCAAAGTGAACCTAACGAACACTGTCTACCATACTGTGACTGTAACAAAGATCAGTTAAAAAACTGAAAGAAAACTTTTACTCAAAAGTAGTAATTTTTTTGCTAATTTCACTTTTTGAAAATTTCAACCAGATGTATACCTGTTTAGAAAAAAAGGGAAGGGAAACAAACCCCCAAGAATTCATCAAATATTAGGATTCAAAACATATCAATGGCTCTAGCCAACTATATGCAGTTCAGCATGTGAAACATTTGAACTAACATTATCACAGGCTAAATAAAAACCACCACTTCTTAACATAAACTGAGCCTCTTTTGGAATACCACCATTTTTATTACACTTTTAGTTACACAAATGGTTCAATCCTTCATGGTGTTGAGTACCCTCAGTTCAGTGCAAGAGCTGAGTGTTTAGCATATGATTGGGGCACAAAAAAAGAGTACCTATAACAAATTTTAATACAAATTTTAACACAAGGTTTTAATATTACGACCCTAGATCTCCATTTGCTACACTTTGATCCACCGACAATCTCTCGTTATCCTTCTCCAGTCCTACATTTATATGACTAGATGGTGGTGTGTTTGCCACTTCCACAAAAGCACAAGCACACACCGGTCAGTGATACTTTATATATGCATAGGTTAAATTATGAAAGCACTGCATTTGGAGTTGCATTACCCTACCCTTTTGCAGCTATCCCAATGTATGTTATGTGTGCCTGTCTTGGGGAAGGTTGGGCAGGGGGATGGGGCGGGGGGGACGGGGACTCCGTTTTGCAGCATCAAGGAGTAACAAAACAGGGCACTTCATTTAAAATCAGTTTAGCAAAAAGTTCTTGCTGTCCAGAATCAGAGCTGTCAAAGCATTAAACAATGCTGCTTGGCTGAGTGTCCACTGGCTGCCAATGTACTGCCCCAAAAAGGAACATTTTTGCATCTCAATAGACTTCTCCAGTATCAACAAATCTTTAAACTATAAATTCTGCTTCTCTAAGGATGAAAGGAAATAACAACTACATTGTACCATGCTGAGGTACATTTTTTGTATTCCCACTTACCAAACTTCCCGATACTCTCTAAGACAGCTACTAGAAACATCTTAATAAGAAAAATAAATTAAAGCTATTCAAAAAGTGTAACAAGTCCCTGAGAAAGCTGTGTTTCACATGTACGGCCTGGTAACTTTCTCCTAAGGAAAAAGGTGCATCTGCCATGTATGTGTTTGCACATACACAGATTACAAACTATCATAGTTGTTATACTCAGCTTCTAAAAGGATACAATCTATTTGGTGTTTCAACCACTAAAAAGACAAAGCAATTATACCTCACTTCCTTCTATGCTGTGTATGACATGACAAAGATTGGACAGTGACCACTGCATATAGAACGAGAATATATAAACAGTAGGGCTGTGCAAAATTTTGGCAACCATTTCATTTCAGAGGTGTTTCAGCCCTTTTCAGCACCCAAAACACTGAATCCCAAATGAAACAGAAGGCTCCGAAACATCTCTGAAACAAAACGAGACCATCCAAAATATTTTGGAAATGTTTCAGATGTTTCGGAGGCAGGCTTCTGGGGAAACAGAAACCAAGAAGACAGAGGGAGAAGGGGGAGGGAAGGACTGCTCTGATATTGACATCTGTAGCTGGCCAATGTCTGTGCTCTGTCCCTGAGGTCCCTTCCAATCCCAGCATTCTGGGGGAGGGATGGCAGCTTGCTGTCATCCTGTGTGCAGATCTGGGGGCCCCCCCCCCCCCCCGGGAAGAAGCCCTGTAGCCCTCCTTTTACAGTGCTGGGAGACTGGGGCCAGGGCCTGGGCAGGGCAGCCATGGGGGGCTTCTCCTGCCAGGGCAAGGGCAGGCACAGCCAGAGGAGCCATGGGAGAAGCCCCCATGGCTGCCCTGCCTGGCCCCCCTTCCCCTGTCTGGTCACAGCCTCCCAGCATTTAAAAAAAAAAAAAAAAAAAAAAGGCCCACACACCACCTGCAGCAGCGGCAATCAGGGTCTCTGAGGGATCATGGCAAAACCCTCCGGCACAGTGTGGGGCAGTGGGGGGGCAGCAAGGATCACCCCTCCCCCGGTTGACACCCGCGCAGCAGCTGTCACATTGCACAGGAGCAGCACATCTTGGCAGGGTGCCACGCACTGTCTGGGAGCTGGGGCTGCTCCACCTGTCAGCCAGAGCCTGGCACTGCTGATCCCCAGTGGCCCCAGCTCCCAGACAATGTGCAGCGCCCTGCCAAGTCACGCTGCACCCGCACCATGGGGCTGCTGCGACGCAGGCACCAGGCGGGGGGGGTGATCCCCACTGCTGCCCGTTGCCCTGCACTGCATGGGTGGCCTCTGCCACAAGCCCTCAGAGGCCCTGATCACTACTGCTACAGCAGGGGCTTTTTTTTTTTCTTTTTAAGTGCCAGAAGGCTGGGGCTAAGTTTGGAATGGGGGCAGGCAGGGCAGCCGTGGGGACTTCTCCTGTGGCTCCCCCCACCCAGGGAGAGGCAGGCACAGCCAAAGAAGCCGCAGAAGAACCTGCAGCTTCCGGGCTGTGCCTGCTTCTCCCTGGTCTATCCGAATCTCCAGACTGGTGCCGAAACAGCGTCAAAACTCCAAAACAGATTTGGCCAAATTGAAACAGAACAGTGCTCTGAAACATTGGAACAAATCACTGTCCTCTGAAACAGCCAAATCCAAAACTAAAATGAAACATAGCCATTTCGCACAGCACTAATAAACAGCTGATAACCATGAAAGGTTCTGCAGATGCTTTTTTAACTTTAAAGCTTACAGATGCTAAATAAACCTGACAACATAATTTGCCATATGTAAAATTCCTTCCCAGGAATTACCCCATAAATAAAATATTTTGTATTTTATCCATACATGTGTGCGCACATACACACTTCTTTTGCCAATTAAATCGATCAAAATCCAACCCTGAGTTCCATGCAATATCATTCAAAACAGAGCAGCCAGAGGTTTGAGTAGTGAAGTAAAAGTTCAGATCCTAGTACTGCCATTGGCTTGCAATTTGATCTTGGGCAGACCACTAAACTCTGTCACCAAATGACATGTAGTGGCCTTAATAGCCAGCATTTTGAAAAAGAACTAGTGATATGACTGCCAAAATAAGTATCAGCGGGAAGCTTTGGTTAGAGATCTCTTACATCATATGGACGCTTACCATCTCCTCCACCTAGGTGGGCAATAAAACAAAGTATATGTAAACAATAAAAGATATTTGTGGGTACAATTAGTGACAAATTTCGGAAATGGAAGAATAGCAAAATTAGTCTAAAGAACTTCTAATTCTGTGTTGGTCAACTGAGGTTCTCTTTCTGATAAATGCCAACCACAAAGATTCCACTGCATGATCTCCTGATCCCATTCAAGTCAACAGGAGTTTGGCTCTATACACGTCATTCATAACTCTGCACACAGTGCAGCTAAAATCAAGAGTTAAATATGGAATTCAGTGTTAGGAGCCTCTTCCATTAATCCAGTGGGCATCTGAGTCAGAATTAATACTAAGCTTCCACATTCTATTATTCCCCACTTGTAACTATAACCTCAAAAAATGAAGGCTGAAGTCTAAATATTTTCCTCTTCCCTCAATAGTGATGAAACATACATGATAAATGGATTCTGTTCAGCAGACACTTACTAAGTATAAAAAGATGATTAATTGACTTAAGCAATCTTCAAAGAAAAAAAAATAGGGGCAGGAAAATAAAAGGAAATGGGGACTGAGGGGACTAAGGGAAAGACTAAACTGAACAAGTTCTAGGTATGCTGATTCCAACAACCTTAATCAGAGTTAAGTTATATTAGTGACTTTCAGTAAAGACGTTTCAAAAGTTATTTGAACTCGTTGTACAGAAGGGTATAGAAAGTGCCTACCATGTATCTCCCTTTTTCTCCAATAGCAAATGGTCAGTTAAACAGAAAAAATAAAACAGAATTACACTAAGATTTGAGGACTGAGCTTCTAAAGTGTCTGACCATTCACAGAACTGACTCCATGCATTACCAAATTATTTAGCCATTTAATTTTAACTGACAATTAGGCTTAGATGTCACTGAAAAAAGCATGAACTTTAGCCCCAACTGGGTAGCATCCCAAGGTAAAGATGGTCTTTATGAAGAGAGCCAACAAAAAAATCTATGCATTACAAAGCATCATTAAGTAGGATTTCAGGCTGTGCACAGGGTGAATTTTACTTCAAGTTGGGCCTTTTTTTTTTTTTTTTTTTAATAATGACAAGTGGAAGAGGAAAAAACATTAATATTAAGTGTCCACGGAAAATTGTCCCATGCCAAAGGATGCAAACAGAAAGACTTTTATGGCTGGGGACTTTGACTGGAAAGTACCAATGCTCCTGCTGAGCTTTAAACACAGAGGCCATGTCCAAACGAGCATGGCCGTGGGTATGTGATGCTGCCGACATGTCTGCAGTGCCACATACCGCATGTACAGCTGTTCTCCGGGCTGCAAAGGAGCAGCGCGGGGGGAAGGGTTACCCCATGGAAATCCAAGGGTCAAAAAAGAAAAAAAAAAAATCTGTGCAAAACGAAGAGTGGAGCGAGCAATACGTACGATGGCAGCGCATGCCACTCAAAACTAGAGCCTGGCTGGCCGAAGCCATGGTCTGGTTGCCAGCCAGACTCTGAGTAGCAGGATCATCCCAAACAAGGTGTGCTGCTGCTAGTTGTCCCCAGGGAACCAAATATCAATGGTCATGTGGACATGGCCAAAGGTTACTGGCTAGAGGGTCTTCCCCTCTGTTCAGGGTCAGACCAATCATTATATTTGGGGTCAGGAAGGAAATTTACCCCATGGTCAAACTGATGCAGATGACGGGATGGGGGGAAAAGTGTTGCTTTCTTCTGTAGTGGAAGGAATAGCCCCCTTCCTTCCTTAGGTGTCTCAAACATTTTAACACTCCTTGTAGCAGCAGGACATTGGCCACTGCTGTCCCCATGCCTTACCTGTGGCAGGTTATGGTGTTATCCCTTGTAGTTGTGTCAGGGTCAACTATGTAGTTTTACTAATAGTTAGACAATGGATTTGTGTTGGATGGTTTGGATGGGAATGATCATCCTCTAGCGGGAGTTGGACTAGATGTGCTCTGAAGGTCCCAACCAGCCCTACTTTTGTATGATTCTATACCATAACTAGTATTCAAACAAGTACAATGACACCAGCAATCATTCACTGCTTATGAAACACAAGAATTTAGTTGCATAAAGCATTTAACTTATAAACATATGATTTTAGTAATTAGAACAAATATCAAGTTTTAATCACTGCTGATTAGTTCAAGAACATTTCAGAAGATTTTTATAAATACATAAATATCTAAGCATAAAATCAGAGTAGACCATAAAAGTGCGCATCTACCCCTTTGTACTCATCTGACGTATTGTACACTCAGATGCATTTTGGGTACAGTGGTGATAAATGTCCTTAAAACAGAATTAGAAATGCAGCTAATCCTCATTTCCATTTTCATTATTGGCTGAGATTGCATACAGACTGTCAGCTACTGTAGCAACTTTCTAAGAGATCAGATGGGAATCATCATCTAGTGAAAACAGAGTTAACCTAAACATAATGACAACATTTTCCCCCCAACCACTCTTGTTCTCAAAATCTGAATGTTCTAAACCTCAAACTTCTTCCCAATGAAAAGTACATACCTTGAGTGAGACAGGAAAAGCCCATTAAATGCAATTTAGTGCAAGATTTCAGAGACAGAAACACTATAGTTTTGTTTTTGAGGGAGACAGGGTAGGAATATTCAGCAAGATGCATAATTTCTCTTTCACAACTCCTTAATTCCCTTTTTAATTATGCTTCCAAGGCAACCAAAGTGACAAAATGTGTATGGAATTATGTTCTTCTAAAAAAAATTCTAAACAAAGAAATATTCATATTTGAGTTGCTTTTCACATTCTTAGCCATTTAATACTGTGAAATCTTACTTATATATGAACAGTCATACCACCTCACAATGTAACTGATGATTAGTTGTGTTAATACAACAGGTATGTAGCCTTCTAGGATTCTAAACCTTCCTTTTCCAAATATATCAATCGTCACCTTGCATAAATCA
>NW_005841892.1:4211140-4218351 GCF_000455745.1 Alligator sinensis
AGCAAAGGTGAAAACAATTGCTTACTAATACTACGTCTACTTTGTTGCTTTATATAAACACTTGGGAATATTTACCTGACATTTTAGTTTTACAAATTTCACTCTTTGATGGGTCTTCATAATTTTCCTCTTCACCTTGGCCAACCATTCAAAAATTGGAGAAATGAATTGCATACACATTATAAAGTAAACACAACACACATGCAGTCAGGATAAAAAAGAAAACCTTACCCTTAACAAGGACTGGGATTCATCCTTTGCCTTGTTATCACCTGATCCAGGATACTGCTGAGTGAGTGGTCCAGATTTCTCTCCACCTCCTGCTGGCACCCCCTGCAGGAATCCCTTGGGCTCAACAGCCAAGCCATACATGGGTCGCGCAATGTGGGCAGCTTCTACGTTTGGACTATTCCTTAAAGGCTTTGGCTGCTCTTGGCCAATGGACACTGGAGTCAGTAGGCCTAAGCTTGCTTGTGTATATGATGGGCTACCTCTCAAAATGTCTGTTCCTCTCCAAGTCACACTGCGAAGATCATCATTGGAGCTGTCAGTCCAACCTTTTTCCTTAAGCACTTCCTTATCTTCTAGCTTTTCCCTCTTCACTAGACTGTCAGAAATGGGCTCCCCCATTTTGGGGTCTGGATTGATCAGACTGTAGACCTTTAGGTCAATTTTTGGCTCTTCCTTGATAGCCAAAATGCCATGACTGTCCTCCCCATTGGCTGTAGTGATGTCCGTCTCCTGACAATGCACAGTGTTGAAGTGCTCTAGTAGTGACTGAGTGTCAACAGCTGTAAAGCTGCACTGACGGCATTTGTAACAGTTATGCACTCTCCTGAAAGAAAATAAAGAGTGATTTAAAATTAGAATCCCCTCACCTTCCCCTATCCTGTGAATTCTCACAAATACGTGATAATAAGTATGAAACAAAACACTTCCCAAACCAGAAATGAAATTATCTGGTTTGTTCAATTCTAAATAAAGAATGTGGGTTTATTTATGTTGTATCAGGGATAACACAATAATTAAACCAGTTGTGAAATACCAGAACAACTGGTTTGTTAACTCTATTATTTCTGACCCACTTAAGTACACTTGGACACAACCCCATTGTTCTGAACTCTACCTAAATTTCATTGCAGATTTCAAATGACTTTTCAATTTGAATCAGTATGCTTTTTACTTCTATGACACAGACACTAAGGTTAGATATTTTGCAACAAAAAACAAAACACTTGAGAGGACATATTTCTCAATGACATCTAATGAAAAGCCTTTTTGTATAGTGTGACACTATATTTAAAAAGTTCCTGCTAAATTGTTTTAAAGAAATCCTTTGCCTGTTGTCAATTTTAATTTAACCATAAAGAGGAATTGAACTAGTGTTCTGGTTAACTTATAACTAAAGATACGTCAAAAGATAAGATTTCTTTAAATGAGCGACTATTCTTTTGAGTTCTTTATGGAAATTCTTGATACCATTTTGAAATGAGACCATTAAGGGAAAAGAAAAAAGTTCATTGTGTAGTTATATCTTGCTTTCTACTATCAAATACAGAAACTCTGGTGGAGAATGAGAAGTTTTCAAATAGAGAGGTAGAGAAGTCATATAACATGTAAACTCTGATATAGCCCACTACAAGGTGAAGAATAAAGTGGAACAATATACCCTCCTGCTTTCAGTCTAAAATTCTATGCAAAGTATTATATTATAAATTTATATAAAGCATATGTTACTACATTAGAACAATATGCTACCCATTTACTATACATACCATAGGAATAGAATGCTTTGTCATATGCTATGCAACATTATTATTAATAATTATTCATTTTATAGAAGTGTCTAGAGTCTACAATCAGGCTTGTGGCTGCACTGTGCTAGGCAAGGTACCAACACAAAGTAAAAGACAGTCCCTGCCCTTAATCAAAATGCATATAAATCTGTAAATCCTTCTCCCTACAGATACACTCACACATCCACACCCTATGCATACAGACTCACAGTAGTGACTCTAGCCAAGTTCAAAAACTGAGACCTTGACTATCCACACAGGACAAAACTTGTATGAGAAATCTGTTATTGGCATGACAACTCTAGTTGTTGGAAATTAAGTCTTTTGAGGCCAAAACGTGGTCCCAGTGAAGTCAATGGCAAAACTCCCATTGACTTCAATAAGAGCATGATTTGGCGTGTAGCGCATCTGCAGAGCTGGAATGGTAAGCACAATGTCCCTTTATTTAAGCATGATACTTCAGAAAAGCTAAATTGCCAAACTTAAAAAAAAATCTTGTCTATTTCCTTTTCTTGAAAAAACAATCCATATGTTATTTACATTGTCTGATTTTCATACAATTGTGCTGGCCTGCAGACATGAGTGTGTGTGTTTGAGTATCAAGATCTCCAACTCTTATGTAATATAATTTTTCTCTTTGTCATTTTCAGTGTTTTATATACATCTGAAAGGACTAGATGGGCTCCTTCAACCACCAACCCTCCCCGCCCAGTAAAATTATCAGCCATTTAGCTATGTTGAAAAGGAGTCTGGTGGTGGGACAGAAAACAGAGAGTTAAAATCTTTTTTCTGTGTTATTTTCCCATTCTAAAATAGCTCTTCTTTAAAAACTTCTCTGAGTGATGCAAATATACATTCTCTTATAACTCACTTCTTTTTTGAACCAAGCTTAATTTTCTTCTGAACCAAAAAAGAGAGAATGCACTCTGATCAAATCTATCTAACAAATACAAACAAACCAAGTTATAAAAAAGGTCAGCCACATAAAGGTGGGATATCTTTGGAGAAGGCCAAGTTAGACAGGGGTTAGTTATTGAAAAAGCCAAATTAAATAATATGCTATTAGGGGCTAACAGCCCAACCCCAATGTACTCCCTCTGTGAAAGTATATCATGCCTTTGGGAGGCTACTTAGCCTTGAGTATCTGTTGTTTAATTTGGCCATTCTAAATAGCTCACCCCCTTTTCTAACTTTGCTCCTTTCTACAGACATAGCACCTTCAGACAGCTGATCTTTTTCTGACCAACATGGCTCTTCATGTGCTCACTAAGTTTTTTTCTTTTTTTTTTTTCTTTTTTTCTTTCTAAATCAAGAATGATATACCTGACCATTATGATCATATGAATAAAGGTACAATGCAGAGGCATCCAGCCAGAAATTTTTACCATATATCATAACCCAGTAGACCTGCTTTTATTACTTCAACTAATTCTTTTAGACAGAATTTTGCTTATCCACCAAAAATTACATAGATTCCTTAATTTTCCAGTGCAATTTTTATAAGAAAGCTTGGCTGTCAGAAGAGATTACTGCTGATTCAGACAAGTACAAGAATGAGATATGGCCTGAAAGGGCCTATCGTTTTTCGATTTCACATTTAAAAATAAATAAATACATCTCTGATGCCAATCCATGAAACTGGATACCTCAACTATATAACACTGGCCAGTCTTACTGATATTTGTCAATAGCACAGTGAGCAAAACAGGACTTGGAATTTCTCAACATAGGCCACAGACCTGAAATTAAATTGCTGACATTCCCCAACCTAATTTGGACAAGGAAAAAAATAAAAATCATACACCTGAAATATTTTACTCAGAATACAAAATTCATCAAATGCAAAAAAACCCTCAAGACATGAATCGTGTCAGATTTTTCACGCTAACAGGGATCCAAGAATTTTTTTAAAAATGAGCAATTTGAAGTCTACCCCTTCTTCCTAAAAGGCTAGGCCTCTATGAAGGCTTGTGCAGTGAATCCTAAAAGACTGAACAAAACAAAACAAATCTTAAAAGCAAGTCACTTAGCACATTATATTAAACATGTTCAGTATGCACTATGTTGCTATAACCAACTAGGTGGCTGTTGTATCATCTGAAGCTGTAATTTTAGCTCATAAAACACAGAATACTAGGACATGTGTTGATCAAATCATGAGAGATCACCAAAGAAAAGCCAGATGTAAAAAAAAGTAGTGTAAATGTAAAAGCGTGCAGTCTTTTTCCCTCTAGGGTTTTCCTCAAGCACTGCTCTAGTCAAGGGAGTTTTTCTACTGGGTTGACTAGTAGCTTGATAATTCAAGCTTTAAATTCAGCATGATAAATAGGCATTATCATACTATTTTTATTGCAATGTAAATCTAAGGTTCTGGTCATTTGGGAATATTAAAATATATAGAATAAGGGTCCACCAGTTCTAGTAAAAACTCTTGCTAAATAGTTACATTCTGCCTACCAAACAGATTCTTCTCGTTATTTCTTGGTATTACAGTGGCTGCTTGCATTAGGTACACAGAGGTTGATGTAAGGTACTGTCCTGAGGATCTCTCTACCAAAATCATTGCAGATGAAAATTTGGGGAAAAGGTGCAACACACAGGAAAAGTGTCCTGGATGAGGGCATAAGCAGGTCATAGGTTTTGTTAAAAAAAAAAAAAATGACAAGTATACAAATTATTTGCTTAATTTATCTTCAGTTTAGGATACGGTTTATTTTCTGGGATAGTATAAAGGCCCTGAAGGGGATAAAGGAAGACACCATTAGAGTAAGAGAAAACAGCAGCTACAGGAAGAAGGACAATTAAGGGGAGAGATATAGAAGAGAGAAGGAAGATAAGCAAATCAGGGAATGAGGCTGAAAGTGCAAGAGTAGTGGACTGACGTGGAAACAGCAACCACTGACAACAAAGTGAATAAGAAAAAAAAACAGATATGGAGACCCTAGATTTCAGGAGTTGAGTGGATTAAAGCACATGGCAATTGAAAGGACTCTTCCGCCTACTGCTACTAATCCCTAAATAATAGGCAGGTAAAATATCAGTTTGTTTCGGGCTGGTCACACAGAGAAGAAAGGGTTCTGGGAGGCCTCATTTTATTTTCTCCCCCTTAGCTGCAGCAAATGCTGGTTACTTTGGAGCTAAGTCCCAAGGGAGTGGAATTTCTAGCATCTGTACATGTCTTTGTCCTCCTGCTGGCTGTGGTTGCTCTTCCCCACGTGAAAGGAGTAGAGGTAGCCAGTCCACTGTCCCAAATACATCTCTCTAGATTCAAAAGATATGAGGGCCTAAAAGTGCCTGTACTCACAGCAGCAGCTGGCCATGGTATATAGTATTCTTCATTTCCTCTTCCATCGTGCTGGGTAGTGTTAAATGCACGGCTGGACAGTTTGTCAATCTGACCTCAAGGGCAGCTGCACTTCAACAAAGTGAATCTTCCTATTTACTTTAGTCATAACATTTAAAGTCAGATGCCCAGCTGCATGTATAAGTGGACGCATCTACACATTCATTAATGCACCATAGTTACTGCATATTAAATTTAGTACTTGTATAACCAAGTACTAAACTAATGCACAGTAACAGGCATTACTGGGCAATAGCACTGGCACATGCCTTTTTAGTGACGCTAACTGCGCAGTAGCCTAGTAATACTGCACAGTAGCATATTAGCACTGTTTATGCTGTGATGCGGTACTGCACAGTATTATTAGGCTACTACGCAGTTAGCATCTTGTGTAGACATGCTGTGTACCTCATTTGTATCCACAATTGCCACAACTGCATACAAAAAACAAGCTGCTCCCCACCACAACGCCATTTCTAGCAAAAAGACTAATTATAACTTGATGGTGATCTGCACGTGTGAAAAAACAATTTACTGTTGCAACTGTGTTAACTGCAAGCATGCATTTAGCACAGTTTTACACTCCCCCCGTATCTCCCCCAACCCCGACTACATGCATACTTTTTTGAAAATCAGGCACTTTGTTGCTTGTAAAAATGTTTTAATGTTTTGAATGGCAATGGTATAAAAGTTAATTTTTACATTATCAACAGAATATTTCTGTTCATTGGAAAATATGATTCTGCTTCCAATACAAAAAAGGTTTTGTCTCTTTTGGAGCAAGAAGTGATGCCCTCCCCCCCAAGTCTTTTCTTTCTGTGGTTGTTGTTTATGATGTAAAGATTTATCCTACAGTTCTTCTAAAGAGGATTGTCCCATTTTTCAGCATATTATTGCTGCTGTTAGTTAACAACCCTAGAAAGAATGATCAAATATTTTGTGTTAAAACATTTCTTGACAGCAAATGACTTTTCAGTTAAATGGAAATGCTCATGGTGGGGGGAGTCTAGTTTCAACAAGAAATAGAAAACTGTCTTCAGTTTTCTGGCAAAGAACTCTGTAAAAAAAAAAAAATTCAGCTGCCAAAATAAAATAAATTTATTCTTCCGGTTTTGGAGTTTTTAACATATACTTATAAAATATTTGTGAAAACAAAACCAAAAAAAAATTGGTTTCCTTTAATTTTTTTCTTTTGTGAGGAAAATAATTTCAGCAGCATATCAAAGCTCCCTAGAATCTTAAATCTTTTTCTAATCTGACTTCATATATAAATATATGATAATAATATCAAATATAAATAACACTGAACCCATATGAAATATACTCTTGTTCTTAAATTCTGAATGAAAGTAAAAGAAACCTACTGACTCTTCAGGAGGAGAATGGAGAATAATCAGCAGTTAACTAACTAGGAAATGTAGGACATTGAGCCTTTGGGGGATTTGTTTGTGAAAGCACATTCTAGACACATCTGAACACAAAGAAACTGAAATGCAATAGATTCATTAACTTAAATTTAACTAAACAGCCTTCAGATCATGTCAAGGAAAAATTGAGTGGGGATTAATCTCAAATACATATTTCTGTAGGCAAACCACTTGAAAAGTAACGGCTCTTGCAAATTCAAATGTTGTTAGTAACAAAGGGCAGCAGAGGCAGGCCTGCACTGCAGATGGATAAGACTGGAGAATAGCGATGCAGAGATAATATTTTAGGCAAACAGATAAAAATGAAATTACAGCTATACAGCCAGAATGATGCGGAGGAATAACTGGATAGCCTGTTTGTGTGGCTGAGGCTGAAGTTAAAAAGATATGCATACAAAGTAAACAAAGACTCAACCATGTGGGCAGGACTGAAGCAGGCCTACAGCATTCAGCATACAGCAAGGGTAAATTAAATATGGAGTCTGAAAAACACCATTTCTGCCTATACAATGCCTAATTACATGTTTATAGTTGGACTCTGTTCAGCTCCTTCATATATAAATTGGCAACAGCCATTTTTGTTGCATTTTCTCCTTGCAGTGGCGGAACTAAAAGTAAACTCTTTCATATCTATATATACACAAC
>NW_005841892.1:4218361-4226837 GCF_000455745.1 Alligator sinensis
GTTGTGGCATAAAGGCTTTAGTAGGATACATTTAATGAAGCCACAAAGAAGGTCAGCCAAGATGAATGCTGATAAGCCTTTATTATCATGCCATCATGCTTTCTTATATATGCTACATAATTCACAGATCCTATTATTTTACAGAAGTTATAGAACACTTTTTTATTATTAGAGCTATTTTTGTACCCTTTCCTTCATAGAGATGGATCTAATTGTATGACACTCAGCTGTAGAAAGCAAATATACATGACTGATAAAGTTAAAACTTCCCTAGAATTGAATTACTGAAGATAGAAATGTAAGCAATATACCATTATAAAGGTAAATATTTCCATTTGCTTTTAGCCTGATAGATCAAAAGATATAACATAATATTAATGTATATGAAAAAGCCATTTTTGATTAATTTAGTAGAATTTTCTATATACAACAATCATAATTTTTCCATCAGAGTTAAACTGAAGAAGTATGACTTCATAGGAAGGGGAAAAATAACAGCAGTACACATTTA
The DNA here is from genome assembly GCF_000455745.1 of Alligator sinensis. Classification (NCBI taxonomy): domain Eukaryota; kingdom Metazoa; phylum Chordata; order Crocodylia; family Alligatoridae; genus Alligator; species Alligator sinensis. The sequence continues at coordinate 4,218,873 of NW_005841892.1, forward strand.
AAAGAGGACCATGTAAAAAATCAGGAAGGATGTATGGGGAGGAGGTTCAGGGGGTTACAGAGCTTTTATTTCTTTTTAAATTATATAACATCTACAGGGTATAGGATCATGTGATGTACCAAAAGGTTTAAAAAATTCTCTATAAACTTTTCCAAAAAGGACACTAGTTTTGGCACCCCAGTCACCTAGACATCTAGAGTATCTATACACATGCTCCAGAGTAGAGGGGGAGGCATTTTAAACTAGAGCAGTTCTGAGAGCCACTGTAATTAAAGCGCCCACCGCATGAATACATGTATTCATGCGGTGTATTCATGCCACTTGTATTCAGCATCCCATGCTTCAATGGCAGCAGGGGCAGTTTAACTAAAGCCTGTCAAAAAAGTTTTGTTAAAGAGCCCCTGCCGCCATTCTGAAACATAGGCACACTGAATACATGATGTGGAGGCTGCTGGAGCATGCTAATTAGCACGCTCTAGCAAACTCAATGAATCAAGTGTGCTCCAACACATACTAATTTGCATGCATTGGAGCAGACAGCCGTCACATGTATAGGTGACCCTAGACATCAGTCACATTAAACTTAGGCAACTTGTTCAGTACCTAAGATAAGGCACTGTGCTTGAAAGATAGTGGCCCTCTCTCTTTCTCAAGTTCAAAGGTCTTCCTGAACCCAGTGGCCCATTGAACTAGTAAGGTAAAGTCATACAAGCATGTGCAGCCAATGGCACACAAGGGAGTGATGTGGCTATTGGCACAGCAGATCACTTTGACTCCCAAGTTTGAATAATGAAGTACCCATTTACAGCTTGGTCTCCTGGGGGCAGCTCTTGGTACAAGTCTGGAATGAGGTTCAAACTCATGCCCCTGGAGCCATAGCAAGACACTTAACTGCTTTTCTACCACACCCCTTCTCTCTTATTTTTTCCAGGAAGGAGTATTTTAATTAAACATCCTTGTTAAAATTTCAAATTACCAGCTGCAGCCAAATGAAAGTGTTTTCAGCAGTGTTTTCAGCCATTTCAACATACCAGCTTTTTAACAGCTAAAAAAAGATCAAGATATGCCCCAGTGGGAGACAAAGTGCTGTCTATGGAGTTCTACAATGTGGCCGAAAGCTACCCCAATAATAATATTTAGTACTTGGGTACCACTTTTCATCTTCAAAGAAGTTTATGAACATTGACTAATTAATCCTCACAACATCCCTGCAGCCAACATGGCTCAAAAATGGGGCATAGCATGCTGGAACCTGTATCCTCTGTAGGCCGCCACTCCAAATAAAAAGATGAGCAATCTGTTCCACTTTTATGGTCTCCTGATATGCTGCCAATGTAGCCCTCTGTTGGGCAACACTTGGATGCCCCTCATTTTCATTTCTATTAAAGAATCGCACACTAATCTGTTTTTGTTACTTTTTGGACGTCATGGAAGCTATTAAACACATCAAAGATTCTCAAGAATTTAACAGAGATTTGACTTTTATCTTCACACTTTTTTGGCTTCCATGCAAAGATCTTTTTTGGAAGAGATGCAACTTGGGTTTTCTGTTGTCATATTGACTCATTAGTGTTAAATATTTAACATATTTAACATTTTTTGCTTAATAATTAAAAACAGGGCTTTTTTCTGTTTTGCAACAATGCATAACTACTGCACTTTTAAAGTTAAAGGGACAAATCCTTAGATGATCTAAAATGGCGTATAGCTTCACTGAAGCCACAGTTGAAGATTTGACCACAACAGTTTAACAGGGAGTTGGCTGCCCGAACGATATTGTGTCATAAGCGAGTCAGGGGACTGGCTTAGTCCATCTTCAGATAGAAACATTAGTATTAAATAAACTGATGCTTTTAACCAGCGACACAAATCATCTGCAAAAGGACTGTGGGATGATATCAATGGACAAAAACAGTGCATGCTCTTAGTTTGAAAGGAACACAAAACAACAATGAAATGCTCAAATTTAATTACTGCACTGCTGGAATTAAGCATGGAAAATACAACAACAGGGTTATTAATAAGCATATTACACTGCAGCACTACAACAAAGCAAAAGAAGTACATCCCTAATCCATTTTGGGAAGGAAACCCATTTGGGTTTCCTTTATGAATGAAGATGCTAACCCAGCTTTTTAACAGAAACAGCAAATTAAAGTAGCCAGAAGCATTTCAGATGGAAAGTAGCTAACCAAGCCTCAATATGCTGGAATCACAATACCTATACAAAAAGTCAAACTCCATTCTAAGCTGCATTTGTTTAAATCGGTAATGACTGCATTGACTGAAGTTGCACCAATGCAAAGTGCTTTTTTGGAGATGACTTTACTGATACAATTATACACCTACATGCATTCCCATACTTTTCTAACTTTCAGCTTCTCCAATATGGTTAGGAGTCATGACGCTTGATTAAAGATCTGGGAGAGAGGTTGGTAGTTTGTTTGTTTTTCTAGCTACTTGTAATTTTAAACTTTATCTGTACCTGTAGTGTCGGGAAATCTCCTCTTCCACCTGGGTAATAAAGTCACATTTGGTACATGAGTGTTCTTTGTTCTCTTTGAGAGTCACTGGCCCATCCATTCCCTGTAGGGTATTTGCTTCTTGTTTGACATCAGATGCCTGGGCTTCATGTGCATTCTCATAATGAAGCAGGAGAATGTCTACATCAGGGGTGGAGAAGGAACATTGATGGCACTGGTGTTTGACTCTAGAGTTTCCTGTCACCCCAGGGGACAGATGCAAGAGCAAGAGAGCACAGTGGGAACAATTACTTTTTCTGCAGGCAAACGGATAAGTAATTTCTCCAAGGTGCTTTTCTGGGCTGCAGAGGCCCCGGGGACAGAACTGACAGTGCTTAATGGTACATTTGTGAATGTTGTGTAGCTGCTGATAATGACAGAGAAGTGGGCCCACCACTATTACATCTGGGCCATGGCTCTTGGAGTACCTAAAATCACAGAACTGACAGTTGTAGCTTGTCACCATGTTGTCCTCTGCTCCTTTACTAGAAAACTCTTTCTTTTTTGTCATACTGGTGCCCTTTTCTGTTTTTGTAACTAGCTCCCCATCTACATTTTTGGCTAAGTCATTCTGGTTAATGACAGATCCCCTAGAAAGCTTATCATTCAGATCTGGATGCAGGTTTCCTGCCTGGCTTCCCCCATGCTGTTTGCTGTTGTGTTCTAAGAGCTTGAGTGAGCTAGATGATTCACAGCTGAAACTGCAAAATTTACACCAGTAGTAACTGGTTGCATCTGTACCATTTTGTCTAGAGGAATCTATTGGCTTGATGGGCACTGAGTATCCAACTGGGGTGTCATCTCCTGCTTTTACAGTGATTTTGTCCTGCCACTTCCCCAAGTCTCCAGAATCACATGATCGAAGAGTAGGACTGGATTTATTAGAGTTTTTCTCTGAAGGTTTGCCAGATTCAGAGGAGGGAAGGGCTGCTTTCATTTTGTTTGGATGGGTCTGTAAGAAGTGTTGCTCTAGTTCAGTGGACGAATTGCCCATGTAAGTGAAATTGCAGAATTTGCAGCGGAAGTACTTGGTGTTGCCTTGACAATCTGGAGTTTTGCGTCCAATGCCGATAAAGGTTCCACCTAAAGTAACCTATGGGAAAAGAAGAAGGTAATTTTAGCCTCATTGTAGAATTATTTAAAGACCAACAATGGAGGGGAAAAAAAGATCATACAGTAATTTAAGATTATTTTTTAATAACCTATATCACTGGTATTTTATTTATGTACAAGCAGAATAAAATTGTAATAGCATCTTGCACTTCAGCATGTTTCAGCTAAAGATCTCAAAATGTTTTATAAAGTTGAGTAAATACTATTCCCATGCTTGATTCAGGGAAATCAATGCACACACAAATAATGCTACATGAACACAGATTTCCCATGTTCTAGGCCAGTGTCCTATCTCCTGAAATATCTTCTGCTGTTCTAAACTACTTAGTAATTCTGCCTACTAATTCTGGCACTACTAATTCAGAAGTAGGATCCTGGTTTCCTTGTATAAATGATTCCAACAGATCTTTATGACTGAGTGAAAAGTAAAAGATCACGCCCTGATACTGGTCATTCAATATACCAAGGTATAGGTGGTACTACTGAATTTAATTGCTTGGAGCTGAACCAGTGTTTATAAGAGACCATGAGGCACCAGCCTTTTTTTTTTTTTTTTAACCAATGTTTAACAGTTGGTGGCTGAAATGTTTTGTTTTGTTTTTTCAAAAATTACTTAATACAGACGTAGTCCAAGGAAATCTTTTATTTCTCTCGCATAAAGAGCACAACTGACAAAATAAGGGTGGGAAAAATGCTGTAGAAAAGTGACACCACACCTTAGCACACCCAAACCCATGATATCAGTAATGAAAAAAGGGGTGTGTCTGCTTAACTGTTCTCAGTCTCTGAACACATGATCTGCAGAAAGGACGCAAAGTTTCCAAGGCTTACGCTATTAAAACCTGTACTCTTATAACAGGCAGTCCTGCCCTTCCTATGGGTACACCACACCTGCCTTGTGACACCATAGAGATATTTGATGGTTCAGTAGAACTGGTTTGAAAGCTAAAAGAACAAAACAAAAAACATAAGGAAAACAACTTGTCATGACAAAAATGTCTCCATTGTTTTAAATTTTTATTTAGAATCATAAAAATTACATAGCATCCAGAGAATAATCCCTTTTAACACCCAAAATGCACTGCCATCCATCCCTTCACCTTCATTCATTTTGCCCTCACAATACTTGAGACACGAGCTGAAGTTTCTATGTAGTGGTGCCATGCCTTGGACTCTTATGAACGAGACTGACCTTAGCGGGGAATATGACATTTCAACACACAAGAGGTCAGATTTTCAGGACCCCAAATGGTAAGTGAATTACTGTATTTCTGCAGAATTCAGTTCTAGTGCATTAGGCAAATGGTGTAATTATCTTTCTTCTCCTCAACAGCTATGCCACATAGGAAGCATGTGATCATTGCTCATTCAGAATCACACCATACGGAAAGACTCAGACATACAGAAAGCATGAAATGTAAACATTTTAAAATGCATGTAATATCAATGCCTTTTAGCCATTTAGCTTGGAGAACAAGATGTTAGGCTTTGTATGCCATCAGCATGGAACACATATAGTGAGTCAATGAGTTGCTAAATCACAGCATAATGATTTGCTTTTCAGCCTCTGATTATTTTTTAAGTAAACATAATTCCCATGGGAGTCTTAAAACTTTTGAAAGCTGAAATTTGATTTTCATTTGTTTAGAAAACATATGTAAATAGGTAACAGCAGACTTGCAAAATACCAGGCGCGTCTACATGAGATGCACAGAAGACTAATTCTACTACGCATTAGGGCAGCACAGCAAAAGCCATGCTAATACACCAATGTGCAGCAGAATTAGTGTACTGTGCATTAAGTATCACAAAAAGACCATGCACTGGTGCCACTGGGCAGTAGTGCTGGATACTGCACATTTAGGTAGAGTCAAATTAGAGGTGCTAAACTTAATGTGCAGTAACAACGGTGCATTAATGCACTTGTAGACTATGATATAAGTATGAGATAAGCATACCAGCAAACTTATCACTATATAAATTCAGAAGTTATGAGTTTAGTTTTAAGGAGGTATTTGAGGATAGAACTGCTTTGGTGTCCTGTCTCTGCTGCAGTGGATTTATTTATCCATATCTCTAGCAGTAGGTCAGTGAAAATTTCATGCAAAATTACTAGGCCTGATCCACTAGGTCAGTTAGATTTGTAGGTGCTCCACAAGATTTGGCTTATTATGTCTTAAATTTTGTGTTATTCAAATGACCTTCAGTGAAAGTTACCTTCATTTAACTTAGAGGGCATTGACAGAATTACGAAAAACCAAGTAACAACCACTCAGTATGTGATTAACTGGGTTGCAAGAAGATCTGCTTTTGCTCATTTAGTTGGTTACTTATGTTTGTTTGTTTGTTTTACCCCTACATTGAAAACCAGCCAAAATACTTCACCTTAAGTGGCTGTAACGAGTAAATACATCCATTATTCTTAGAAGTCCATTTAAAGCAACTACAGATGACAAAACCCATCTTTACACTGGTGTTCTTTAGACATCAGTTAGGAAATCTGAGTGAAAATAAATCTGTTGCTGCTTGTTGCTAATTACTCTTATTTCTGAATAGTGGAAAACCATATTAATAATATTAGCATTTTAAACAATGGGGTAGCTGTAAATTATGATATTTTTGTAACTTTTCTTAATCCTGCTTAATGCCCTACATAGCAAATTCATGTCCCAGGCTAATACCTCCTTCTCTGCATCATGAGCAGGATAAAACAGAATTAAGTACTTACAGCATATCTTGTGCTTACCAGTTGCAACAGAACAAAAAAAAAATCCAGACACTGGAATGTAATTGATTACCAATTGCTGTCCTGGCATTTTACCAACCACCCTGCTACCATTTAAAATAATGTATCCTATTAGGAGAAGGTATACGTGAAAGGTAACAATGGGTCATCTTAACATGATTGCACTCAAAAGCCATTTTTCATGCACAGCAACCTCAAGTTAAAGCCTTCCCTAGGGTCATCAAGTAAGGGAACTACATAAACTAGCTGCTTGGGAAACGGTATAAAGTGAAGCTGCCTCATCTTCAAGCCAAAATTCGGATGAATTTGCAGAGCTGTTTGGATTCATGCATTCTATTCAAGTTTTGGCCTGATATTCAGATTTTTCTCTTGCATGCCATACCTCTGTAAGAGCACCAAACTTGCTCTCTAGAAGTGTATTCTTGACTTATTGTTCTTTCTTAGTTTTCCCAGAGAGAGAAGGGACAAAGGAGAAAAGGAAGAATCAAGAGAAAGGAAAAAGACATCCCCCTGGAAATCAATATCTACATTTCTTTGCAGTTATAGATGTGATGCTGGCTTCAAGTATTTATTCCAGCATTTAATTCCCATTCTAGTCCAATCTCATTCCTCACATGCTCAGAGCCTTGCTTTCTGCTCCATGCATTCCTCAAGCCAGGAATCACAAGGAGGGTGGAAAAAAAAGCCTAGAGCTACTGTTCCATCTGAGCTGTGGAAATGGCGCTTACTTCGCCCACAGTCGTGGTAGCTGGCATCAGGGATGCCCACTGAGCCAGAAACCTGATACTCTCAGATCAATGGTCCCCTGCCAGATGAACAGAGGAATATTTCACCATCTCTTGCAGATCCCTTTAAGGAGGTAGATTAGTACGGTAGTTCCTGAACTAATTCAACAGCAAGCCCACTGTCAGCCCTTACGATTTCTTGTAGAACCTCATCTGCCCTGATCATCAAACCTTTAACTGATATGGGGGAGGGAGGAAGAGGCCTTGAGATCCACAGACCATTTATCATGTGATTTGTGTACTGCTGTCTGGGAACCACTGGTGTCATGCACAGAGTACTAGCCTTTGATTCAAGAAATCTGGTTCTTGTTCTTGACTCAGTCACAGATTTCCCTAGGAAGGTCCACACCTCACTATTACCTTACTAAACGGTCAAAGGAGGAAAAAACATATTATTAATTGTGAGGGGCTCAGAGACCACAATGATAGGGGCATCATGAATAAATAGACAGCACCTGCTCCAGCCAGACAAGAACCAAAGAAACAAGGTTTCACTCACAACTAACCCCAACCATGCTCGGTGACTTCACTAAGGAAAAATCAATGAATCTACTGTGGCAATTAAAACCACTTCAGGCTGTATTCACTCTCTCTACTGTTTCTCTTCCCTTGGGAATTAGCTTCGTTTTTCAGGGGGAAAGAGAGGAGCAAAACAGAGAGTTATTTTGCCTATTGTGGCACTCTCTTAGCCCTTTTCCAAATCAAACCGATAAGCCAAATACTATTTTGCAACAATGAAAGATAACTATAATAAGGTGAAATATTCCATAGAGCCACTTTCCCTTCATTGGTTAGGCCA
>NW_005841892.1:4226868-4267893 GCF_000455745.1 Alligator sinensis
TCTGGGAAACAAGGTTCTTTGGGTAAATGTCATATCTTTTATTAGACCAACTACATTTTAGGTCTGAGAGAGTATACTAAGATACACATATTGGGCTAAACTGAAATATCTCATTAGGATGGATCACTTGTCTAAACCCTCTAGAATTCCAAACTCTTTGTAAAGGTAATTGACTTAGTAATTAATAAGAACAATTATCAGAGGTGTTTGTTTCTACTAGTCATACAAAGAGGCTACAACCCAAATGGCACATGTTTCTCTCCAATACAGTTAAATATATCTTTCATTTACATTATTATTAGAGATGCTTCTTGAAGAGCTGAAGAAATACCTAAAGCAGAAATTGGTGATATGCTGACACACAGTAAAACCAATTGGCCTACTACCCTTTTTTCTTTTCTGACTAAATTTCATAGCAACATGAATTTGCAAATGTTCAATGTACAAAAATTATGAAAGGCCTCTGAGGTTTTCAAATATAAGCTTTCTTCCTGTGGAGTTTTTAAGTAAATGAGGCATTTACATGTGTTCATCTCCTTTTGCTTTTGATGTGCAAAATATCTATGTATCCTGATTTAATCAGCATAATTTCTAAAAGAATTAAATGAAGCCTTTCTACTGAACTTCACCTGTGGATTTTCTTGTGGGGGGTGGACTTTGTAGAGGAAAAGCTTACTTTGAGGTAGCTTTTGTTGTTTTTACTGTATATGATTTTATATACTATCCCTTAGGGCAGTATAGTTTAATGACTGCAATCACAGAGCGGAAGGCAGGACTCCTGGGTTCTATTCCTGGTGTTGGGTAAGCCTTTGTGGCTCTTTCCCCATCCGAAAAATGGGATTTTTTTTTCACAAAGGTCTAATGACACTTAATCTACAAAGCACATTTAAAAAGTAAGTTGAAAGGTGCATTTAAAATTCAATACATTTATTGCTGTGGAAAATACTCTATCAGAACACCCTCAGGAACAATATGACCTAATCAGACTAATGAAAAAGCCTCTCAACCTACTTTCTGTTTTGGGGGTTAACAAGGCTAAATATCAAAAAGACTTATAATTTTTAAAAAGCATATAAGTTTTTGTAAACTTAAAGACTGTTAACATCCAAATATAAGCATATTAATTAGTCTGTATCAAGAAGATACATAAAAGCAGTTATTTTTTCAGGAAACCCATCTAATGAAAATGAGAAATTGCAAAAAGGCCAGCTAAGCAATATTCTCCAGTCACATATACAAAATAAAGGTGATTTACTCATTATGAAAAGATTACTCTTTAAATGGTTACAGCAAATAACAGAATGAGAAGTCAGATTCCTTTTGACAGTCAAGTATATTAGCATGAAAGTGATCTTTGCAGTTATGTCTCCAGTATAGATTCTGAACACTTTTGTAAAGAGCCTTTTCCAAAAAAATTCCCAAAACTACTAGAAGCCATAATCATCAGGAGGTACGCCAATTACTTCATACCTCACAGTGTGATCAAGCCCTCTTACTCTTTCCACAGCTTGTCATCTAATCAGGCTACTAATGATCAATTTTGAAAGTGGAAAATGAACAGCTGAAACTATTAATAGTGCAACCACTCCTTCCTGATGGACCAGTCCTTCATTACCACATGAGTTCCATTTCCTAATCAGATCACACACCTATAATGTAAGAAAAGGTCTGCATCCAATTAGGCTATGGGATAGTCACAATGGAATGCTTCTTCTGGATGTTAAGACAACAATTAAGGAACACTACTCATGGCATTTATTAACCAATGAAATTTGCCTTTTCATCTTACGTGAGACAGCCACAGCTATGTTGAGAGGTAACATCCATAGGATGTGCCATATAGTTCTGTTTCCCTATGGCATGATATAACACCTACGTTTTACATGCATGGCACCAAAATGGAAGATGGAACCAAAGTTTGAGCCATATGCATAGGCTCCCCCTGGACAGAGTATGGACAAAGTTAGGCACCTCATAGTGTCATCCAAAACAAGCCAAATGTTGAGTAATGTGTCACTTGAAAGCAACACATGCTGTACAGAGCCTAGATTCAGTCAACAGGAAATGCTGAGTGCAAAGGTGTGGCCTTAAATCCAGCTCCTTACTCAGGGCTTTGAGTAGTGCCACCCTTTCCTTGAGATCCACAGCCTAAAGCCTTCTCTTGAACATATGCCCTTGTCCTTGAAGGTCAATCTTTACTTCTAGAAGGCATTCTCAGGAGGCTATGCCTGTTTAAACAAAAGCCTAAGAGTTTAAGTACTTGTCCAGGAAGCAGGAAAAACAAATTCAATTCTCTCCTCTGCATAAAGTGTTCCTGCATTTTCCACAGGCCTGGAGGTGCTCTAATCAGAATACATCCTTTTCTGAAGTGTGAGACTCTCCATCCTTCCTGCTGGAAAAGTCTCATTGCACAGATGCATTGGTCAGAAGGAGACAATGCAGGGAGGAGAGGACTGTAGCTCAGTGGTTAGGTCAGATCCGCTCCCAGAACTGCTTCTGTATTGTACACAGATGGTCATAGGATAACATACAGAAGCAATCCTGAGCCCACAGAGAGGCACCTATGGATATTTCAAGTGAAAAACTAAGATGTGGAATTTACATGCCTCCAGGTTCAGGCAGCAGCTGGATAGCCATTTTCATACTGGTTTGGACAAAGTCAACTTAGTCCTGCTTAAGACACCAAAGTCCCCTTTCAAATCTGGCCTAAACTAAAGTTCCACTCATGCTTGCAAGTCTTTGGAACAAGTGTTAGCTGGCCAGCAATACAGAGCTACCAGTGGAGAAAAATCGCACAAGGGAAATTACTGAGATTAAAAATCAGCCAGAGCAAGTGTTCCATTTACCTCAACAGAAGATAGCACACTGATTGCAGCAATAAAGCTGATAACGCTGTCTGTGGCTCGCAAATGTGTTCTGAAATGTATACAGGAAGGAGGGTCAAATCTCACAGAACCCATTCAGTAGATTCACCCAATCTTATCACAGTTGATATCCATTGGTTAAGTTAAAGCTCTGACGGTAAAAATGTACAGAGAATGTAAAAAAGAGACTCCTTAAATTATGCTAGATCTTCAAATCTAATGGAATCTCCCCTGATTAAATATTCCAGACCAGAGGTTTACAAACTTTTTCTTATAGCATAGCCGCTTCCAGATGTACCAGCTGACTGTGTACCCCTACCAACATGTTTTATATTTTAACTCCTTAGATGCCAGTTATTATAATGAAAATTATATCCACCATTACACAATTTCTCCCACGTAACCCCAAGAGATGTCTTGCACACCCCCAGCGGTACACATACCACAATTTGGGAATCCCTGCTCTAGACAATGAAAAAACTTACACACTAAGGACAGGAGGCTTGAATTCTTTTCAATTTTTCTCCTCAAAATCATTTACGTCATATTAAAAAAAAAGATAAGGAGTCCATATACCTGCATTTGACAAAAAATGCATAGCTGTATAAAAAGTAGCCCAATAAAACATCTATTTTTTTAAAGATGTGCAGAAGTAGACATTAATAGTGTGGGTTATTTTAAAAGCAATTTCCCTTTTTTCCCCCCTGAGCATTTTCCAAAAGTGTTTAAAAATCTATAGTGGATTTTCCTCTATTCCCCTTCTTTCTCTTTTTTAATCTTTCTTTCTTTTTGTTCCTCCAAGAATCAACAGCAATCCTACTAGTGCAAATTTGCACATACCAGCTTCCCCAGTTAACTATCAAGAGCCAGATCAAAGACACAACCTTCTGGTTTCTATCCCTATTCACTAGTCTAAAACATTGTATATTTACTACTGCTAGCCACCTCCATCGCACTGCAACAAAATAGTTTGTTATAGGTGACAGGATCAATAAATCAGTCCTAAATCTCACTATCATTTGACCTTAATTGTAGTTAAAGAGAGCTTTTCTTTTCTCATTTTAACCTTCAATCCAGTCCAAAATGAAGATAATATTGCTTGGATGAACTACAACTATTCATATTTACTTCCCCTTGTTCAGGTCATAAGAGTCAACTGACAACCAAGTTCCAATTAAACTGTAGCACAGTCCTTACCAATGCAAACCCTACACTCAGACATTAGACTACAAAGATTCAAAAGTTGGTGGGGGGAAGAGAGATGGGGGAAGAAAACCCCTCTGAAATAGACATCGTAGCTATACAAACACATGTGGGTACAAACGGAAATTTCAGATGTACTTTTACTATGTTTATGAATGTAACAAAACTATTCAGTATTTATTGCAAAGCATGAAAATATTAATCAGTTACTTATCTTCTGACATGTTCTGCATCAACATCTGTTGTATGTGGAAGTGATGAAGTATAGTATTTGGCTCAAGATCTTATTTAATCTTCTCTTCCCAAATTGGGCAGGAAAAATTAGCACTCTTTAAAAATTGAGTTTCCAGCTCCAATTGTTTCTTTAAAATAAATCGCCTACATTGTATAGGTTGTCTGGTTCAGTTTGGAACATGTTTCTGGTCTGAGAAAAGACTGATCTTAACTAGATTATCTATGTGTTGCTTCCTACCGCTTTTTGTCTTCCTTGCAGTATCTTACTGCCAAGGCTTAAGAGACAAGTATAGTCTAGGTTCAGCTGTTTTATTTCTAGTTCTATCAGTTCAAAATGAGATAACTCACACATCTGTTTTATTTCTGAAAATGCTGCATAGGAAAAGTGTCCAGCCCATTCTAATCAAGTATAAACTTCCCTATAAATAACTAAGGATCTAACAAAACCATTGTTTGGAGGAAATGAAAGTGTGTTTAGAAACTCAAATTCCTCTATACTGTAGGCCTTAGCTATTTCAATTTGTATGTCTTCCTGACAGCATGGATCAGCTGCCCTAAGATACTGTCCCCAGAGTCAGCAAACTGAAACTATAGCAGGAAATCCAGGTATTAACAATATATTGCATGCTAATTATAACCCATAGTTATACACTCTAACGTTACTCCCTTCTGAGCTCCTTTACTAAATCACGTATTTGCTTTTTAACCACAGTTTGACGGGACAGTGTAGGATACAAGACAGTAAAATGATCTTCTAATAAGACAGCAATTCAAAGACTGTAGCTTTTATGCATAACAATGATCTTGGTTTGATTTGCTGCTCTATAAAGAGTTGGTAGAATTTCACAAAGTAAGAGGAAAAGTTAAACAGCTTAAAAAGCTGCAAAGTTCCTGACGTGGGTTCCTGTTTCTCAGTATTTCTTAAGGAGAGACATTAGCCACCTTTACCTCTTCTGTGAAATTCTTCCTTTTAATGACAGTACTCTCTGCAGGTACTATTAAATATTTCTACCTACATTTTTAAAAAAAGTTTCTTGGAGGGTTATGTGGCAATTAGTACTAGGTCAATGCATCATCATGTCTTATGCAAACATGCTCCTAAAATTGGTTTAACATTGAACTGAGTTTTCATGTGACCTTTGTTACCAACTGGTCCAAATTATTTTTATTCTAAAGTGAACATTTAGATCAAAGACTAAACCAGCCTTCTAGTACTTTTTCCAGATGATCCATAAAGGGGGTAAAAAAAAAAAAAAAAAAAAAAAAAAAAAAAAAAAAAAAAATCAATACTATTTAAATATATGGGGATTCACTAATGGAGTTTTCTCCAAGTAGAAATAATTAAAACAGAGACTCCAAGAACATATTCTTAAATGCACTCTTTAGATAAAAATTTGCTACCAGTTTTTACTCCAGTGTTGAACATACAGTAAAATCATGGCTAAAATTTGATCCAAAAAGTATTGAGACAGTAGCACTACCTTTATATTCCGATTGATACAACTAATAATAATCATTATGATAATAACCCCTTTTATAATCAGCCATGGACTTCCCATTGTGTGGAAACATAGCACTGTTGTTTTGGCACTAGATCACTTCTGGTGTCACCAGGGCTTGTACCTTATGATGGCTGCAGCTTCAAAATCAATAAGCCAAGTCTTATTCCTAAAGGCCAGTCATCAGAGTCCATGACTACATTTTAATCTGCGGCTAAAATCCACTGTCTACCTGGTTATTTAAAATGCTTATTTTGTTTTGTCTCTGTAGGATACAGAAGTCCTTAGTTAACATGAAATTCCAGGTGGCCTGTTTGCTGCATATAAGCTTTTACTTTTGATTACCACAAAGACCAAATCACAGATGAGGATGTCTACAGGAAAAAAGATGCTTCTTGCTACATTTAACAAGGCATTAAGTGGACCTCCAGAAATTCTGACACATCATATTTCCTCATCAGGGCAATCATTTCAGTAACTGATAGCAACCAGGGAAGACATAGGGTAATTGGATCTAAGCTTTCCTGTGGCTTAAGTAAGCTGCATGAGATACTTTAATTATGCTAGTTTGAGATGAGAAAGTAGGAGTTGCTTTCTAAGATGGACACCCCCATCCCCAATTGTCTCTGAGGAAGTTACAGAGAGGTATGGAAGATACAAACCTGCACATCATAAGTTCCATTTAATAAGACAGGCCTCTGGGAATTGATATCCTGCAGCACCCCTGAAAGCACAGTACGATTGACTTTCTGGAAGTCTTTGGAGTGGCTGAACTGCACCATGTTGTGGAGGGCCAAAATTTTAGTGTCGAGCTCAGCATCCTGCCTGGTGCGGTTATGCAGTCCTAGGTGGTACTTGCGGAAGTGTTTGATGAGATCTGTGGGGTCATTCCCATAGTAACCATAACCACAGATGTTGCATTTGAAGTCCTGAAGCTCTGGAGACAGAGGCGCCATATCTGGGTTGTCATTTACCAACAAATCTGCTTTTGATTTGTTCAGCCTTAAACCCCCATCTGAAGGCACTTGTGGGTTTTTTGAGGCCACGGGGACCGGGCTTGAGCCTTGGCCATCAGTTTGACCACTTTGCACTTGCGCTGTTTCATCTGTAGCTTTTGGCGACATCTGATGCACTTCATTTGTCTCCACTGGATCTCCTGATGGGGTAGAGACCACATCTTGGGTGTCATCTGCATCTGATTTTTGAGGAGACTTCAAGGGCTCACAAACTCCCCCAACAGCTGGAGATGACAAAGCCAACATATTTCTGTCTGTCACCTCATCATGAGGGAAGGATGGAACATTTCCTCCCTTATTGTGGCTTTCATAATTGAAGCCAGTCTTTTCACTTAGAACTGAGCTCTTTAAGTCCTTTTTAATGCTGGACGATGGCTCTTGAACATGTGTGCAAGGATCCTCCTTGTTGTTTAGCTCTGCCGTATCACCCTGGTCAGTGTTTTCTTGCATCTGATCTGCAGAAAATTCTTTTTTCCTTCCAGACTCTTCGCTTTCAGTACCTGTAGATTCAAGGGTCTGTACCTCACCTTCACTTGCAATGTTTCTTAGAGGGGGGTTCTTTTTCCGGACCATATCTATAAAAAAAATGTAAAGGCAAAAAAAAAAAAAAAAGGGAAAGAAAAGAAAAAGAAAAAGAAAAGAATCACCTATAGAGTTATCAAAATACACAGGAGATTGTTCTGTATTTCAGGATCTAAAACACAGATACAAAATGCTGAATATCAAACTGTTCAGATTCTAGTCAATCAATGCCACAAACTGGAACCTGACTTAAAAAAAACCTGTCATACTGGAAGTGAACTCAACTAACAAAGACCCTTAAATCTTAAGAATAACAACTTCTATCAAAATTAATTAATTAGAGTGTTCATTATTTTTCCTGAGAATACTGGCCAGTTAATGCCGGTAAAAATTTTGAACAATTGATTTTAAAACAAGCGAGGGAGAGGGAATAACCCTGTGGTGTAATGCTAAAATGTAGACATAACGTACTGGTATTTTAACAGAAAAAAATCTATCATACATTGCCAAAAGTACTTGAACAAGCTGAATCAATACATGTATGCTTACTGTGTGCTTGAGTAAAGATCTATCCAGCAAAATATATGGGACTCAGGTGAATCTGAGATGTTGATTTTTTTTTCCGGGGGGGGGGGGGGGGCTTTACCGGGCAGGGGCAGATTGTATATCCACAGAGTGTGGATAAGTACAAAGGGACACTATACAAATCCATATATGGAATCTCACATATAACAGAAAGAAGGCTACTATTGGTTGCTAACTGAACAGGCTGATACTTAAGTAGAGTGCAAAGCAGCTGAAGTACTACGCATGCAGTTACTGCTCTTTAACAAAACATTTCCTCCTACCCTTTAGCCAAAACTTCCATGCAATGTGCATTTCCAGAATCTGTACTGGATCACCTAGTGATCAGTTTGTATTCATGCACTGACTATAGGCATGAGACAAATATTCTATAGTATATCCTATGTTCTTATCTTAGCCAGTGATGCATACAATGATGAATGATTTTCAAGCCCTGGCATCTGGTTGAGTGGAAACAGACTGTGCTACCATACATGAGTTTCAAGTTTGAAACTCAGACTTGATCCTGTGCTCCCAAACCAGCAGTGGACGAGAGTATGCGGAGGCACTACATTGATCTGTGAACAGAGAACCACCTCGCAATTGACAGCAACATGGGATGCTCTCCAAATGGTGCTCTGCACAGACCTAAAGTTGAGCATGATACTTTGAGAAGTGTAGCTGAGGGTGGAGATGAAAAAGAAAAAGAAAAAAAGTCAGCCTTTGTACATCCTCCTATTTACATCTGCTCCACATAAAAGGGCACCGTATCCTACGTTGACAAAAACAGCCAACTTCTAAGGGGAAGTGTTCTACTTGTGTCTAGAGCTCTGCCTTTGTGGTTGAACTGATCCACAAGCAGCGTTAACTACAACAAGACGCTTTTGCACAAAGTGCCAACTCATATTACATACATTTTGACACTCAGTGTGGTCTTAATTGGTTTCTTAAATGGCTGCTACAGTTCTTCATTTAGAAGGCACATATGCCTATGAGCCAAGTTTCTTTTCCTTCTGTAAAGGATATGCAGGATGAGTATATATGCTAGTGCCCACCTAAATGCATCTTTGGTTCATAAATGCCTATGCAGTCTGAACTATCTGTAAAACTATAACAGTCCTTCTGAAACCCATGGCAGCTAGAAGACAGGAAAAGGAGCACTGATTGCATCTGTGAGAGGGTGTCAGAGATATAAAAATCAGGGAACTTCATAGTAGTTTTCACAGTTAAAATTAAACAAGGTTGAATTTAATGTTCTAAAAAGTTCTTATACTAGATCTTTAGATAAGGAGAGCTTAGAGGCCTGGCTGACCTTAACGGAGAGAATTAGAGAGAAAGATCTAATAGGCTCCCTGCACATGAATGAGCTCCAGGAAAACTGGGACTACATGCACTCCAAATAGACAGGATACCAAATGTAGATGTCCAGTAACCAACCTCATCCTCCATATCTATAGGGTCAAGTGCATATAGAGTGAACACAAAACAGTTCAGCTTAATGGAACATTTCCTGGTACACATTACAGTCATAAAAAGGGAAGGTGGATTTTTTTCATTTAAGTAGAACTGGTTTTCAATTTCAGGGAAAGTACTTTATTTTTCTCTTTCGCCTTTCCTTTCTTACTTTTCTTATTTATTTTTTTTAAGTATCTTGTTTATTTGGTTACGGGTCCCTATAAAAAGAAATGATACTTTTTTGTTGTTGGAAAACCACTAACTATCATTTTTCAGAGAGACATATTATGTAAATAAAAGCACATTTGCAGTACTTCTAAATTGAGGAAACTCTCCCCTAGCATGTCATAAGTTAGATATAGTAAGAATATGGCCACTCTGAAATTATCTCAAAGACAAATAACAGATTGCTCAATGCTTTATTGTGTGCCAAGAACTTTTAGAGTTAACATTTTCACTTGAAAAAAATGGATCACATACTTGTAAAATCATACCCAGCATTGACTTCATAAGGCATGTGGCTTTAGAGTGCTTTTTACAATTATTAATTCTATTAGTCAACTAGCAGGAGGGCTAATGCAATTGTCTTAGAAGACGCACGGAAGACACAGAAGACATTTTGAGAGCTGATCTGTACATCTGTAAAACAAAACAAAAAAAGGTTTTCCTTCCTAAATTATGTATTTACAATATGGTTTTTACTTAAAAACATTATTATGCCTATTTATTATTCACATGCATCTCTCACTGGGCATTATATCAAGAATTCTGTACTTCAGTCAAGTGTGAGAAGTGCTACATGTCTCTCACAGACATACCCACACACATGAGAAAAAATAGTGTTATCATACTAAATTGCCTAAGACATCAGCTGCATCAGAAAAAGATAAAATATATGTTGCAAACAAAGTGCACATATTGTGCAGGAAAAAACACTCAAAATATTCACTTCTATTAACATATATTCTGAATTGTGGAGAACTGGACAGCTTAACGGGACTGGGAATGGGATCCCAGCTGAGTTTCAAATCCAGGCATGTTGGCAGTAACTGAAAGTAATATGTTGGCTGTTGGGTGTCCTACATGAAATGAATTTGGTAGTATTAGTTTAGTTGCTAGCGGGCAAGTGTCCACTGCACAAAAATGCCATCACAATAACAAGGTTGGTGGCAGTCCCAGCAAAGAGGCCAAGTGATGAATAGACACAGAAACTGAACTACCTTTCAGTATTGGCGGTAGTGATATTTCTAAACCAAAGGAAAAGTTTGTAAAGCCTTATCCAAAGCCCCTGCAAGTCAAGGCTAAGATTTTTATTGAACCCAATGGTCTTTGAACTCTGAGAGATTGGAAATGGGATCATGGTTAATTAGGCTGCTGCAGAACACCTGGTCTGCCATAAATTCATTTCCAACCAACAGCCACCTGCATGCAACTAAAATTAATTCCCCTGCTAATCAGCACTGTGTCCACTTGTCACAAGGAAGGGTAAATCTACGGCATCAGAAGCTACACAGTCTAGCCAATTAAGCAGAGACTACAAGCAAAGGATGTCAGGATTACAACACCTTCTGTTACACTGACTCCCTCTACAGATTTAGAAATTACTCTATACCTCAGTAACCACAACTGTAAAATGGAGGCAATACTTACCTACTCCAAAGGAGTGTTGTGATGACTGATAAGTGAATATTTATGAAGACTACATATTACTATGTTTATCAATCTATATGCAAAGGATTCCAGCCCCCCAGGGTCAGTTTATTTGGAAACATGTAGTGTGACAAGCATTTATAAATATTTGGGATGCGTAGTCTACAGAACCTACTCCTGCAGCCAAAGTTTTGTGATGGCATTAAGTTCTTCCCTGACAGCGCTTCTTTTAAAATACAGTCAATCCGCTAAATGTGGAAGAGCTCCAACAAAAAGGGCCTTCTTGACCATTCCCAAATTCCAAGGTTGTCACTTAACATAGTGTGTATGACCATTGGGCTCAAAAACAGCGGGGGGAATTAAGGGAAAGGGGGCAAAACACTATATAGTCTTTCAAGCCTACCAAAAAGTTGACACTGGAAGTATGAAGAAAAGCATTCCTATGTCCTGTAACTGTCTTGTGGAAAAACTGAAGACTTCAGCTTCAAATGCTCCATGAACCTTCATCAAATATATTAACTAAATATTTTACTAACTCAACTTTAACTAATAGGAGAATATGCCACATACAAGTAATCTTTGACTGGCTACAAAGACCCAGAACAAGATTACTCTACAACCTACTGTTAGCCTGAAGTCAGCAGAAAGGTAGGGCAAAGTAATATCTTTCAGTTTTCATCTTTTCAGACTCTTTCAGGGGAATGAGTTTCATAGACAATTTACTGCATCATCAGACAAAGTAGCATTTGATGAAGTAAGTTGTTGCCTATGAAAGCTCATGAGTCTTCGAATGAGTTAGTACCCACAGTGCCACCCTGCCCTACTTTCTGCAATCTACTCAAAAGCTGGTTAGGCAAACACTTCACAAAATAGTGCAGATAAATGAGACTGAACAGTATTTAATAAAGGCAAATGTTTTTTTTTAAGATAAAAAATATTCAAAGGAAAGAGACCTCATATAAATACTTTATTTGCTTTTACCTCTGCCCCAAACGTTGTCTATGTGATTACTACCAACGCAGGAAATTTAAGTATTGATGCTTTAGATAGTGGTTAATTACTTCTGATCACTACTGCTCACAATGGATCATTTTGTTGCCAGTCATCATTTCATTAGAAGTAATAACTTGTCACCACAGCATGTTGCAGTGAAATGGCAATTAACTCAGGAAAACCCTGCAGTTTTAAGCCCACTTTGATGTATATGCTCTTTTTAACCCAGCAATAGATTTGGAAAGATGCATGACATTTAATGCACAGGCAAACAGATAGCAGGTTTATTCACGGGCCTATGAATTTAGCTATCCCAGGAAAGACGTCATCCAAAATGAAACAGAGAAATGCATTTACATTTAACAGACTGCAACAGAATCTCTGTGCTAAGGGCTAGTGGAAATCATACTATTATATATATTGTGCAGTCACACCGAGCTCAAACATCAGACATATTGCCAGAACAATGCAGCAAAAAATCATTAAACTCTCAGTATCTCAGTTTAATAAATGTCTAATACTTACCTAGCTCACAGGAGTGTTGTGAGGCTTAATTAATTAGTGACTGTAAAGCACTTTGTGATCCTTTAATGAAAGGCGCTACATAGCATAAAGTATTATTAAAATCATTAGGACCACAGAAAGAGCCCTGTGAAATTTAAGCCTACACTGTCTGCTGGGGATAGGAGTGATCTTAATATTAAAAAGGAGACTGTCAGACTAATTTTCATAATTTTTAAAAAAAATGTCCTTGTGTTATGATAACACCTTGGCAATAAATAAATCTTCTCTTCTTAATGACATACTATCATTCTGGTTTGTTAACTGCAGAGCTGAGTAAGACAGCAGGGCTTTTGACGTAGATTTGGCTTTCTCTTTAAAAATAAAAAAAGACAGAGCAAGACACATTTTGATGCCTTCCTACATTTGACCCCATTAGGATCCTTGATCACTTGGTGCTCCAGTTTGCTCAGTGTGGTGGCAGGGGGAAATCACTGATATTTTTTTTCCCCTGTGAATTATTAAAATAATACATTTTTAATGTAAGTTGTATTATATATGTAGTGAAAGAAAAGGTATATTGCACGTAAAGTCATTACAAAAAACACTAAACATGCTTTATCCAAAAAAAAATAATAATTAAAAATTTAAAAAAAAAAAAAAAAAAAAAAAAGTGTTTTTTTAAAGGCCCCTTTCCCACTTAATTATATAAAGCCTATCTCTTCCCCTGCCTCTCCATGCCATAGTGCTCCAGTTGTAAAGAATAAGGTCTCTCAAGCTGGAAAACATTTGTCTTATGAAAAGGTAAGAGTTTTTCCCATAAGCATTCCTTGCCTTCAGAATTCATTTTCGAACTACCCTTTATCACAGCCCATCTTTAAAATTTGAAAGGTACCAAAGTAATGGTACAAAGAAGCCCCAAACTCAAAAGCCTTTACATGTTTTGAATGCAAAGCCAACCAATCTTTTAATGCATTAGATACTCAAATCTCTGATGGCCCATACCCATGTCACCCCACCGACTTCAAGACAACAGGGTACAACTCAAGCAAAATTCAGTCTCGTACAGGGGCAGATCCAGGCGAGTGCAGTACTGCAGTGGCACCTACTTTTGATTCTTGGTCCACCCATTGTTTAAAACCAAGTACCTGGCAGTCGCAACAGCATTTCTACTGAGGCAGCAGTGAAGAAGTCAAGTGACTTCATGGCTCATTATAATCTACCTGATTCTTTCTAAATACTTCATTCCACAGGTGTTAAAAACCCTCTGTCCTTTTTAATGGCTTTGATGTTGTTCTATTAAAGCTAACCTTTCTTCTGCAATTCTGCTATCTGTTAGCTGCTTCTGGTAATGTAACTCCTGTTTCACAACCTTGCAGACTGTTGTTAACTCTAGCTAAAAACCTTAAATCAGGTGTGGAAAACTTAACTCAGGTGAGCATTAACTCAGGTGTGAAAATAAATTTCAATGATACATTGAATGCACAGTCAAGATGTTAAAGGCAGCCAGATTTTGTTTTATGAATATTAATAAAGAAAGGTACATTTAATTCTCATAACTACAAGACTAAGTAAACAACATATTTTGATTATTTTTTGCCTAATTTGTTGTGGTTTTTATACAGAATACAGCAAATTAATGCACATCCTAATAAAGTTATATTGTTTTTGCTTCATTCTTAAACTAAATAATATAACCCTGGGACCCTAGCTTCTTAGTAAAGCATCTAGTTTCTTTTTAACTAGAGAAAAGTATAAGTTGTTTGTGTGATGAGGCACCACACCATCTGCTCCTCCCCCTCCACCACCACTTTTCAAAATCCTAGATCCACCCACTGTCTCATAGCACAATAAGCAAAAGTTATTCCTATACAAAGATGATGGTACAGGGTAAAGTTCCTGTCTTTCAGACTTCCTTAATATACTGTTTGCATTAACCCTTCTTTCAATGTTCTTGCTAAAATGTTTGGAGGGTATTGTTTATATACCGGGTACTCTCTCTTCTATGTGTATGCCTAGTCAAAGGCAGCATAACACTGTACTTCCTAACTAGTTTTGGTCTATTCACAGGAAAACTAGCTATGCAGAATTAACCCCTGGACTTACCCCATTAGTACTGAGAGAAAGATGGCTGGAGCTCCTCTTTCACACCTGGAACTCAAGGCCCTAAACCAAGTGAGAGCAAAATGGGTTTAATTACAAACAACCTCAGAATGACTTCCTCCCCCCTGTAGCAAGTAACCTGTGACCAGTTCAAAGGAAGTACAACCAGGGAAGTCAGGACTCTAACAACTGATAGACGGCCCCTGAAATCAATATTTTAAAGCTATTAAGGTCTAATCCTACAACATTTAAGTGGCCAGTCCACTGGGTATGAAATTGCTTTGAGTAAAATGGGACACCTCACAAGAGAGTAAGGGTTTACAGGATGGAAGTTATTTTGTAAAAATGTATCTCTGTTATTCTCTGTGCTCTGTATACACCATTTAATTTGTGATTGCTTAAACAATATAAAACATTCAAGAAAGCCTAAAAATGTATGGCTTATAGGTATTAACTGCAGAAAAGCTGCAGTTACAAAACGATGGATTTTTTCCCCCTATCTTCAGACTTGCCAATACAATCACTGAATATGCTTCACAAAATGTTTTAAACTTTGTTTAAAAGTCATGTTTTCTGTCCTGTTCATTCCAATTAAAAATTAATCTTTCTCCTTTGATCATTCTTGATTCTTTAAAAGGTACACTATTGGACATCTTAAATCCTGTCAAAAGAGAAAGTGCCATCACATTCAAACAACTGTCATCAAAGAAATCTCTTATTAATTCACCTCAAATTAATCCAAAACAATCTTTTCTATTAGCATCTGCTTCAGAGCATGGGACACATTAGTAGTCATGTGACCACTGAAATAAATCTAAGCTCTTCTAAATCTAAGCTTTTCTATAAGAGAAAATAAATGTTATTTAGCTCACTCATTTCAGAGAGTTTAAGAGCATCATTTCAAACATATTTTGTTCAAATCTTTGATTGAAACCACTCGTTACATTTTAAACTTGCTCCCAATGTAATCTTTCAGGCAAAATTCCCACTGTATGAGTATGAAAAAAGAAAAAAAAAGGATGAAAAAGATTTGTCTACATAGGAAATACAGCAACAGACCTCATTACATCTCAGTTATAGTTACAATATCAAATCTATTACTTTTATCAAGGGTGCCTAATAACACTACATGTGTTTCGTTTTTAACAATTAAAAATAATAAAAAATACAAGTATAGTTAATAACAATAATTTATCTAAGGTGGATAAGCTTTTGGCTGTACAGCTTTTGGATTAGCTTTGCCCTGTCTTCCAACCAAGAATCTCAAAGTGCTTTACAAATATCCATCAATTAAGCCTCATGTAACTTTGTGAGATAGGCAAAGTATGATTACCTCCATTTTACAGAGGAGTAAACCGAGATACGGAGAGGCTTGATAGAGGTCACATACAGGGAAACTGCAGAACCCCGATTTCCCAAATCATTCTGCTCTGAATTCATTCACCTGTTCATATTCCAGCACAGACAGCTTCAACCTGGTACTTGGCAATAGGCCAAGATCATGTAATTTAATACGTTTCAAAAAGAGCACCTCATGGAAAAGTCTAAACACTTCAATTTATCATGACAGTTAAGGGACAAACTGGCATTTTATTTGTATGTGAATTAATCTCCAAATAGACTAAAAAGGCCACACTTTCAGAGAATATTGTAGCTCTGCTTCTCTGCTCTGAATGTATCTTAAAGCCAGTTTTGTAAATCAAAGGTAATTTAATTTTTATGTATTGATGTTGTTTTGCATGCTCCCCAATCTGTTGTTATTTTACTCCAGAGAGAATTCAAAATGATTGCTTATAGCAGTGAAATAACTGCCTTCCGCCACTCTTAGCTCTCCAAGACAGGCCCAGACCTGAATTTGCTAGTTATTGTATTAATTTATTGAGCAAAGAGTCGGTAAATTAACATAGGATTTGCCCTACTGGATCATACCAGTGATTAATCTAGTCCAAAGGTTCAAATGCAGTAGACTTTTCATAACTTGCCCTCCTAAATCCCAAACATTAGAGAGTCCTTTGCTTTTGAAGCACGAAGGTTGAAACCCTTCCCCACAAAAAACAACACCACCACCTCGTTTATGTTCTATTTGCTATTATAATTCTGGATGTTCATTATCTATATAAACATCTATATCTTTTGAATCCTATTTTGTTCTAGATAGACATCTTGCAAAACACACCATTTGCTTTGAGCAGTTTGAGTTTACTACGTTCTAATTTAAGGAATTTCTCCTTATTCTTACATTAGGAAACAGGGTAAAAAAAACAGGGAGAATGTAAGATGCCAATTGACAGTCTTTATGCCACTTTATATACTTGTATCATGCCTCCCGTACTCTGGTCTCTCTCTCTTCTTTAAGATAAATGATCACTAACTTTACAGAACTCTTTTCTACATGAGCTTTTCCATGATCCTGATCACTCTCGTTGCCTATTTCCCACAATAATAACCTATAATCTCAACAGAAATTAGAATTAGTTACACAAAACCAGAAAGAAGAATGCACAATCTCTTAATGAGGATATTAGGATACATAAATTAATTCAAAACAGTTTCACAATGATGATGAGCAGCATAAACAAGAGGCAAAAAGATCTGGGAATTAAGAGAATATACACATTTGTAAAAAAACAAAAACATTTATACACAAAATATTGAAAAATACATATTATGACATGAGTGAGAAGGGGGTGTGTGTGTGTGTGTGTGTGTGTGTGTGTGTGTGTGTGTGTGTGTACAGTAATGGATACAATTGTGTGTAGCCAAGCGAAATAGTAAAATACTATAAACAGTACCTGAGATTATGATGTACTGCCCATAATGAAAATAATTATACTTAAGAGCTTTTTTCCTATTTTATGTTGCTAGTTTCCAAACAGATCATATTTGGTTTTTTCCCCTATTTCAAGAAGGGAGCGTTATGGTAGAATTAAGAAGCAAAATTATTTGCTAATCCCTTTTGAACATATAAGGAAGCACTATGAGCATCAGGTAGATTAGAGAAGGGGAGTTCATGGCAATCAAGGCAGATACAATGGAGATGTAGACAAGTGTCTACCATGGGAACATAAACAAAAGAAAAAGTGTTGGCTAAGTTGAAGGAAATGGAGCAGCAGGTTTGGGGACAGCGTGGATGTGAAAGGGAGAGAAAGAAGAATCAAAGACATCACTGAAATTATAGGACTAGGGACAGGAAGAATAGTGTTGTCAACAGCAATGGAGGCAGGAGGAAATGGATAGGGTTAGGAGATAAATAGCTCAATTCTGGGTATATTAAGTTGGAGCTGGCATCAGACCATAGCAGACAAAATGAAACAAAACGTTGCTTTTTTAATAAAGACCTCAGAAGATATTTCAGCCTAAGCATGGTCTTACATTTTTGGCTGCTAAAAAGTCCAGTTTTCTCATTAACCCAAACTCCCCTTAAAGACAATAGGAGCTTAGCATTTGGATGACTCAGAACTGGGTTGTATCTAAATGATTTGGCACAGGCACTATACATTGCAATGTTGAGACACAGCATACAGAACAAGCATGGTCTCCATGTTCCCAGGCACTGAAATCAGGTATGGATGGAAGTGACTCATTTTTTCTTCTGGGCTGAGGAATGCAATGGAGCCAATCCTACTTCCCTTCAAGTCAATGGCAAAAGTCCCAATGACTTCAATGGGAGCAAGATCAAGAAATTTGGTCACTCCCTATATGAGTGCCTTCTGCTAGAGATAATGATTGCCATACTAAAAAACAAAAACAGAGCAGACAAACCTCCTCTACCAGACAAGACCAGAAGGGAAATGCTAAACTGATAAACTCAATCTACAAAACCATGATGAATTTCAGCATTCAAGAGAGGGCCAAAAAAATTGAAAGGTTGAAATAAGTCAGCTTTCACTTAGAGACTGATAAAATTGCCTAGGCGAAATGAGAGCATACAAACTGTTACCAATCATGAAAATCCGAATCAAACTTGTTTTTATCTTTTATTTAAGGGGAGGGTTGGCAAGAGGACTTGGGGAATAAATGTTCTTCGTTGGGGTTTCAAAAAAGTTCAGATTAATTTGGTTTGAAAGGGAAAGTGAATGAAAGAAATAGGTGATACCAAGGCTGACAGATGAACTATACCTGAAGATTGTGACAAGAGAAGAGACTGCTCATCTTTATATGTTCTTATATACAGGACCGGAAGAAGAAATGTCAAACTATGAAAAGCACACTATTTTCCAGTCAGATCAAGAGCAAGATGTACAGCACACAGTAGCTCAGAAACTCATTCCCCTTCTTAAAAGATTCATGGTACAAGCTTCCAAACAAAAGATGCACAGGTAAAATAAGGTGACCAAGGGCAATGAGAGTTAAGCCCATTTATATCTGAGCTGTCTTTGGCTTTGGGTGCTTAGACAAACTGAACCTTCGAAGCTTCTGATGTCCCCCCCATGTTGTTTAGTTTTAATCTAAGCGTGTTTAAAAGAACCCACATTAAAAGCATGTGGGAATGAGAAAAAGGAACAATCATTTTTCCATTCTGTTCTTTTAAAACAGCAAAAATGGGAGTCTACTCCCTAACGAATGTTTGTACGAGTGAGTGACTGGCTATTGTTGCTCCACGCTTTTCAATTTCCATATATTACTATTAATTGGGAATACTACTACATCTGAAGTTATTTTGATGCTTTCATCAGCAACCTGGATCTTAACTCAGTGTAGAATATTCCTATTTATGCACAAAGTTTATAAAACTTTAACATTTTCCTATTCCTCTGTCTCCCATAGATTGTGAGTTTCCATATATCCCATAGCTATACATTCCAAACACAGACTATTTTATTTAGTAATATAAGCAAGAATTCAGATAAAAAGAAATGCAATGGAAAATGTTTGGCAACATATATGTAAACATTTTCTATACATTTGGGTTGAATCAGGCAGTAACTGATCTTAATGTGTCTATGACAACATTTTCAGTGCTTCTCCACCCAGCTGATTTGGGTCCATTTAGAATTCTGTATTTCTACCTCCATCAAGAAAATTAACTCTTATGTTAAATGTAAGCCAATCAGGTCTTTGCTTTGCTTTTCTACTGGACATAAATGACCCAACTCTCCATTGTGAGTGGGAGGAGGAACAGCAGCAGCAGCAGCAACCACAACAAAAGAAAGGATTGTGTATTCCCTATACAAAACAGCAAGCTGTGCCTATTCAAGAAAGCTTGGCCATTTGTCAGAAATTAGTGAGCAGACGCTGGAACCCAATATTCGTACTAGGCCAATGCACTTGTGAATTACCTTGCATTCAGAATTTGTTGTTTGTGCTTTATTGTGCCACATACATGGTACTGATAATAACTCAAAAACACAGAGCCATTTTCATAAAGAAACACATGGACCTAGGGAATGGAGAACAACATCTGAGGAGACTCTAAAGATATCCAATAAAATGTGTGGATTTGGTGCCATACTGTTTCACTTCAGTTTTACTGGGAAAGTGCAGCAAACACCGAGTTCAAAAAAGCATGCAGTGTGTCATATCATTCTTTCAGCCCTTTAAGCAATGTTCTCTTATATTCATTTTCAGTTGACACATGGTACCAGCTTTGGCCCACTTACTGCTGGATGAATATATGGTACCAAAAGTGTTGTTTCTGAATCAGTTTCTTCCTAACTCCCACAACTCCCACAGACTTTTCATAGGAAAATCTTATAATGCCTGTGTATGTGATTCTATGAATCAAACTTCTAGCTTTTGATAGAATATGTCTTACTCTCCTGGCTTTGATTCTTTATTGCACAGTGGGGTAGTGCCAAAAGCCCTCACATTTGCTTCTCACATGCAGACATCAGAAATTTAATTCAAACCCTGGTAATCTGCCAAGTTCATAAAATGTACAGGTTTAAAAACTGGTTTTTTTCTGAGTTTTTGTTTTTTTTTATATATATATATATATATATATAATTTCCACAAATGTGAAGACAACATAAGTTAGACAACACAGGTTACAGAATCCACGTGCTATAATATATAAATGCATATGCGCATCAGAACCAGCACTACACCGCCTTTACTGACGAAAATTAGAAATGGACAGCCTAGTCTGGTGAGCACAGAACAGAACTGGGATAAAATTCTGTCCAATTAAAAAGTTTTAGTCCAGAAGAGACAATCTTTATCTGTAGTCCATCCACAGCAGCTCCGTATAGGTTTCACTTGATAGCTACAACATCTTTATTTCCTTTTAAAATTGAAGCACAGCAAACATCATCTTTCATCCTGCTTTAACCCTTACCTTTTTCAAATACCCCCTTCCTCGACAACAATCTCTGCCACTCTGTTCCCTCTGTCCTCGTTAGAGGAAGTTCAAGAGCTCCCTAACTTCAACAAATATACAATAATGATGTAGAGCCCTTTTACTCCATTGGGATGTATCCCAGAAACATGGAAAATGCTTTCTTCCTGACAGAAATAAGCAACTGGGTAAAGCAGTTTCTAGGCACCTTTGAGTCTAATAAGAGCACCAAAATGATTTGCAAGGGCTACAAGATGAATTCCTTTGAAATAATGTTGTAACCTGTGCAACAGAAATTGGGATGAACATGAAATCTGAAGATGTGGGCAACAAATTAATCCAGCCAATTAAGTGAAGAAGCTGAGAGTCCAGCACTCTCAGATAATAGCAAGGTAATAGCAGCTGAGCAAAAGGATTGCCAAACACAATCCAAATGTATAAGGCTAGATCATATCATCCTGCTCAGTTAACTGTTAGCCAATCAATGATGATTGTTTCCACTGTGTTCCAATCCCAGTCAACCAGGACTATTTCTGATTTTCCCAATTTCCAAGCAATTTTCAAACACTTACTTTTTTTTCCCTAAACAATCCAATAGAAAATATTTTGTCTTCAAAACAATATGCAATTTTTCTGCAAAATGGGGCTGGTGATATAAAACGTGATCTTTTAAATTCAAACCATAAAGCCTTAAACATCTTCTTCATTCCTTTAGCAATGAAAAAAGCATCATATAGAGTTACTTGTACAGGAACGTAAGTCTGATGTTTCTTTGACTGCTGCTTCAAGAGAGTTACAGTAATTTTTAGATTAGCATTAGTGTAAGTTTCTTTTCCCCACTCAATCTGGCAGTTAGACTTATTCCATTAGACACCTTGGTTTGCAAAAGAGAGAGATGAAAATAGAATCACTTTAATTTAAACTTCCCTAAAACTGTTCTTCTGCTAAAAAGTATGTATGCATGGTGTCATACAAAAGGCTCTTGTGAGGAAGGAAAACAGCCCAAACTCATGTTGAAAAAATCTTAATATCATAACTACACAAAGTGATATCTTATATGTAGGTAATGAGAGCACACGTGCCTGCAAGGATATGTTACATCCCACGCTGAGGTAAGTTGACGCACAGTATTCACAAAAATGCAGTATTTTTGAATGTGTGTATGAGACATTCATCTCCTGCAGAACTGGTCCTGTAAGAATCTACTGCACAAACTAAAAAAAAGGAGTAGAGATTTCTTTTAAAGCAGTAGCCTCTGCAACACGTGAATCCCACAACTGACAGTTCTTGATCCATTAACAAAAAAATGAGCTTTTATTGCCCTCAAAGCCAGACTATTGTTTGGACTTCCTGTATTCATCCACTAAGTTATAGTAGCTCTGTCATCTTCCTTACACAATGAAGCTCATGAGATTTGAACATTTCAGCACTCATGGTCAAGATGCTTCTTCTTTACACCAGCGGTTCTCAACCTTTTTTCATTTGCAGACCCCTAAAAATTTTTGAATGGAGGTGGAGATCCTTTTGAATTATAAGTGTGGGTATTCACATACTTATGACGGATTATAGTCACCTTTCACAGACCCCTTAAACATAGTCTGTGCATCCCCAGGGGTCCACAGACAACAGGCTGAAAACCACTGCTTTACACAGGATACATGCTTATGTGTGCAAGCCAAGCTGTGTATTGTTCCTGTTGTGTTTGTTCACAAGGTGGCATGCTTGCTTGACTTACACCAGTAGTGTTCAACCTTCTGGCCCTGTGGGCCAAATGAGTTGTGCAAAGCCCATCTGCAGACTGAACTGGGCCATCTGCGGGCCAGATCAGGCCTTGGGACCTGGGACCTGCACACCAGAATTGAGACCTAGGGGGGAACACTGCCCCCTCCCACCCCCTTTACGTTGGGATCGGGTCCCACAGGCCCCGTGCTACCCCTGCCTGGCCCCCTAGATCGTGATGGGACAAGGGCCTCTGCTGTCCCCACCTGGCCTTATGCACTGGGATCAGAAACTAGGGGCCAGGGGCTTTCTGTGGGTCCAGAGATTTGGCAACAGGAGAGCAGTGCCACCATTCCCCCACCACCAAATCTCCACACTCACGGGGAACCCCGCAAGCCAGATGACACAGTGCAGCAGGCCAGATCTGATCCACAGGCTGCAGGTAAGCAGCCCTGACTTACACCAATCAAACCCAGACCTAGGGTATGTCTACTCTGTACTCAGCATCATAAATGCAGTATAATGTAGATAAGGACCATTAGTTTTAAAATACCTACCTCAGGTACTGTTAGAAGTCAGGTTGCAATTTCATGGAGCATAGCATGGGCTGTGAAACTCATAAAAGCTAAGCAAATACTCAGATAATTAATCCAAGCTGAGCTCATTGCCATCAAGTGTTGATTGCTACCAGGACCCAAACTGGCTACTTTAAAGCTAGCTTATGATAAAGTTAGTTTATGTCTATGGTGCTTTTCAGAGATGTAGTGTAGATAAATCTAACCTGCAAAATGCCTGAAGTATAAACTGCATTGTAGTACATCTGTTTCTTTGTAAAAGTTTTGCCACGCTATTGTTCAGTGTCTATGTTTACGTGTGACCGTAACTGTAAACACTTGAATGTCAGAAGTATCTGAATAAAAGAGAAGACAATAAGGCTGCATCCAGACAAGCGCAGACGTTTGGTTCCTCGAGGGCAAGTAGCAGCGGTGCACCTTGTGTCGCAGCTACTTGTCCCCAAGGAACGCCTGTGCCAAGCACACTTTGGCACATGGAAAGCTACCCCAGGTGGGGTAGGGGAGGCCGGGGCCTGCACTGGACTGGCCCCAGCAGCCTTACCTGGGTGCCTGGGGGCCTCCCAGGGCTGCAGAGAGGCGATCTTGGTGGGCAGAGCCTGGCTGGCAGCCGCAGCGCAGCTTCGGGCAGCCCGGATATCCAGGGGTCAAAAAACTTGCGGACAAAAAACCCCCGAACAGAGCAGTGCACACACAGGCAGCGCTCCCCTGCAGCACAGAGAACACCTGAGTGTGATGTATGAGGAGCCACAGACATGTTCGCGGCACCACATACCACACAACCACGCTCATCTGGATGTGCCCTAAGAGGGCAAAAGTTTTGAAGTGATTGCAAACTACTGCAAAGAGATTATACTAGGGCTTGTTACTGATAGCTCTTGGCTCCTACCTAATTTGGAGCTCCAAAGCACTATAAGGAAGGAAAGGATAAAGTTTATGCCTGCCTCTCTCTCTCCACTGACAGTCCAGGGGCTGGCAAGCAAACACTGTAATATAAGCTCAAGAAGTGAGGAAAATAGGGTGCACCAATAAAGATTTTCTTGTCCGATACTGATAGCCGATTATTAACCAAACATATAAGCCGATGCTGAGCCGATAACCAATATTTAGTAATAGTGCAAGGCATTTTAAACTACTGACATAAATAAACCTTTTTTTTTTTGGCATGTTCCAGCAGCCTCCTGCATCACATGCATCAGCGTCCCAGCAGTCAAAAATGGTGGCGGGAGTGCTTGAACGAAAGCTCATCGAATGAGTGGCACTGCCACCATTTTCAAGCACGGGGACACTGATGCATGACTCGCTGCAGCTCTTTAATTAGAGTGGCTCTCAGTCGCTGCTCCCCCTCCTTCCCCCGGAGCACATGTAAAAAGTGCCAAGGGGCAGGTGCCTGAGCCTGCCCAGCAGGGCTCAGGGGGAAGGTGTGAGCCTTCCTGACTGCCCAGGGCTGGGGGGCCTCTGAGCCACACTCCCCGCTTTCCTCCCTTTGCCCAGGGCAGGGCCACGGGACTATTCCAGGTCTGGAGAATCTAGGCCGTTCTTCCCCTGCAGCTGGGCCCCAGGTCCCGGGAGCTGGACTCCAGCAGGGAGAAGGGTCCCTTCCCCTCCTGATGGTGCTGCTGCTAGGGCCAGAGCAAGCCTCTGTGACCCACAGGGGAGGCTGAATGGACCCAGCCTCAAGAAGGGCAGGACCCGTATGGGCTGAGGGTAAGGTGACGTATGCCCACCTCTCCTCCATGGCCCCTCCCCCCCAACCCCGGCACAGCTGGAGCAGACAGCAGCTGGGCATAGGTGGATGTGGGCTGCCCACTGTGGGTTTGGGGCTTTCCATCTGCTGCCTTTGCCCCAGGAGCCCCATGCCAGCCTTGCGCCCCTGCCCACCCAGCAGCAGGAGGCACAACTCACCGCCCCACTGCTGCCAGGCAAGCAGAGGGCATGCAGCTGGTGCAGGGTTCCTGAGGGAAAGGCAGCAGAGCAGAGAGCCCAAGTCCACAGCGAGCAGCCTGCATCCGCCCCATGCACAAATATGAGGAGCACATGCCCCCCATGCCTCCTCTGAGGAAAGCACACAGCAACAGGGAGCCACCCCCCGCCCTTTCCTATCCTCCCACACCCCATGGACAAGCCACCCATGGATCAGTCTTGCTCCCTGCCCCAGGCCTGGGTCCCATGTACTACCCTGGCTGGGCAAAGCCCTCAGCCCCTGCCCCTGTCTCAGCTCCTGCCTCTGCCCCACTCCCTCCCTCACCAAGGGGGCCTCGATATGCACCCCCCCATGCCCCTTTCCACCCCAGGCCCCTCCCCCTCCGCACACTTACCTGCAGGTAGCTGCTCTCCATGCTGCCTGGCTGTACTCCTGGCCACGTGCACGGGTGCTGCTGCGCACATGCACGTGGGCCCCGTGTCCTGCTTTCAGCTGCCTCAGGCAGGACCCCTTGCAGGCTAGAATGCTGCCTGCCTGTATGGAGAAACCCGCTGTTTCCTGAGGAAACCCAGGCATCTGGGGGCCCCATAGGGAGAGAGGGAACCCAGGGGCCCTGGCCAGAAGGCATAATTATCATTCAGTAAGCATGATCAGCTACAACAGTAAAAAAAAAAGCCAATAGCCAATAATGTAATTTCCCTCTTAATCGGTGCCAATCCAATAGGCAACTGATATATCAGTGCACCTCTACAGGAAATATCACTGGGTTAGAAATTTGCATTAGCCAAACACAAGGCTCACTATGCAATGTCATACAGCTAAAGCTGTGCTGAATAACTATGAAGTCTGGATGAACAGAACCCACAAGAAAGCAGCAGACAGGCATTTCCTTTCACCTTTGCTGCACTGCTTCCTGTATCTATAAATATGCAAGGGTTAACAAAGTGGGAACATGTTTAAAATACTCAAAAAGAAAAAACGTGTTAAGAGATTAGTCAACAAGGCTGCAAAAGGATAAGGTGTATTCTCCATGCATAGTCACCTCATTGTAATACTGTGGTCCAGAAGTCTGGCCTCACCTTTTCTATCAGTTTGCAATTTGTGCAAAGGTTCCCAAGCCAGGTGCAGGACACTGCTTGGTTTTTATGCCCAGACTTCTCAAACACACTCTCAGTTTTAATAAAATGAAAGAAAAGATTTTGTTTTGTCTTAGAGACTTGTTCCCCCCCTCCCCTCCCCTTCACCTCACTTTATGTTTACAAACCTAACTGGAGAGGAAGGTGACTCCAGCTGTTAGGGTGTTATCTTATGACTTGGGAAGCAGGGGTTCAAGTCAGTGCTTTGCCATAAGCATCCTATGTGATCTTGGGAAAGTTATTTAACCTCTCTGGGCTTTGTTTATAAAATGTGAATAACAGTATTTCCCTACTTCACAGGGCTTTGGGGAGGAGCGCTCATACTGGCCGCACAGAGTCACTGCTCCCCTCCCAGGAGAAACCAGAAGTGTACAGATGTTCATGATTTTTCTCCCAGAGCAAAAATAGCCATTCCAGCAGAAAAATAACATGGGGACAACAAGATTTCAAACACTCCCTAAAAAGTTTTGCATGGGAGAGCTTCTCAGTTCCCTTCTGAGAGAAGTCACAGCACAGTCCTCCAGCATCCCAAGGTGCTTTGTGTGGTGGGCCAGTAGGGGGGAGCTCCTGTGTTGAGCCTCCCACCTCACCACGCCCGTCCACCTTCCGGACTGAACGTGTCTCTCCAGGGGCGCCTAAGCCCTGGCAGACCCCCTTTCGAGATACACCGCAGAGTCCGGGGGTAACATGTGCTGCCAACACCCCGAGAAGGGACTGTCTGGGGCCTGTGTCCTCAGGGAAACACAGACCTAATAGTCCTACGGATACTCAACCCAATACAAGAACTCGGGGCACTTCCCCAAGACGGGGGCCAAAAAGGATTGTCTCCCTTAGTCCGCTGACCCAAGGGGCCTCCTAGACATAATTAAACCCAACCCTCAATAAGTCTGCTACACCAATCACAAAGGAGAACTTTATTGGTTACAGAGGGTAGGGGGGTTAGAATAGGGTACAGGGTAGAGCAATATCAGAGAAATCCCATACAGCAAACTCCTGTGGCTGGGGTAGCCTTTGATCTTGCATCTGAGTTACTGCAAGCTATATATCTAGTTGGATCTCAGTTAGCTTACTCACAAGTACCATCCAGAGGCTGGTGGAGATTCCCGCTGGAGTTCCTTGATCATGAGTTTTGAGAGACAGAGCAAGTTTCAGATGGTACAGCTCTTCTTTGTTCCTGGGTATCCCTCACAGCTGCTGCCCCTTCCTCCCGGGCAGTCCTCAACTTATATACCCCTTGTGACCTCATTTACCTGGTCCATTTACCTGTTGGCTGTCAGCCAAACAAATTGAAATACATCACTAGTTGCCGGGCAGGCTCTAGCCCACTAGGAAGGAAGCCCCTCACCCAGGTATGTGATACTAGTCACGTAGGCAGAGAGAGAGCAGATTTCCCCCCTCCCTCAGGAATGTATCCAGCTCAGGTTACCTACAGAGATAGGGTAAGGGTGCGTCTCTCTGCTGGGCCCATCCTTATCAAATTGTCACAGAGCAGAGACTTTGGGGAGAGACAAAGGTGGCTTTCTGCCACACTTTGCTCCTCCCCACCAAAAGATTGTATGTTGCTCACTGAACTCCTCTGCTCTAGCTGAGCACAGAGCAGAACATGCCCCCTTCACAATCCCACATTGTGCTTCAGGGAGCTACAGGCTTCCTCTGAAAAAAATTTTCCTGAAACACAAATGTGAAACTTGACCAAGTGGAGTATGATATTTAGACTACATGATAAAAATACACTTCTACCTCTCCCCCGACTGGAATCCTTACTTTTAAAAAGGCCTATCAACATAAAATACAAAAAAATGTTATAACACAGACTTGCCAATTCTCAGGATGTTTCACAGGTTTGTTTTTTTTCCCCTTTAGCTCTCCAACTACCAACGTTAAGCAGTTATGTGAAGATGTCAGATTTCATTTGAACTAGAAAGTGTCTAGCCCTCATTGGTCTGGAGTAAAAAAAAATTAAAACACAAATGCTAAAGATGCAAAGGCAAAGTAGTAAAATATTATTGTAAACTCTTAATTTTTTTACCTAATTTCTGGGGAAAAGATGACACTGTATTTTTAATGGAACACTTGAAGTCAGCAATATGGTGATGCCAATTGTTTTCATGCCAAAATGCTCATAACATCCAGTGTCCAAAGTACTGTTCATACATTAGCTAATTAATCCCACCAACTCCCCTATGAGAGAGTTGGTTAAGGGCTATTATTCCCATTTTACAGATGAGGAAACTAAGAACAAGTGGTGAAACAACTTGCTCAAGACCAGAGTCAGCCTATGGCAAAGCCCAAAGTAGAAAACAGGACTCTGCATCATAGAAAATTAGGGTTGGAAGGGACCTCAGGAGGTCATCTAGTCCAACCCCCTGCTCAAAGCAGGACCATTCCCAAATAGATCATCCCAGGCAGGGCTTTGTTTAGCCAGATCTTAAAAACCTCCAAGGATGGAGATTTCACCACCTCTCTGGGTAACCTGTTCCAGTGTTTTACTGCCCTCCGAGTGAGAAAAACTCTTCCTAATATCTAATCTAAACTTCCTGTGTTGCAACTTGACACCACTGCTCCTTGTTCTGTAATCTGCCACCACTAAGAACACTCCAGCTCCATCCTTTTTCAAACCCCCTCCCTTCAGGTAGTTGAAGGCTACTATTAAATCCCTTTTTAGTCTTCTCTTCCCTAGACTCTTCTCTTCCCATGCTACTTCCTACAGACCCCATTGCCATTCATCCATCTTCTGCGTGGCCAGATCCGTTTACTCTTAAATTGCAAATTCTTTCAAGCACACATTTGGAGGCAATAGATGGTGTTTTCCTCAGTTTTGTAAATTTTGATCTTCAATAACTATTACTATTTAATAAAAATCACTATGAAAGTTTTGCCATCTAATTCTTTGACTTGCTTCCTCTTCTCTCTCCTTTCCTGCCTGGAAACAAGTGTTGCTGGAAGAATGTGAACTTGATACAGTAGCATTTTAGAGAACCTAACAAAAGCAGATACATAAGTAAATTTGTGTAGAGTGTGGTTTCTTTGAGTTCTCCCATCAATGCAGCTCAACTTGAATTAGTTTGACAATGAAAAAAAGAATATTTTTTTAATATGAATAGTGATGGAAACTGGACTTCGTATC
Source organism: Alligator sinensis (assembly GCF_000455745.1). Classification (NCBI taxonomy): domain Eukaryota; kingdom Metazoa; phylum Chordata; order Crocodylia; family Alligatoridae; genus Alligator; species Alligator sinensis. The sequence continues at coordinate 4,256,228 of NW_005841892.1, forward strand.
ATATGTTACCCCTCCATGAGCATGTACCTATTTTGATTTCAAGATGTACCCATCTGATTGATAGCAAAGGATACACGTTCTTACGATGCAACTGTTGCATCTTCATGATTCTGTGGACATTCAAGTTCAGAAAAAACACGCCATTTTTAAGAGGGTCAAAGTCTGGGTGATTTAGCTTACTTGTATCACTATAGGATCATGCACACACAACCACTGAATCATAATAGCTGAAGCACACTCAACAAGTTGCTCCCCCTTCTCTTTCAAAGCAAATAAAACATGCATTTGTCTATAACCTCTGAGGGTTATGCACAGCACAGAAATTCCATTCCCATTCAAAACTGCATAAATATATACACTTTTTACTCAATATGCAATCTTTAATTTTTTTTCCTAACAAAGATTTTTTTTTTTTAAGTAAAAGGGGGAGGGGGCAGGGGTTCTCTCTCACTTTTCTTCCCCACCCCTCCCACCCCCTTTTTTAAATTGTATTTTCTCCAAGTCATTTTTTCCAACACTGGTCAAGCAAATAATCTCAAGAGATAAATCTTCTTTACTGTGAAAGAAATACAATCCATATTAGTTTTTCTTTTAAACTGTAACAGTATAGGTATCACATTTAAAGCTTTTGTCAAGAACAATGTGCTTAAATTTAGATTTGCCAAATTCTTTCACTACTATAAGCAGGTAGCATTGTCCATGACATAATCAATACAGCTCTTGTAAATCTTGTTTTATTTTTAAAGGCAATTTGGTATGGATGAAGGTGCTAGATTAATAGTTCTTAAATCCTCTACTTAGACATACAAAACATATACCACTGCAGCAGTGCAAAGTTATCCACATTCTCCTGTTAATGCATCTCAATTAGAACTAGCTTGACAATTTAAAATATTTTTGCATATCATTTTAATGTGAAATTACTTGAATTAATTTAATCAGCAGTATCTGACCTGCTCTGGCCAAACTATGACCTGTAAAGACCACAACTACAGAGAAGGAATGTAGTTGGAGGCCACTGGCCCATGTCACTGGACACACACTAGGAAGTAATGACTTGTGGTCACCAACAAAATGAGCTCATTTTCAACCAGAGACAAGTGGTTGGATCCAAAGTAAAATGATGGCAACAAAAGCCTTCCTGTTGATTTCAATGAGTTTTCTAAGAAGTGAAAGGCTAGGCAAAATCCTGGCCCTGAAGTTAACGGGTGTTTTGTTACTGAATGCAACAAGACCAGAAGTTTACCTACCATACTACCAATCCCCCAAATTATCCAGGCCCACTAGAGTTTTGTAATAGTTAGTAATGAGATAAAGAGGAGGAAGAGGGATAGCAGCTGGTCACTTAGTGAAAAGCCTTGATATGGATGAACCAATCATAAAATCTTGCCAATTCTTGAAAAGCTTATCAAAATTAAACTGACCAGACATCATTTTGGACTGACCAACCTTCATAGGTACTTAGTTTACATTTACAGTTTTGTAAACACCATCTTGGAGTCCACTGTTATAAGAGTCTTTCATCCAAGATAACAGTCAAAGATAACTTATACTCCATTTCTTTCCGCTGCGTTAAATTACATTAAAATATTCATTTAGAAAATGTAGAGTTCATTATAATCATTGCTTTCCTCTTTAGATAAGACAAAATCTTGTAGTTCTTCTCAATCCTCATTTCCATACTATCTACTATATAAAAAATTATTTTCTTTCTTTCTTGGTATTTTTTTCTTTTTAGCATGTATAGATCTTTCACTTGTTTCTTGCTTATGAAAGATGCTTATATTCTAGACTTCTATATAACACAGGTACAATACAGGTCAGGAAAAGCCACTTCTAAGGTGAAAGGGCAGCTTCGTGAGAGCTTCCTTGGACTCTCCACAGACATCCAAACAAAGTTTTAATTAAGAGTCAGCTAGAAAGTGGATTTTGTACCATCCTCCAGAAATAGAACTAAGCCCATCCAACAGTTATCATCTAACAGTAAGTTCTGATTAATAAGATATGACGTTATTTGTACCTAGAAGTGGAAAAGCCCTGTGCTCTATTCAAGATCTTTCTTCAGTTTGTACTAAGTCCAATTAAATCTCATTATCTGCCCTTGTAAATTCTGCATTGGTCTTAGTCAGCATTTAAATTGTACCAGGGCCCACTGAGGCTAATTAGCACTAGTTCCAAGTAGATCATGAAAGGGTCCCACAACCCTGAAATATCTATAGCGGAGGCCAAACCTAATCATTATCTATTCCTCACCCCATTAACACTGTCCAGCTCACCACGCACAATTCATTCAGCTAGACATAACACCATTCTTCTGCTAGCATGGCAGACCACCCCATTCAGTCCAGATGCTACAGATTCTGCAGTCCAGATTCTCCTCTTTCAGCAAACTGTACTCCCAGCCTGCAGTTATTCTTGTCAGCACAGAGGTGGAATAGCCAGACGGAGAGAAAATATAGGAGCAAACGGGAAAGAAAAATTAGAAAGAGAAGTGCACTGAAACAAAAAGTCATGGGGGAGAAAAATCAGTACATTTGTGGGGGGAGGGGGGGAGGGATACAATAGATTAGTGGACAAGAAGAGTAGGAAAGAGACAACATGAAATGAGGAGGAGACAAGAGAGAGACAAAATAGATCTCACCAGAAACAGCATCTCTTCCAATCATAAAGCAGAAGTACTGTCTCCAGAAAACACAAAACCATTTACATTAACATCAAGCAAGCTACGGACCAATTAAAAAGATAAGAGAAAAGGACAGGATGGCCTTTTATGGCATCAAAATGTTTGTAGACTAGATCTTGGCTTCTATACAATATATTCATGAAGCCACCATGCCTCTGCATTGGAGAGCAGAGGGCTGGGGTTCTGAGAGTGCTAAGGCGCACAGTTGACAGCCCAGAGGTTGCAAATTCAATGCCATAGAAATACTCACAGCACAGCCTGTCAGATTCCAATGAATCTGCAAATTCTGCTAATAACTTATCACAAGGGCACAAGAAAAAAGAAAGACTGGAAAGAAAAAGAGAAATTTCAAAGCAAAGTTGAGAAAGATCATATTAAGTCATTCTGGCCTTCAAAATCAATTAAAAAATGGTAGCACAATATTTGAAGCCATATGAATAGAAGCGCTGAACCAGTCCAGAGTGATGGAGATGCATACCCTTACATCTGACAGCTCCATTTTTAAGTAAACAGAAGAGCATGCTATGTTTGAGTAGATGCATTCCAAAATAAATTCCAACTTAAGCACAACAGGCCAAATTAGTAATTATTTTGGTAGTTCCCATATAACTGTAATTTATAAAGAAAATTTTTAAAAATTACTTACGTCTCTAGCAGTCAGTTTGCATCTATCTCTTTACCAGGAAGTTTCATGAGCTACAACTGAATGAAAATCAGTTTTTGACTATTTTGTTCTGAGAAAATTCAGTTCTGGGGTTTTAACTTACGTAAGTGACTATTAAAAGCTGTAACACCCAGAGAGTGAAACCACAACTTATCACAATCAACTTTTCATCTGGTTTATCAATTATACTGTCATGGGAACTAGATTTGTACAATTTTATAGTTGATCTCTATGCAAGCTATCAGATCTAGTCATTTCTTTATCAAACAGAAATGGAACACTACTTTGTTTTTGCTCATTTCTTTTGCCCTGGGTTACATCAGTAAGTCATCTCCCTCTGTCAACTTGCAAAGATTCTTTCTGGTCTTGACCTTAAAAGGATGCATCAGTGTCAATGTGTCCCATCCCCCCCCCCCCCCAAACTCCTTATTAGTTCTCAGCTGATTACTTATTCTTTGCACTTGATGGGCCTTATTCTACACAACTATGCCCCTTGGGTAGATTTTTACCTGTACATAATGAACAGAAACTCAACAACTTTGGCTTTGTAAAGTTTTACCAGCAGCCTCTGCAACAGGCACTGAATAAAATGTCCATATAAGTGGCCCTTACTCAGACAAAACTGCCTTTAATTGTAATAATTTTTCTAGATTTGGCCCTATTTTTGTGAAGTCTCCTAAGCAGTAAAATGTATATGTTAGTCTCAAAACACAGGACCCTATTCCTGCAGCCCTTACATAAACGGTCAAGGGCTGCAGATCTGACCCATTTTTCCCAGGGGATGTTTGTCCACGTTACATAAACAAATTTGCCTGTCTCTGCAGTTCCCAGAATTTGTAGATCAGAATCAGGAATCTGCTCAATGTTTAAGAAAAGACAGACAGGAGGTGAAATCAAATGGTCTCAAAATTGGGAAATGTTTGGAAAATTCAGGAGTACCGACATGGTCCAACAGTAACACTATATAACATTGTCCATCCAAGAAGCAAAATGCATATTACAAAACAATCATATTTCAAAATAATAATAAAATGGTAGGATTATGTGCTACAAGCTCAAGTTAGTGCATAGCTCCTTTTAATTTACTTCTTGGTGAGAGTAGTTATTTGCACATATGCTGATTTAAAGCTCCAATTTTAATCATGATGTAAATCAGCAAGTAGAAAACCTTGATTTAAATAATTGATTTTAATCTTGTTTTGCATCTGCATTCTTTAGTTACTTTCCTGAAGAAAGGCCGATTCTCACTGGTTGGTAACAATGAAAACATGAGGACTTGCAACTAAATATAGCCATTAACCTAAAACTTTTTTTTTTTCTTTTTCTAACCAGCAGAATACACAATATCTATACTTATATATTTAAGCAATTATATAAATTTAACATGTATTTAATTTCAGTCCTAATATTTACATCTTTATTATGATAGAATATGTAAAGGACATGTTTTTATTTACCAGGTAATATCTGCATTTGTGAATTAAGACAAAATGCATTTGGATAAAAAATTCAAATTCAATTAAAAGTATAAAATTCCCAAAATGTGTTGCTTTCTATAAAACTATCTTAATCATTCTGTATACATGAGAAAAAGTAAAATTAATCCAATCATGTTTTGTATTTAAGACTAATTTATTAAACAAAGGAAATATTATCTAAAGTTATTGAGCTGAACCGATTGTTTCTGGTCATCCTGTCCTTCAAGATTTTAGAACTAGTAGATATCATCCTCTCATGCCTCAATTTTATTCCTTGACTGGAAGAAGAAAAAAAGTTTTCTTGTTTTTTCATCCAGTTTCTCAACTTTGAATGAGTCATTACAGTCATTGAATTGGAGTAGTTGAATAACCTGAAATGAAAAAAATATTCTCTCCCTGCCTGCTGAAGAGACTACTACTGTCAAAAGCCAATTCATCTTTTTAAGCAAACTCTGGTGCTAGCTACTAGGGATTTCTTCCAGTTAAGTGGAAATGGTTATGTGTTTCATTTTAATGGCAAGAGGCAAAAACTGCTTACATTTTTTCTTACTTCACAGTGTTTGATAAGGTCAGGCCTTAATAGACTTTATCAGAATTTTAAACAGGTGTTATGTATTATAAAAATTTATTAAAATATAGTAAAATTGAAACAAAAAAATGCGAATGATCATTTTTATCCACCCTTGCTATTTGTTTGCTTCTGTATATTACAATTGTAGAGAGATTTTAGTACTTGGCATATTTCTGCAAAGTAGTTACATATTTTATTTTATAACACACTGATACAAAATATTTTTAATATGCCATATACCAAAAAGAAAAGAAAAAAAATCACAATACTACCATCGATTTCCAGTTCCAGCGAGATCCCCTAGCAATACCACCCCTGTGATAATCACATTATAATGCACATTGGGGCATCACAGAAGAGTGGAACCTCACTTACCAGTGGATACAAAAAGAAAAGCAGAGAGGGCGGAGTAGAGGGGAAAGAAGGAGAAAATTTGGGACATTTAAATTTACATCTAAGATGAAGGCCCCTTCTTCATTTTGGCATGTTCAGCACATAACACTACACCTGTTCTGATTTCACAAAATCATTTGCAAATCACTTCAGTTGCTTCATTTTATCATTACTTTCAATCATATTTAAAGAGGGAGAAATATTATGAAAAGGGGGTGGAAAATGAAAGCATTTAGGATCACCATTCTTAGTACTGATCAAAACCCTGTGAGTACAGCAGGGGTTTAGGTTGTAGCCGTGTTGGTCTAAGGATATAGGCAGACAAGGTTCCTTGGGTGAATTTGATATCTTTTATTAGTACAGCAGGCACAGGGCTATGGAAACTACACTATGTACAGTATCCACCCTGCAATCAGCAATACTAGCAAGTAGCAACAGATCCTCACTTTATCCAATGCCGAAACAATGTTCAAATACCTCTAAAAGCTCATAAAAGGAGATTTCAGCGCGAGTCAATAATCACTTATATTGGATTGTTACAACTCATGTTTCTTTTTGACAGTCATTGTTTCAAGTTGTTTCTACAAAAATATATACTCATGCTACCCACCTAACCAGATGTTACATGAACCATCCCATTACTTCTGTTTCATGAAAAGTTAGATTTTACATAAAACCTGACATTCAATGTATAGTCCTATCTACAGGCAACAGGCCAGATTCTCTGAATTTTACAGATCCCATTCCTGTAAAATCCAAAGTAAGCCAATTTTGCTTTACAGGTGTCCCAGAAATTATAACTGAGACCGTCATGTCATTAGGGAAAGCCCTTCATGCTCCAATGAGATTGCTCACATAAGTGGAAAAAGCAGATTTTTGTTCTGTATACCACAAACAGGAGTGGGGAGGAGGGGAGTAGAGGACAACAAGCCATCAAGTTCATTCTAAATGCTAAATCTATTTAGAAAAGTCTTAAAGGGGAAAAAAAGATGTATTAAATCTGCAATCAAATGGTAATGATCGGTAATTTGTATTCAATAAGAGCCCCATTTGAATGATTGGATCAAGGCAAGAAGAATCGTTAATCAACACATTCTGGGAAACAGGCAAAGAGAAAGAGAGAACAACTGTTTTCCGCAACACTTCCTGCGATAAGACAGAAAGCTCTGTCACAGTGCACACCAGAGCTTCAGCAGGCTTAAAGGTTCATGTGAATGCAAACGTGACTCTCATCTGTACACACATTACACACACAGAGAATTCTTTTCAGCCCTGAGCCAAACGGGGAGTGGGAGGGTGAAGGGGGAGCACCAAACTTCAATTAAAGGCACAGCTCGCTTTGACCCACGAGTTAGTTGCAGAAGAAATGATTCATATTTCTTTAATGGGTTTGAAGGGGGGGGGGGGGGGAATCAAAAAGGGAATTTACTTTTTTTGCTTTGGTTTATACTGAACCAGGCCACTAAAACAAACTCAGCCTCAGTTTATCTTTTATGTTCATTCATGAAATGGATTTGGAACTTAAATGCAGAACAAAGGAAGTCTGACTGATATACAGCAAGTACATCTGTTTTTCTTAAATCCAATCCAAGCAAAACTTGCTTTGCTCTGTGTCTTTCAAATGTACACACCAATGTGGTATTTCCCTCCCCTCCCAAGACATCATTAAGTTTTAAAGGACTCACAAAAGCAGTGTAAATAAGATAGGAAAGACAGAAACTACAAGCATTAACTCTAACATGTCCTCCTATCATCCAATAACTTCCCCTGACGCACACTACAATAAGCGTTTGCTGATCGCAGCTTTTCTACTGTAACAGGGCCAAGCTCAGGCAATTACTTACACTTATGTAGACTTTTATAAGAGATAACAGTTATCTCTACTGAAAAGGCACAAGCTGGGGTTTTTCATTGCTAAACTAGTTAAAAAAAAATACAAAAGGGTTTCTGTGTAGGGCACTGATTCACCCAGCCCTCTACAGGGCAATAAACCAAGGCAAGCAGGCAGTCTCTTCGCATCCCTGATTCACACCAAAGAATGTTTAACGTAGGCCTTGTAATGCACTCGTATAAAGCAGCTCATCTTTTTAAAAGCATATGAATCTGTGAGAGGGGACGCTGCAAGTGGAGACCCACAGACGCTTCACTTGAAATACCTAGAAATGGAAAGCGGAGGACAAAGTCTAAGTCTGGTTTGTACAGAAAAAAATCTATTTGGCATCCGCTCTTGTGAAGGAATGGTTTCCATACAAGCCAAATATGGTCTATAGATCTGTACAATTCAGCTTTACAGTGGCTAGCTTAGAGGCACGAGTATAGCCCTTTGGCAGCTACGTATCCTATCCTGAATTATATCCTATCTAAAGGCAAGGTCCATGAATCAAAGTAAAACAAGGCATACTGGGATTTGCCTCCTTTACTAATCATGTCCCTGTAGTTAACATGAAGGCAGCAGAAATCTGCAAATGTGTAAACGTGATGTGCCGCTCAGGCTCTTAGCAAATTGCCAATGAAGCAGGGATGCCCCTGTTCTTCCAGTTTTGTTTCCACATGTGCTGACAGTTGCTGAGTGTTAGTTAAGTTTTTCCTCCCACCATTAAAGGACACTGCACGGATATAGCAAACAGGATAACTGATGTTTCAATAGCATACACAGACCAGATGGCAACTGCCAGCATCTTTAGCAATACCCAGCACTCTTGTAGAGGCTTCCTGAATGAGTACATTTTTAGACTGAGCTTAAAAATTTAATTCCAGCTATTTTAATAGTAATATTAAACAATTATTATTTAGGGACTTTAGCTTTGAGTGAAGGGAGGATATACTACTGACTTTCTGGAGTTACCAACACTATTGAATTTCACTGCTATATCTTTTCTCACTCACTTTTTAACCAAAAGTATGTGTCCTTACATATTTGTGGAAAAGGATTTCAACATAGAGGGTCTAAATGTATTTATAAAAAGAGGGACATTCTACATACTAGACATGCTTTACATGCTATCAAATTAAAAAGGCCATCTATTGTCTCTACTGGTGCTCACAAATTTCTATAAAGCAAGTATTAAACACATGACTTAGTTCAGTAAAAGAAAACTCACTAAAGGATATTCTAAAGTACAGGAGCATTATTCATGACTGGGAACATACAAATGCACATTATATGCTGAAAAGCATGAAAAGGATACATTATGGAGTACCTTTAGATGGTACACTTTATCCAAGGATACCAATATACTTTGCAAGACTATCTTTCAATTCCACCCATCACTAAAACACAGCCACCTCTGGGAACTGAAATAATGAAGTATGAGGCATTACTTAGAAGTTGAAAAGAGCAGAATTGCAGAGTCGAGAAAAAAAACACTTACTTTGATTTCTTGAATTTTTAAGGGGATATGATGGTTAAAATAGAGATGAGCTTAATATGCTGGCTAACAAGCCTCTTCCTTCCTTAAATGCGGGCACATCTATGTGTGCCTATTAGCATGCTTAAATAAACTCTGTTGCAGTTTATGCTGGAGCTTATTGCTCCCAGGCACACTGTTTGAACATGATTCTCAGACCACAGCATGGTGAACTGGGTTGGAGCAGCCCCGGGAGGGGGGGAAATCAGCCTGCCAACTAGGGGACTGCTCCCCCCAGCACAACGTGCGGTGGAGGGGCTGGCTGGGGCATGAGGGTGCTCCAGTGCATGGCTAGCCAGCAGGCAGGCCCCACACTGAAGCACTCTCATGCCCAAGCCAACCCAGGCAGTGCCTACAATGTGCATTGCTGCGGAGTTTTTTTACTCCACAGCATGAAGGTATTTGTATTTACTCCTGCTCCGGAGTAAATTACCAGGTAATTAGTCTACTGCGCAGTAAACATTTCATGTAGACAAGCCCTGTATGACCATAACTCCCATTCATAGCAGGAGGAGCTCTGAATTCCTACTAAACTTACATAGAGGAGTATATTGTATTGGGCAGCTCTGCTGAGTGACATCCATAGTCAGAAGATTAAAAAATAAAAAATAAAAAAAGCAGCAAGCTCTGTCTTCATTTCCTAGTGGCCGTGAATCACTGAGGCACTTTGCACCTCATCCCCTGTTCCTCCTTTCACTTTATTTTGGATTTCAATTTTAAGAGTGCATCTTTAGGATATTTATCCTATAAATTCAGTCTTTCACATTATCTGCCATAATAGATTCATTTGCTTTATCACATATTGATGCAACTTCTCAATCCCCAAAACAAATTCTAGTTGTAATCATCTCACAAATGAAAGCCAAAGACATGCTGCCTGTGTATACTTTGAACGTAGTGTTCATGAGGGTGATTTACATTCTGGTAATGACTTAAACAGCTATTTTGCATAAATTATAAAGAGAACCTGAAACACGTGACCCAAGACAGAGAACAAAATTTCACCTCTGGGCTTGTTGTGTCATATGTAACCACATTATATAGCAGTTAGTGAGCGAGGTAGGACTCCTGTGTTCTATCCCCCCTTGTCACTGATACAACGTAAGAGCTTCAGGAAGTTACTGAGGTCAAATTTTAGCCACCTACACTCCATATTTAGACACCTAAACAAATGGCTTAATTTTCAGAGGTGCTGCATACACACAGATCATACCCTTACAGGTAGGACTGCAGGATCATGGCCTCTGCTTGTAGACAGAAGTAAGGAATCTTTACTGGTACAGTGGCAGGCACAAAGGGATTTATAGGGGCCATTATAAGTCAAAAAGTACATTATTGTTTATATAGCACTCTGAAGACAGGGAATGGGATCACACACTTTGAAAACCACCAGGGAATGGAATCATGTACATGATAATTAGTTATTAATAAATAATATAAGCAAGAGCACTTCCCCCCAAAGTATTTACCGCCCCCCCCCCCAAGTATTTTTTAAGTTTACTTCAAGCAAACTTTTCAGACAGAGGGGGGAAAAACTCAGATACATTAGTGCAAGGCAACTGTGTTGATAATGTGTGTTTGTACAGTGCAAGCTCCCTCCTCCAGAATTTTTTTCACCTGTTCTTATTGATCTATGGGCTATTCTTATGCATACCATCGTTATGGCTTTGATAATTACAAGATAATTAAATACAAGACAGCATGTTTTCTTCAGAGAGTGAATTGTCATATGGCACAATGCTGAAAGTAGAATGCTTTCTATAACCCCAGATGCAGTGATACATCACTACAACACTCATAAAATGGATCATTTTAAAGCTGACCAGTGTGATAGCCGAACCTCAAGGTACCAGGTATAAAATCCAAATATCAGGATGAAATGAGGGGGTCTTACTGCCTAGGCCTATACAGTTTGGGAGTGTTGAGAAGTTCTGTTTATTGTGGAACAAGTGAGTCACCCAATGATACAGCACTGAACTATACAGCAAATGTATGGAGGCATTACAGAGTTCTGATCTTTAGGCACAATGACAGAAGGATCATCTCTGAAATTGGGATCACATTTACTTAACAACTGTTTTCACCTGATTTTGAAAGGGGTGACTAGAAAATGAGCGAGAGAGACAGAGAGAAAAAGAGAGAGAGTTGTGGGGGAGGAGGAAAGGAAGCTTAATAGTAGATGCCAAGTCTGTTCCCAGTCTTTGACCTTTTTATTGTCTGGAATAAAATCACTCAGTTACTTGCACCCACTTGTCCTTGCACACCAGAGGCAGTCCACAGAGACCTGCCCAGACCAAGCCATGAAAAGTTGAAGGAGCAGAAAAAAAAACAGAATATAGAGAAAACTGGGAGGGGAAATCAAGAAAACAACACAGGGGCAATTTTTATCTGGTTACAACCAGGGGCTGACAGGGCCAGATTAATGCATGGGCAAATCAGGCACACATGCCTAAGGCCCTTGTTGGGGGGG
>NW_005841892.1:4267924-4279975 GCF_000455745.1 Alligator sinensis
GGGGGCCAGGACTTCCCTCCATGGTGGCAGTGCGAGCCCCGTCTGCCTCCCTTCCCTTCCCTTCCGCTCCCCTCTGCTGGCCTTGCCATTGCTTCCTAGCAGTGGCTTTTTCGGCCCGCTCCTGCGGACAGCAGCACTGGGTTGGGAAGGGGAGGGTTACCATACTCCCAGGTTTTCCTGGACACGTCCTCTTTTTAGATCCTCTGATCTCGGTCTGGGCAGTTTTTTAAAATATGATCAAAGTCTGAGATTTTGCTCTGCTCCCACCAAACAGCTGCTTGAGGACGGAAGCAGGGTGATGGGAGGCAGGGTGGCACACATGGTCGGCAAGTAGCCGGGGGGGGGAACCCAGCAGCTGGATGCAAATAAGTCCCTGGGGGGCAGGGGTTGGCTGTGTGTGGTGGGGGGTGAGTTGCTGCAACAGAGCAGGGGAGGCGCATGCCCCTCCAACAGGGGAAGGGGGAGGAGGCAAGGAAGGAGCAGGAAGTTACATGTCTGACCTGGCAGCACTGGGGCTGGTGCCTATGCTCACAGGGTAAAGGAAGCTTGCAGCCAAATCAACCTGGGAAGGGCAGGGCTGGGGGAAACAGGGGGCTATGGCTCAGGAGTCAGGGACACTGGCAGGGCTGGGGGGAGGCTGTGGCTTGGTAGTAAGGGGCAACAGAATGGACAGGGGCAGGACACTGCCATATCACTGCCCCCCAACAGCCATGTACCCCATCCCCCCGCGTGACAAGTGTCTTCTTTTTTGGAACCAGAAATATGATAACCTTAGCAGGAGGGGAGTCTCAAGCGACACAGGGCCCACGAGTTTGTTTGCCTACAGCCCAATAAAGGGTTAATCCAGCCCTGGGGACTGGGGGATTAGAGACAGAGTTCTTTTCCCAACTTTGCCATTGGCTTGCCAACCTGGGACAAGTCATTTAGATTCTCATGCCTTGGATTATCCATCTGTGCTACAGTATAACATCACTTAATCTTCTGCTGTGAGAGAAAATTATTACTTGTACAGTACATCGAGATCCTCCAAAAAGCACTATATAATGACACAAGTTATCCTTCCGAATGGGTCTGAATTGTGGTTTGTTGAGAGTCGGTTCTGCAGATAGGAAAGAAAACTACGAGCCCTGACAGGAAAGGTTTGGAGAGGACCATACAACCTGCATACTTCTTTAGATATTTCCCTAAAGCAGTAGTGTAAATACATGGCAAGGCAGGGGAGAGGAACAACCGGGACAGCAGCACCAGGCACCACTTTTGGAAATTGGAGAAGCAATAATAGCTTTCACCACAGCTGGTGACTGGTCACACAGCTGCCACTAGCAACCAACCCAGCCCCATGCACTGAAACCATGGAAATACCCTGTTACACCTCTGCCCTACAGAATATTCGTAACACAGTAAATCTGTGTTTTTCTACATACTGAAGTGGAATAAAAAGTGAACAGATAAAACACTACTGGAAAAACAGACACACTAGTGATCTCATGCCAGAACAGGTGATCTTCAGCAGACCTGAAGGAAAACAACGTACAATAAAAGTATCAAAATAAAATAATTTCTCATGCTTTGAAAACAAGGATTTCAAAGTTTTAAATCGGTAGTACCTTTATACTTAATAACATTTAAACTGATAAGTATTACTTTTCTTATAAGTACGTGAAAGCCTAAGTAGTTTGTGTGAAATATAATTTTTATTTGTTGCCTATCAAAAACTAAAAAGCATATAGAAAACTGTTTTGCTCATTAAGTGTTGGATCCAGCAAAAATAAATAAATAAATAAAAATCTCTGTAGACTTCTAGACCAAGCAAGCCTTGGAGGAGGGCCTTGGGTACTAGCTGTATAATGTGCCAACCTAAAAAATTTGGCTGATTTACACAGATTTAAACATAACAAAAGTAAACACCAAAAAAATCCCTACAGCATTACTTGTCTGAGAATTGTGGAACTGCTAAGATTTATTTGTAAGAGGTGAAAAAGAAAGTTCTTTCAAAGAAGGTTCCTATCTCTTGCATGCCACCAGTTCCTGTAGTTTTCTCATTTGCTAACCAGATTGGGATAGTTCTTGCTACTCTATGCATGGGATAGCTAGTCACCTGTACAGGCTGCTGTGCTGGAGAAGAGATCAGGTCCCGGTATTTATCTACAGATCATGAGCTCAGCTTATTCCCCCTACCATTCCCAGATTCCAGGTTCCTACAAGACACACGGTAATTGGTACCAGCAGATCCCCCGAGTGCCCGGAGGAGGGCAGCAATCTCAGGTGGCTGGGTAATACTTAATTCAGCATAATGGAGCCACTATCAGGGGAGAGGCACCCCTTAGACCCGAGAGCTGCCTCCATCAATGTACAGTCCAAGAGACTGCTAAGGTTTCTGTGAGTCAGCAGCCTGAGAAGCCGCTTTCTGCTGGATAGGGCACTAAAAGTAGCAGTGGATTTAGACCACACACTTGAAAGTGTTCCAGTTCCAGAATTGGAAACTGAATATCAGCTAAAGTGGGCATTCAGCAACACAGATTTAGAAATGTGCTGCCATGAATGCGTGCAAGCAAATACAACAGGGGAATGGACAATGTATGGGCAGATGCCTGCCCAAATAAAGTACCCAAGTTTAGGACTGGGAGCCTTGGTACTTTAGGTATGGAGAATTAAAGAGCCTCGTATTTTAGATTTAATAGTCATGGACCTGTCTTGGAAACACTCAGTGACAATGTACTAAATTCCCTGTCAGGAAATAGCGAAAGACCTGAATTCCCTGTCTCTCTCCAGGGATGTGAAGGCTGAATTTGAGAATGATACCCAGCTCATCTCGCTCACCTAAGGGTACGCAGGGGAAAAGAACAGAAAAAGACTGCCTGTATTTTAAAAGACTGTATGATGACATGTTGCTGAATGCTATATAAATATGACCCTGAACTTTAGGCTTGCAATATGCATCCTTATGGATACAAATTACAGAGAAACAATAGGTACAGTATACTTAGGAAGTTAATAAGATGAAATGCAGGCAATTGTATGTGCCTAAGAGAGCATAGGGGGAACTTTGTAAATTGGCATATGACCATAACACTTCTCAAGAGTGCATTTCAATATTATTTATATAGCACCCTGAGTGGGTTAAGCTAGTAAACAGCATACGTGTTTCATTAGGATGATCATAATTTCCAAACGCAATATATGTGCACCCAAAGATAAATTATGTCCCAAGCAGCGATTCCATACAATGCACGGAATTGTTATTTATGTTAAATGTACAGTATCTGGGCATTTCTTTTATTCGTTGTGAAAAATTCCCAGATTACGACCTGTGTTTAAGAGTTGAAATAAACCACTGGCATTAAAAAAAAAAAAAAAAAAATCAATATGTTAAAAGGTACAGATTGTAAAATACATCGAAAATAGCCTACATATTCTAAGGAAAACTAATCCAAACCCTCGGAAACAAAGCTCCCATATTTTTACAGCTTTAGATAAAAATGTTAGTCTCCTTTACTATTACAATAGACTTACTCCACATACTTGGTGGGATTATCAATTTCAAGGCTTTTTTTTTAAAGTAACAGCGTTTTATAATAAAAAGACCACTTCTTTCCATGTGAAATGTGTTAATCTGTTATTCTGAGAGCTACTAGGTTATATATACTTTGCCGCTTTCAAGATTTTTGAGCAGCCATAAAAAAAAAAAACACCTTACTGATTTGCTGATGAATATGTTGGTTTTGTATATTCCATACCAAAGTCTTATGAAAAGGTTGGAAATAAATTGAACTGTTTTTTTTTCCTCTCCCTCCACCCAACTTAAAAAAAATAAAAAATGAAAAAACCCCAAGAACTGAGTAGCCTATAATTCTTCCAGATCAGATTGCATTGCGTGCTGCAAAAGGGAAATCTTTTCCACACACTAGGCATTGTTTTGGACATCTCTAACATTTGGTAAAAAAAAAAAACACTTGCTGGAATCAGAGAATGCTGACTGACTTCCACCTCAAAAAGCCACTCTGAAAGTGGGCCATAGAAGACAGCAACATGAATACAGCCTATAAACAGATATTTAAGGGCACAATATTTTCAATTAAGAAACAAGGAAAAAGAGCAGTATTTTAAAATGCATCTGCCAAATGGCTATGAAATCTACAAATAAATTGATCAATAAATTCACAGTGTAATTAAAAAATGATGCCTAAGCTAATTTAAGAACAAAAGTTGAAGAGCATGCTTTTAGCAGCTGATGTGAGAACAGTTACTTAGCCAGGTATAAGGAAACATCTTCCTTTCATTATAAACAAAAGAAAAATACTTAAAAGCTACAAATGTTAGTTAACTTTGCAGTGATTAACTCAACAATTGTAAAGCCAAAAACAACTTTAGGCGCTTAACCATGAAACTGTCAGTTCTCTTTGCCCGATGATAAAGTATCCAAAAAGTAAACATTATCTTCTGTGTTTTTTTCCTACATGTGTATTCTATCATGAAAAGATGATAGCCAAAGATCTACTGAGCAAGCCCTGCTGGGTTTTGTACCTTGCTTTTCCAAATGTTTAGGTTAGAGGTTTCATTCTTTCCCTTTCCTTAACTGCCAGTTTTAATATGACAGTTTGTGTAGGTCACTTACGCTTGAAATACCAGACAAAGTCATACAGTATCTTCAAAGGGAAACAAAGAATTCAGTACAGTTAGTCCCCAATCAGATACAGGGGACCAAATGAGT
This sequence comes from Alligator sinensis, assembly GCF_000455745.1. Lineage (NCBI taxonomy): Eukaryota > Metazoa > Chordata > Crocodylia > Alligatoridae > Alligator > Alligator sinensis. The sequence continues at coordinate 4,272,636 of NW_005841892.1, forward strand.
TCACTATCCACATAAAAAGCAATTCAATAACCTGTGCTCAGGAAAAACTCCCTGTGAAACTAACAGGAGTTTTGCCCAAGTCAGAAATACAAAATCGTGGACTTCGATATCATTGGTGAAAGCCCTGTTTTAAGCAAAGCATATGAAATAATATATATTTAACTGATTAAAAAAAAAAAAAAGAGAATGAATTTAAAGGTTAAGCTGTTTATCTAATTTTGTCTGTCTGCTACCCAGAACAAACTTTTGAATTGCATGACTATTTAGTTTAAGCATTTATCTTTGGAATAAGATATCGTTAAGCATTTCAAGCACTATCAAGGATCAAATGCACTACTAGTAAAACTGGGTTCAGTTGGAACACAGAACAACTGAAAATGGCTTAACCTTTTGCCAGAAGTATGTCACAACAAAAGCTTCCAGCCCTGTCCAAATTATACACAATTTCCTCTCAATCCATTTACTATGTATGAGTTTCTTCTTCATAGAAACTCAATTGCAGTAATCTCCTTGACAGCAAACAATGATCAATAAATCTTACTTACAGTACAGATGTGCCCCAGTGTCCCCTCTTCCCACTGTTTCCCTTTTACTTGCATTCTGTGAAATGTTAGGAACAAGGAAGGGGAAGGGGAATTTTGTTGCTGGCAAAGATTTAGTCTCTGACTGGGAAAATTCTTAACTCCAAGCTACTCAAGACACTGAAGGATTAGATCCTAACTAGGGAAAACACAGGAAAATGGTAATAAACATTGCATGGTGATCCACAGGAACTTTAGTCCCAATGTAATTTTTATATAGTATCCTATAATAAATGGCATTATAACATCCATAATCCAGTGGTCAAAACCTCTTCTCTGTCTCTCTCAATCTCTTTCTCCCCTTCCCTCCCCCATGTTTCAGGCACTTTCCAAGGAAAACCAGTGTTGTTTTAATGCTGAAGTCAAGTCACTCCAGCCTTATTCCTGAATGAAAGCAGAATAGTAGCAAAGTGAAAACTATTATGTACTGTAGTGTGCTGCAGAGAGCTAAGGCTGACGAGTGTTATTTTTATGGCAGTTCTACTCTGGTAAGGTTTCATCTCAAATTCCCTGTGACATGACAAAAGAAGTCACAGTTTTCTGGAGAGAAAAAAAACTGAATAAAATGTATTCATATACTGTAATAGTTCTTCGTGTCACAATTGATTTTCCAATATCTTAGTTCCCTTTCTAACCAGACATGTCTTTGAGGCAATAAATTCTAAAACCCCAAGAAGGTAAAACTTGTTTAACCGTGAGTTTCCTTCTACGCACTAAAATAAATTCCACAAGTGCCTCAGACTTCTCCCCTTAAGTATTTTTTAAGTTCCTTCCCACTCACAACTAACCACTTCTCACAAGTCTTAAGAAATAAAAAATATTTTTTTAAAATGCCTTTCATTCAAAATTGCATTGAGGTCCTATGTAGACAGGTAAAATCAACAAGCTATATAGCTCAGTATAGCCAACAGGATGTTTTCATTAAGAAAGATATTTACACACACAAAATGTAACTGTTGCCTTCAGAAATGAAACTGAGAAATTACTAAAGAACTGAAGGAAATTAAAGAACAATAAAATAACAAACAAATTAATTTTAATTGTTCCTTAACGAAGGCAATGTCACAATGCATCTCTTATGGAAGTTCATCTGACACGACCATGAACACCAAATGAATCTGTACTAATGGGACACCTAAGATCCAATAAATCTTAGCTTGCCTTTAGTTTGAAAATTACAGAAAACAGTATTTGGTGATCAGACTTATGTGTCATAATTAGACCAGCTAATACCCATCACCTGGGACCTTCCAGTTATGAGAAATATTTTCCAGAACATGCACATGTTTGCTGAACTACCAACATACAAAATAAAAAAACAAACAAAAAACAACCCCAACACGCTCACAAAAGAATTACTCTTGACTTACCCTCTTTTTTGAGGTTTCCAAGGTACTCAAGAAGAGCAGTTAAAAGCATCCAATTCCAAAAGATTTCATTTACTATACTAAATTAATTTATTAGAGTAATCTAGCTACAGCCAAGTACAAGAAAGTAACAATTGATTAAAAATCCTCTCCCGCAATACACACACACTTGCTCTCTCTCTCTTCCAGGCCATCAGGCATTACAATGACAACACACCTACATTTCAAAAAAGCAACATCAACTTGAAACAGAAATTGCATTTCTGACTGATTTTGTTAATTTGCTATTGTTACAAATCCGCAAAATTACTAAGTTTGTCAGAGAGAAGGCAAAACATTTACAGACCATTCAGTAATATTTCGGTTTATCATATCAAATGCCTCCTTTGCCAAAGGCCCTATTCACTGCTTCTCTTCACCCATCATAAAATCTAATACAGGTTAGGATTCAGTCAGGCTCCAGGAGGGCACAAGGTCTGGCTCACAGGTATCTGAGAGCAGGACTTGCGCTTTAGGAACTTTTGCTGTTCCTCATATGACCCTTCCATAGAATAGTTTGGGGTCAGAAAAATAAATCTTTAAAAAGGAAGACAAGAAGAAAAAAACATTAAGGAACCCAACAAGAGGCCTCAAAAGCTGGTGCAGTTTACAAGACTATTTTTTCCTGCTTTTAATTCCAATTTTGGAATCAAATAGATTCCAAGCTGATGAGCTATCCCCTCAATAAAAAGCCAAATCTTGGGAACACTAAGGACCACTCTTGAACTGTGATCTATAGGCAGACTCCTATATGCAGCAGGGTTCATGAAATGCAATATAACAAATATAAACCTTTCATAAGTCCTCTCATCTGAGCCTGCAGAAGTTATGCTTTTGGTGTCTATGGGCAGAGATTCAGGCCCAAAGTCAAAGAATTCATTTAGTCTTTTGTTCCACTTCAATCCCTGCGGTTTTCTGACCAAACCCATTAGATTCACTTTCATGAAATCATTCATTTACATTGAGAAAGTCAAACCAAAACAACCCCCCAAAATTGTTACACTTTTTTTTTGCTTTCTCATTAGCTGCGTTGGTGTTGTAAACAACTTAATAGTGGCAATGCAAAATGGACCCTTGCCTAGATTTGTAAGCTTTTCCAGAGCTTGTAATACCCTGAGTTTGATGACATCACAAAACTAACCACAAGTAAAACCTGGTTTTCAAATTTGTTCTACTTTTCCTTCATTAGTCTCTGTGTCAGAAGCAGAATTGGAACCCTCATTAAGTCACATTAAATACTTTAAACTCATTAAAGGCTCAGAAATAACAATACAAACACTAGTGTTTTTGTAAAAATGATGCAACACAGGTGGAGTTTAATTTACACTTATATTTTAGAACATTGTGTGTGTATATATATATATGAAGGCCAAAGAAAAGCAGATACGAGAGAAAGCCCAAGACAGATGTAGAAAATAACAGACAGCAAGGGGAAAGAGAGAGAAAAATCTCACATGGGCCAGATACCCAGACTGAAAGAGGCACAACCTGACTGGATGTAAATAAGGTGCATAATGAACTGAATATTGGATCATACCAAAATATGAACCAGACCTCACATTGTCTTAATCTATGAGATTTTCAATAATTCCTTGCACAGGAAAAAAAAATAAAGAGGACCAGTCGGAAAACAAAAAAACTCCACTGATACTTAGAGTTCTTTTTCTTGTTTGGCTGTTATTACTTGATAGTAATAATTTAGTAGAGATTTAGTAGAGATAGTAGTAATTTTCAGAGGAAAAATATAGTCCATTTTTATGTACCATTGAGATACATACCATATATATGTCTCTCAATGTACCACTGAGATGCATAAATATATACATGCATACATACGCATATGCATGTATCTCCATATACACTGTGTGTGTGTGTGTGTGCGTGTGCGCACGCGAGTGTGCGCGTGTGCGAGAGAGAGACACACATAGTGTATTTTGAGATACATACCACACACACGCACATTGTGTGTGTGTATATATATATACACACACACACACACACACACACACACACACACACACACATATGCATACAGGTGCACATGAACTGAATGTCAGCAAACTGAGTCGGAAGCATTTCTGGCTGTACGTGGGGTGGGTGTTTTGTTTCTAGCAAGATGCTATGACTCAGACACCTATTGTTGATAACTTTTGATCTTTTTTTTCCCCATAAGACAGGAAATGTGATCTTAATGCTACAAAATTACTTACATTCCCATGGTATGCTCAACTAGCATCTATGGGATTAAATTAATCCATTTATATTAAACTGCTTCATGACACATACAAATCATAGTTTACTTCTAATGACTTTCTAGAAAGGGTACTCATTTCCTATCAGTAAAAATTAGATGACATGAATTTTGGATTACAAGGCATTCCACAGTATAAGTATAGTGGGTACAGCACACACACAGACCCTGGCTACCTAAGAGACTGCCTCTTTCCTTTATGCACCTGAAATTAGATGTGGCATATTTTGCTAACACCCCATATATCTGAGCATCCCCAGTTTAGTGCCAGGATGCATGGAGGGTAGGCCCTTCAGCTCAGGAATTCACTTCACCCATTTGTCTAAGACAGCCAGAGACTGTTGACCTTCAGGGGACACAGTAAGACTAATCTATTTTCACAGGCTTTTGCCTGCGGGGGCTGGGACAGGGAATGCATTTGGTTTATTTTAATTATTTTTTTGGTGCGGGGGGGGAAAGGGAGCACACATGTCTATTTAGGTCTGACACTGATCAGCATGCTCTGTATTTTGGTTTTATAGCATACAACTATAGCCTGAGCCTGTCCGATGGGAGTACTCTGTAAATCTCAACAATGAGAAAGTAAATAGGAAAACAAGCTACTTGCAGAGATCTGGATTCAAAAGCTGAAGAAAAAAAAATATTTTCTTTTTTTACTAACTGAACTAATGAAGCAACTTTTCATCTGCCGTATGGCTTTGCCTGTATACGAAACTATGGTACTGTGCATCATATGGCAAAGAAGCAGTTAGGAGCAAGTTCAACGGCTTCATGTTTTGGTGTTGCTGGGAATCTTCTAAAAAAAGAATTCAGCTCTCCTTGCTTCCAAAAAATATCATACTGTGACTGCACAGGCTGCTTTTAAATGATATATAACATTAGTTTCAAGTCCACTGTTCCTTCACAAGATCAATTAAGAATTCTTTTTAAAAATTAATACCGATAAAGTCACAGATGCTTCAAAAAGCAGTTTGCAAGGTGTCTGAATTTTTTTTTGGAACAGCCAAGCAACACATTTACTTTTCTAAGTATTTCAGACTTGCAGTCTTTCTAAAGTAGGTCGGGAATACCCAACGGATACACATCCGAAAGCTACAGATAGCAGAACGCACCATTTGGGCTTTGTATATAGACACACACATATATTATACATAATATAGATAGATGGATCCAATGATTTAAACGCATTACATCTATACTGTACATTTTAAGCATAATCAGATATTTACACTGTTAGGTCACCTCTCATTTTAGAGCTACACTAGTGCCAACTGCCAAAAAAAGTACACAAATCAAAATATGTTACCTTTGTTCAAACAATACTGCTGTTCATTATATAATAGAAACTGTCAGGCTTAATCTCCCAGGAACCCAGAACTGGTAGACTCTTGGACCAGAAGTGGTTAGAAATGGTTTGAGGCAAAACTGAAGCATATTGTTTAAGTAAGTCTTGTAAAGGAACATTAGCACAATTGATGATTTTTTACATCATTTTCAACGCATTTTTTTCTAGCCACACAAGTATACCAAAAATACTGGTATAAGAAAAAGAACAGAGATACAAATGCCAACCATAAACCTTTTACAAAAAATATTTTCACAGTCGTCATTTTCTCCCCTACTTTGACAAATTTCAGCCTCATTAAACTTAAAGGGAAAAAAACCCCTAGAAACTGTAAGTGATGCATGTAAACTCAAAATAAAATCAAGACAGAGTAAGATATACCTGTAAAAATACATGTTGACATAGGATAGAAATCTAGTTTCATGGCAATCTAAATAAGTCGGCGGTTATTTTAGGCACAAAGATGTAGACAAGAATATACTTCTTTTTTTTTTTTTCCCCATTAGGACAAATAATAGAGATATTTTATATATCTCTTTATATATAAAATATCTCTTTTCTTTTCCTAAATAATATATATATAGACCAATCTGAAAGTCAGATTTAAATTTGACAAAATACAATTTTAACACAAAAGTAGCTATCATTTACAGAAGACAATGTATATTACAGTGCTAGAACATCTCGAATTTGTAAGAATACATGCATAGTGCATACACTCACACATGCACACACACACACACACACACACACACACACACACACACACACAAAGGGAAGCCAATCCTTTAGCCCTTATAGAAGAAAAAGTCCCATTGACGTCAGTGAGCTTTTTCATGAATAATAATTGTAGGATCAGGCCCAAAAAGTGCTTACAAAGATGAGCTATTACTTCAGCAGACTGAATTTTAGATTAAACGTTAAGACTTAGACAAGACAGTCTGGGGATAAGATCCCAGGGAGAACTGACATTTTAAGTGGTGCCACCGAATTATAACTCCTCACGTTGGGTGGGGTACTGGGTGGAGTGTCTCCCCTAAAGGAAGGAAAAACTGGCAAAGCCGACTTTGTCTTTGAAAGATTCCCCAACTTGCCAACTTATGAAGTCGGACTGACGTAAACTTTGTCAAGAAGTCTATTGCCTAACTCTGTCTTTCTATGGTGAAAGTCCTGTGTGTGTGCAAAAGCCCAGCAGGAGGTAGAAAGGTAATAAAGAAATGTTCAGAAAATGATTAAAACCTGAGTATATTCAAAAGAAAAGAAAAGAAAAGAAAAAGACAAGAAACTGTATAGTATGGCATGTACTTTTTTTCTTCTGCTCTGTTTTATGTATCAAATGTAAGAAGATTAAAGTCAATAGTTTTGGTTTGCTAGACATGATTGCATGCTAGACAGTCATTTAAAAATGTGTTTGGTTTTAAAGTATAAGGGGGAGGAATCCTGACTGAGATAGGATACTCTTGTCTTTTCTCCAATGGACAATTATTATGCCTCAAATCAGACCTTGACTAACAGGTGTAAAATGTTCTTACTTTAATAAAATAAATATTCCCTGATCTGTCACAACAGATACATTTAGCTTATTAATTCCATCTATACCAAAACAAATCATCTCTCCAAAAGAGGGGGAAAAAAAGGGATAATGCATCTAAAAAGGCCCATGGGAAAAAAAAAATATTTCAGAAAACAGTTTAAGTTACCGTAACCTGAAATGCACCAGCCATCACAAAGAGCAATTGGAGAAATCCAGCAGAGCT
>NW_005841892.1:4280006-4284947 GCF_000455745.1 Alligator sinensis
TTGAAAAACAAGAATAAAAATAACTGCATCAACAGGGCCTTTCTTCCTCAGGCCACAAGCCCGTTTTTTTCTTGAATTTTTTTAAAAATGGCAGTTTGGCCACTAAAACCAATCCAGAACATTATTAAAAGTTAAAAGCTACCAATTACTTCTGTCTGTTCTTTTAAAGCAAAGTTTGGCATTACGTCAGTTGGTTTAAAGAAAACAAGAAAGAGAGGGAGAAAGAGAAGGAGAGAAAGTTTCCTGCTTGTATAAATTAAACCACCAGGGAAGGTGTCTAGCCACTTGTAAAGCATTTATTGCAGGTTTTTAAAGGGCTAGTAACATTTTTTAAATGACTTATTTTTGAATAAATTTAAGAGAAAAACAGTTGACCTGAGCTTTGAAAAAAATAATGCGTATAAAAACATCATGTGTGTCAATTACAGCTTAGAAATCAAAATGTAACTACTAAAACTAAGTTTGCTGATCTAAAGTTTAGGCTCAGATAATTCCTTCTTAATTTTTATATTCCCTCACTCTCAGCATGAGAAAAGTTCTACGGTATTTAATGGGACGGAACCAACAGGCTTCTACAGAAGGATCCTATAGGCATCATTTAAAAAGCTGTAGAGTTAATATAGAATTATATTCTTTCTATAGATTTCCTATACAGTTCTGCAGCAGGAGAATATAATTCTCTAAAAAAATTCTATATGATTATAAAAACAAGTTGATAGAAAGATTAGCATTTCCTGTTAAATCTTATATGCTTTTTTTTTCTCTTTTAAAATGAGTGTTGTTGCTTTTAGATTTTAAGGGGAACTTTTAGGACCCCAGAACATAAGAAATCAATACAATAGAAACTGTGTGAAGCCCAAGTCATTAAACAAGATTTCTTTCATACAACTCTGCCAGTTCACCTCTGCCAGTGCTCTAACCCTTGTGATGCCAATGCAGGAGGGCTTCCTCTGACTGCAGAAAACACATCATATGGTGTTCAACTGTGTGGTGCTTTTGAGATGCGACAAAATGTCCACTAGGGACTAAATTGAGAACAACATATTTAATCCACCATTGCTCCCTGTCTATTTTGAACTTTGGTCCGGAAGACAAAAACACTAGTGTACGCAATGTTACTTTAAAAGTTTTTTTTTCCCCTTATATTCTGGGCAAATATACAGCTAGCTAGTAGTTCAGTTTTGGTGGCCTCTATAATGATTAAACAAAATGGCAAATGTGATAAGAAAAGTATTACTAGATGTCTTGTTCCTGCAAAAAACTAAACTGCATAATGGTAAAACTGCACTTTGGTGCTTCGCATCATCTGACATCTCTCATACGTTTTAGCAAAAACACAATGCCAAAAAAAAATCAATGCTTAGAAATATCTTTTCTTACAGATTTCTTTTTCATACACTAAACTGAATTTAAAAGTCTCCTGCAAGTAATCAGACTATTCTCATTTTGGGCACAGATCTTTCTATCAAAACCTAAATCAAAAATCTGTTGTTCCACTATGTGGAAGGGAATGCCATAATCCATGACACTGCTAAAAAAAGCCATTCTCTTCCTTCTCTGGGAGGACTGGAAAGGGTACTTTTATTTATTTTATGGACAGACAAAAATAGTAAGACCGTAACCAAGATATGCTGTAATTAATGCATTCAAAGATCAACAGGCAATGGTATTTATATAGCAGATGGGTGCAGACTCGGCAGTTTTCAGTATTAATCATCAATATTTGAAAATAGCAATGTTACCTTATTATCCAAGAACTTAAAGAAAGTCTCAGAAAGAAAAACAATGAGCCTATGAAACATTTCCTCCTTAACATCCGATATACCTGCCTTATTTTTTATCAATTACATTTTGACTTGTGAAGTGTAATATATTTGGGCAGAAAGGTCTACATATATAGTTGCCCAAGACTGCCAAAAACAGATCCAGACTACCTCACTTAGTTGTGTTGAGGAAACTAAATTAAGCAAGGGCAAACACCAACTGGAAAGTTGTCAGTCTACTGAATGAATGGATTCCTTTTACACACTAGCAGAGTATCTTAATCAGAGTGCATTTCTGTTCAGGGCCAATACTTTTATTAGAAGGTGACAAATTTGTTTTAAGTGAAACAGTATTAGAAAAGTAATTGATTTCCACTTTACCTTCACTTAACAAAAAGGGTTGTCAGAGTCCCAACCTTTACAGTTAAATATTTTTTAACACAAAACTCTCTTACACTGTTATATTTGGTGCTACCCCCAAACTTTTATTACAGCAACACTGCTAGTATAGCTGAAGTTGAGATCAGAGAATGTTCCCATTAATACTGTTACATTAAAATAATGTCCTGGGTTAATAACACACATAAATATTCTTCAAAAGCACACATACATGCATGCATGCATGCATGCACACACACACACACACACACACACACACACACACACACACACACTAAAGTTAAGACAAATGTTTCAGGTAAAGGGCAAGCGATTAAATAAATACCTGAAGTTGAATTTTCAATTCAAATTTTGAATGTTTGTTTTTTTTAAATGAAGGGTGTAGTAATATTATTTTTTAGCTCTTTCACATGCAGGGAGCATACAAAGCATGTGCCGATTAGTATTAAATATATAACGTGGATGAAATACTAAGATTTAAGAAATACTAAGAAACCACTGCACTTAGGCAGAAACTCCACCTTACAAGATTTTAAACTTTTTTTATTATTCATTTCATATTTGAATGTATTATTCTTCCCCACACATTGACAGCATGCCTAGTAATAGAGAATACAATGAAAGTACATTAAGAATGATACATAAAATGTGGTAAATACAAATCTTTACTATGAACATCTATAAAATAATATGGAACGTACTCTACTCTTAAACTCACAATGTATCCTACAATAATGCTGAAAGTTATCATTTAATTTATACTAAGAATACCTGGAAAAATAATATAGTAAACTAGGCTAAATCTTAACAGTGAACATATTAGCCAAGCCAAAGAATCCTCAGATCTCACAGATTTTCAACGTCACTTTGATTTTTCTTTATTACCATAATCAGAAGGTAAAATAATTCAATCATGCTCTCACACAAAATCTCCAAATAATATTGAAGGTCTGATTTACAGAAGGGGGGGAGGGAACTAACTTAAAAGCTGATGCAACTTTGTCTTTATTTTACTTTGTTGCGCCTACCTATATGCAACTAATATCAAGCAGACTGAAGTTATAATATACCATAAAACCATGATATTCTGAAACAGCAGGACAGATGATGACATGAGTGTTGCCTTCATATGTGAAATTCCTCCTCCTTTTAAATATAAAACATAATATCTTGATGTCGTAAATATTTTAGGCTTTAATTTGTACGTGAGTATCAGTGCACTGATCAACTACAGTATGAGTGACTTTATGAAACTTGCTGAACAATCTACAATTCATCAAAAAACTATATCTATATGTAACTTTTAAAAAGAAAAAGGAAGGCCGACTTTCCCCTTCCTTTTTTTTTTTTTTTTGAACTGTTCCACTTATTTGGATTAACGATGTAATTAACAAACTTTCACTCGGTAGTTTAAAAAAAAAAATCTTCCAAAGTGTTGATATCATTTCCAGACAGTCTTGTCAGCATCATAATTTACAGGAAATAGTTGATGTTCTCAAACAAGCCCTGTATTTACTCATAGACCCACAGTACTTTAAAAAAATCCTCACTCTTTTGGAGTTTGTTTTTTGTTTTTTTTAAATGTCACTCTGGTGGAATATCTGACAGAGCTCTCTAACCTAATGTACGTATTGCGAACATGAGGAAAACACTGTCTACAGCTCAGAAAGAATACTGTAACTTTTATTCTCATTTTGTCCACGTCAGAAACTGGCTCTTACCACTACTTTCCTTTGCTGCCCCTTGCTTTTTAACTCTGGCAGTTTTCTCAATGATCAACTTTTCCTAAAACCAACAGGAAAGTAACATGATGCCATCAAGATCCATAGGTTTCAATTGCGTAGTTGAAAAAAGCTGCCTGAATGGCAAAGAGTTTGATGGCTCCTTTATAGTTGTAATGAAATGGATTAAATGAAAACCAGGCTCATATGAAAGTACCGTTTATTACACGTAGCATCCACAAGATGCTAGGTGCTGTACAAACTAGGTATGGGCCAAGCCCCAAAGAGCATACATATTTTGCATCCTCTGTGATGTGTCCCTTTGCATCTGTTGCTTGCTCACTCATACTCTGTTCTCCTCACCACAGTGTCCTTGCACTTGTGGAGGAAGAGAAGATGGACTTAAGAGGTCCCTTCACTTTAACTCATGACTTGGCCCCACATTTTTCAGTCAACGCACTTCAGAGCCTTGACACTGGTGTCTGGAATAGCGACCTGATATTTTTTAAGTTAATGGGCCCCTCTACAACCTCAGAAACAGAAAACATACAGAAGTCCTGGTTGATTAAAACACACCTTATTTTTCTATTAACCCCCCCAAACAAATAAATCAAACCTCCCCAAATATCAACGAGAGGCTCTGCTTCATGCGCCGCTCAAGTCACAAAGCAATTCTACGCTGAAAAATAGCCCCCGGTCACTGCCACCATCCCACAACTTTGTGGGTCTTTCTGGAAAGTCCATTTGGATTTTCACGGCCTTTCCCTGGGTCCCTTCTCCCCTTGCCAGGGCCCAGGGACGGGGACCCAACCGAGCGGTGCAGAGCCCACCAGATCCCACCTTGCCTAGACACTGCAGCTTTTTACCAAGCCACAAATGACCCCCCCCAGCATCACACTCCCCCTCCTCACAAGTAGCCAGCCTGCCCTCAGCCCCATTCGTTCAGTCCTAGCCTTTAAAAAAAAAAAAAAAAAAGTCTGTCAGACAAAAAGATCCCTAGTGGAAAAAACAAGGAAGGGGGGGGGGGGGGCGGGGGGGGGGGGAGGCGAGGGAACACG
>NW_005841892.1:4285114-4285603 GCF_000455745.1 Alligator sinensis
GGGCTTGCTCTTCCCCCAAAAAGAGAAAGTTGGTCCCAAACTTACTACTCTTCATGCTGGTCTCTGTGCCCCGCTTGTCATGATTCCCAGTAAAAACTTCCAGCAGCAACAACAACAGCAGCAGCAGCAGCAGCAGCAAGGACTGGGTGACTGCAGCTCATCGGATGCAAGATCTCCTCTCCCCGCTTGCCCAGCGCCCCGATGGGGGGGTCCCCCGGGGAGAGCTCCCCCCGCACAGCACACCCCGGCCCCGCAGTGCCCCGAAGGGTGGCTGCTGCCCCCGGGGGAGCCGCGGGAGGCAGGCGGAGAAGGGGGTTGTTTTCCCTGCTCTCTCCGCCGCCTGAACTTGACCCTCCTGACTCCGAAGGGGCTACTGCAGTTTGCAAGTCGCCAGTTCCCAGCGATCACACATGGCTTTGACCCACCAGAGGACGGGGAAAAAAATGCACCCAACCCCCCCCCCCCCAAACACCACCACCACACCACACA
>NW_005841892.1:4286022-4299472 GCF_000455745.1 Alligator sinensis
GAAAGAGCAGGGACCTGGATGTGCCTGGTGCGTGTGTGCAAGGGAGGAGAGAGCCGAGCCGGGGCTGGGGAACAACAGCCCCGGAGGAGGAGGAGGAGGAGGAGGCGGCGGAGGAGGAGGAGAGCAGCGGGCTGCAGATCGGCTCTTTATCAGAAATGTTATCGCTTGTCAGGACCTCCGTCTCCGAGCATTACGTCAGTTTCAAGACACCAACACTATTAATATCAAAGGAGCCTTCGCAGAGAAAAGCGCCACCCCAGCCGGAGCGCCCTTAAAGAGACAGTGCAGCGTCCCCGGCGCGCTCCGCCGGCGCAGCCTCCTGCTCCTCCCCCGCCCGCGGGCGGCAGCAGCCGCCGCTGGGGGCAAGGCGGCTTTGGACTCGCCCACGTCATTCACAACTTTCCTCCGTGTGATCATCGCCGTCCGGAGGAGTCCGCTGCCTCCTTTCAGCCGCTTCCCTGCTGCATGGAGCAGACAGAGGGGGATGTGGGGGGCAAAGTTTGACCCGGGGGGGGGCAACTCTTGTTTTTCCTTGCTGGTCCTTACTCGAGTGAATGGCCATTCCTTAATGTGGTGCGACCTGTGCAACCCTTCCTGACACTCGCATCCTTCTTCCACCTGCAGGGAACCTCAATGTGCCATGCCAAGAGAGCAGGCAAGGTTTTGTGGGGTGGGGGAATGGGATCTTTTGCACTGGGTCAACTGAAGAGTTGGGGACGTGGGTCTTTGCAAGCTTTTGGGTGCAAACGCCCTTCTTCAGGCATAGGGAGTCTGCTCCAGATAGCTGCATCTCGACGGATTCCTCTTCCTTTTGAGCCGGCAGTGCAAAGTGCGGAGCGTGTGGGGCTGGGGGACCCTATAAAGTTTTTTTCTGAATTGGAAAAGAAGTCAGAGGGATATTAGTAGAGCACCCTGATCTCCTTCACAGAGATCCCTTCAGAGGCCCCTGAAATGTCTTACAAGAAGATGCCAAATTGCTGTTGTGGGTATTGGTGACGTTCCAAAGGACTGACCGCCGCAAACAGGGCGAGATACAAAATTGAAGCAGTCCCTGCCCCCAAGCGCTTACAATCTCAGAGGTGCAAACATGGAGCGGACAGAGGATTGACCGAGACGTCTAGATTCCATTCTTCAAATGATGATTAAAGTTTCAAATTAGCCTTCCAAACTTTCAAATTATTACAAGCCGCTTCTCGGTGCTCCGTGATCATCACAGGCACAAGACAGCCCCAAGCTGCTCTTGAGAAAATTCTTCACACTTTTCTGTGTCTATACAGAATCTTTTCAATTAAAAATAGTCAGATTTCTCCCATACCAGAAGTGACTAGCAGTCAATGTCTCTAATGTAAAAAAATAAAATAAAATCTCCAAGGCAAGGCAGTACATAAAATGTTCCTGTGAAAGACTTTTAAATCCCAAATATAGTAGGTGTCAAAAACTATGTAAACATTTGTTGAGCATTTCGACACAATTTTTCTGCAGTTAGGTGACTTTCTGTGGCATGTTTTTCCTTCCAGGCAAGTCATTTTTAACTGATTTCATATGAAAATAGACACATTCCAGTTACTTGCAGCTAATAGTACATTTTTAAAGTGAGAAGCTGAAAAAACTGTTAAACAATTAAAATATTAGTTACAGATGAACATATCCCCCACTAGATATTTTTACATACCATAACATTTTCCTTACAAAGTTATTTTCAGGGAAATCATTAATTATAAAGCATAAAGTCCTCAAAGGTACAAACTGAGGCAAAATGAAACCTACTGTAAAATATGCCATTTTCAGCCTCTTCTCCAGGCTTATTCATTCTTCATTTATGTTTAGTATAATATACTGGCAGATTTGTAAAGTAATTGCTCATGTAAATCACCTAGCAACACATTTCCCCCTTAAGTTCTTTTGTAGGGCTGTCTGATAAAGCACTTTATTTATAAAAAGCAGTAAGTCATGTACAAGAGGTGAACTCGTCAGGATGGAAAGGGTAAGTAAAATATAGTTCCACAATGAGGAACACAGTATATTCCCCAAAAGTAGGAGAAGAAAACTGACATATTATGTGTGGGACTGACTATATTCCCATCAGCAGAAATTCATTTTGGAACAGTTCTGATGTTTATATATGGAATGCAAAGAAAAGCAATACCAAAATCTTTCATAAAATTTAAAGTCTGGTACTAATGACTACCTGTATATTTTAATACCAGAGCAATTTGCTATAGCACATCAGAAATATGCACAATGAAAGTACTTTTGGAGAACATAAATCTTCACTCTTTTTTTAAGTTGAAAATGTTGTTGTTGAACTTAGGCAGGCAAGGTTTAAAAATCATTTTAATAGTTTCAATCATTGTGAAATACACTAGAAGTAACTGTTGTGTTCTACTGAATATAACTAAGTATTTTTCTCCATCCTATATCATTTAGATTTTTAGCTAAATACAACAGGGCAGAGTAAGCAATCAGCTAGCAGTTCAGTCCAGTATAGTAAGGATTAAAATTAGCAGGTACTTGGCTGATGGTTTGGCTGAGCATCTGACAAGCAGGGCTTGAATGGAAAATATTTAAACAAGGGTTAGTCCCCTTTGCTTCTCTGCTCTATTAAAATTTATTAAGCAAATGTTTCTGCTATAAAAAGGGAAATGATGCCCCTTCACACCTTCAATCCTATCCAGGCTTACATGCACAAATGCAACAAAAGTTCACATTGAACTAGAAGAGAGAAAACATGGGAAAGTGTGATAACTATGGAAGTACTGTACATGCTTCAACATATGTAAAACTTCCTGACACTGACATCTTCTTTCACCTGCAGAAAACCTCACCAGAACGATAAGTGATTTATATTTTAAATGCTATGAAAAAAATGCATCAAGGTTCTTTATTCTGTATTTTTAATATTAGAATAGTAAGAGTGCATTTCATACATAACTGCTAGAATAACAAATTGCTTCTTCATCATTTAAATATAAACTTTAAGGAAACATGGTATTGCACAGAAAAGTATGCTACAGTATCTCTGTAAAATAATGCTTGCATGATGCATTCTGCCTTTGGAGTTAAAATAAAGCAGATCAAGAAGACGTCAATATCAATCTGTTTATATTAACCACAAAAGAGCTGTGGAGAACTTAATAAAAGCAAAAATATTTTCATAAACTTTTTCAGGCAAATTATTTATTTATGAAATAATTTACAAAGAAAATTTTTACCTCATGCTTTAGATACATTGCATATGCTTATGATTGACACAATATGTTCAGCTCAAAGGCCCGTGCAGCATTTTTTTTATCTTAGCAGGAATATTTCAAAATAACTAACTAATTCATGAGGTCATACAGTAATTGTTTGACAGTTGTTTTTAATATAGAAAATAAGCTATGTATATTGTTTTCATTCAAATATTTGTTGATTTGTCGTTATAGTCCTTTGACATTGACATGCCACAAATTTCATTATGAGAAATATCGAAGATTTGTTTTCATTTATTATGTTCTTCTGTCACACATTTGCAAAGTCACCTAAAGAAACTTGTTTCTTTCCCATTTATTTCAGATCCATATTCTGTGTGATATTAGGTGGCTGTTGAAATAAAAAAATCCAGCATTTTATGGCAGGTAGGAACTGAAGCAGAAATTAATAAAACAAACAAAAAAACCCCAACAAAGCAAGAAAAAGCCAGGAAAGTTCTACTTTCACATTAGAAGCATGAACAATGTAATTTCTAAATAATCCTCCATTTTTTACACTCAAGCACGTTCTCTATTGAGGGAGAATAGAAAGGCCAGTCATAATGGCTTTTTGAAGGAAAACAGTGTAACAGCCATTGTTTATCGAGATGACATAAACATGACATTTATGCCTTTATTGTTTAATGCAGTTTTTCTTTTTCTTGTAGTTTACTCAGTGTAGATACAAAGAGGGATTAACAGGTAAGCACAAACATTCTTGTTTTACTATTTCAGACTTTTAGTGCAGAACTTACTTACTTGAAGTGCTAGAGCCTATAATCACAATGATTTTACCTGATGGAACATGCGTTTTAGAAATTTAATCCAACTGTTTACCCTAACACATCATAAATTGCAATTCTTTACAAAAACCTCAGAGATTGACATCCATTGCTCTTAAATGCCTGCTGTTTTAGCACACATCATCAAGAAAATATTTCTGTATTATTCTCCCTCCAGTTAGTAGTATATCACATGAATCCTAGAGACCGTTTTCTTTTACTGTCTTCAGAAATGAGCATTTTGAAGTGTACTTGCTTGTGTGTCTCAGGCACTACAATGTAAGTTTCTTGGGAATATAAATAATGTATATTACAGAATTTCTGCAGACCCACTTCATTTCATTGCACCAATTTTGTCACATAAAACCCTCCCAAAAGTTTTGTCCTTTCTTATACAGGTACAGAATCAAATTTTCGAACTTCCAGCGGTATACTAAGGTGGAAGACAAAACATTACCATTGATTTTAAAAAGGAACAGAGTTGGGGACCATAATGATGTGGTTAAAATGCCTCTGAAAAGAGATTATGTATGGTGATGGACAGGATAGCACTAAAAACAGCCAATGAAACATCGTGTAACAGACAAATTAATAATGTGGCATGAACCCAGATTCAACAGATGTTTTCTAGGGGGACTGAATATCTGGTAATGGGAAATGGAGCCTTTTACTTCTATGTCACCATTTTTATACAAGCCAGTAGTGAAGGAAGGCCATTAACATCTGATGGGTGTTTGGTGGCCTTCTCTATTGCATCATGAAAAAAAATGTCCTCCACAGCATACCACCACTACATCTGAACCAGCACCAAAATACGCCATCACACTTACAGACAGTATCATAGATTTAGTAGATTTCATAGACATTAGGGCTGGAAGGGACCCTGTGAGATCATCGGGTCCAGCCCCCTGCCCAAGTGGCAGGAAGTCAGCATCAGCAGAGAGGACATGGATTAAACATGGAAACCCAAACATAGGTGGTTTCTTTAAGCTGTGTCTGAGGAACACTAAATGGGTAATGTAAAATGTTGCTGGTATGGAGGCTTCTAAAGATAAATAGAGAACTTTAGTATGCAGCAGTATTACTTTCATTATCATGAAGCCTACTGGAAAATTAAAACCAAGAAATGCTAAAATCTCTGAAAACATTTACATGCAGCAATCTATATAATTATACAGACTTTGATCTTAAAAAAATCTTACTAAAGGGCATTTGGCCAAAGCTCTGAATGCCTTCTATACATATATGATAAACTTTATAAGTATATAAATAACTAAAACAGCTAAGAGTACTATTAATTCCCACACTTCAAACTTGCACTCATCTAAACACTGATCAGCATGCAAAAGCATCCTGAGCCCACCCTCCTCCTCCAACATCTCCCACCAAAGCAAAACCTACTGCCTAACTGCTTCTACCTACACACTGATTCCTTCTCTTTATTATGAGATTTGCAGCCCATCTGGAAAGGTTCAAATGAGCTTGATACAAAGTGCACTGTAGTAAAAAGAAAGACTCCTATTGATTTTCATGGACTTTAAATTAGGCCCTGTATGCATATATTTTTCATTCTCATTAGAAAGATTCACTGACATGAAGTTACAATGTATTCTGGACATAAACTATATTAAAATTTCACTAGAATCATCCCTAATATAAAATGATTACTCTATACAATCAAACTGTTTGACTTCAAGAGAACCACAAATACAGCAATGTGTTGTGGGGAGGGGGGGATGTTTTGTTTTTATTTTTTTTCAATCTCTGCAGCATCCCAGGCTTTTCCTTCATTTCATTTCTCGTAAATAGATTTTCCGTCTAGGGCAGCTCACTATGTTCAAATCTTACTTTATTTTAATGTAAAAAATAATGTGCTAGGCTACAAGGAGTGTGTTTTTATTGCAGAAGAGATTTATTTACATAGCTTGTGATGCGAGGTCTCAGATTAAGTTTAGCAAAAGGAAACATCTTTCACATGCATGTGTTTCACTTTGTAGGAAAAAAAATGCACCTGCCACTTCAATAATAATTTCACCTGTCTACCTGCATTATATATCATAAAAACTACAATGAGTATAACTGGAAATAGCAAATGGACATATATATGGAGGCAATGGTAAAATCTACCATGAGATTTCCACCATTTCTAATTCTAATGATAGGGAATAATGAAAATTATACAGTGGGGTAAATGAAGTAATGCAACAAATGTTCATTTGTAATGGCATCTACTGCATGTACAGTAAGTACAGGTACCAGAAAACACAGACCTTTTTCATGCTGCATCCCATCATTCTTGGAAGTCCTTTCAGAAACACACGCACATGCACCTGCAGGCAACCAAGATGTCCAAGATAGCTACGCTTTCAGAAGCATGTTTTATAAGGCTAAAGGCCAGATCTTGGTCCAGCTTGATCTTTACCACCATAGAATTTTAGAGTTTAAAAGGATCTTATAGAACATCCAGTCCAACCTGCTGCACAGAAGCAGGATACATTGTTCCTAAACAATAAATCCGAGGCAGATATATAGCCACTGAACAAGTCTGCATCACTTGGAAGTGATCCAGTGGTCCCAAAGAACCACAAGACTTGGGTCTGACTCCTGGCTATACAAAACAGCTACATAAAACTTACAGTGAATTTCCCAGTACCAGGGTATCCTGACTCAGCAGGCATTTTAGGGCAGGGAATTTCAGAGTACGAAAGGAAAACACCAGTGCATTCTTGCGCCCTCTGACAATTCACTAATGCAGCTGTACCAAACCTGTACCAGATCTGAGCCAGCCCTGAAGTAGCTTCATAATCAGATGCATAAAGTTGGCTTCCCCTCTGTTTACATCCTAGGCTTTGCATCAGCAGAGGAATGAACTCAGCTCTAAGAACCTGATCCCCTGTATGGTTAGTTACTGAAAACTTGGTAACTTAACAGGTGTGTAGGTTGTAGGTAACTTAACAAGAGGTCTGTTTGGGTTTTCACATATGAATTTATGCAGTCAGATGTACGTTGAAGTCTGTGAATAGCATAGTAAAACCAAGGCCCCTTAATTTTGAAATGTCAATGGCAAGATTTTTGGTCTTCTTTACATGAAAATAGTACATATTTCTATTCTTTCAGAGAGAGCCAATTTTGTGCTCAGTATAGATTATTCCTCATTTTGGACTCCATTTCCCCTGGGGAGATCAGACTGCCATACAAAACAGGCAGGACCCCTCTGTCCAGTGCTTCTGGTCTTCCTCCTTCCTTGGTAATAATGATTCCTAAAGGCATCCCTAGCTCTTTGTACCCTGAATTCCACCCCTCACCTACTGAACACTGTGGGAATCAGCAAAAGATAATGGTGATGGGCCAACATTAATTTACACTTGGTGTCTAAAATGGTCAAAGGGTAGATCATAGCACAGATAACTACTGAGCCATTTGCCTTGTCTGCTCTTGTACCCATAGAACCTGAGTCCCACAGAGGGATTTGAAGACCATAGCACAAAGATTAGATTCCCAATTCCTACAAACACTTCTCCCTTTCACCTCATTTGACAGCTTTTGGCACCTTCCACTGTTCTCACAGAAAACAGAGGAGTGTGTTTGGCCTGTAGTTACCTTGTGACATACTAAAATATTTAGATGCTAGACTTCTTATTTAGCAAAGACCTCAAATGGCCTTAATAGACTGGTAAAAGATCTGGATTATTCTGACCATCTGCTGCACATATCCATTTTTCCACTGGGAATTTACACAAACATGGTTTTCAAAAAATGAAAAAAGCAAACACTGATATTATTTTCCATTTACATACACACTAAATTGAAGATCATTAAGCTGTCTTTGAATAAGGAAATTGTACTGAAGCTGTGTGCTAAACGACATCTAATACATTTAAGTGGCACTCATGCAAATACTTGTAAATAACAGAAAGTATTCTGTGAGTGCTTTCAGTTTTGCAAAAAGGCATCTTTTTGAATGAGAGCAATATGTTTTGTGGAGGGGAGGGTGATTATGTAGAAGCTGTAGGATACATATGAGATAGCATTATGGATATAATGGTCACATAAACTAGAGTGGCCAGTGGGGGCAGGCATCCCAAAAGGGTGCTTTCCAGTTTTACAGCTTCCCTTTGTAAAGGGAGGAATCAGAGAGTTTTTCCACTCCAGATAACCAAGAGGCAATAAGCAAGCCCAGCACTACTTGCTATTACTTGATCAGCACAGATGGTCTGCTTGTTCCTGTACAACACACAAAATGAGATAACCCTTCTACTGAACCCTACAACAGGAAAGATACAGAAGACAGGTTGAACTGGGAAGTCCAGAGGAAAGAATAATTTGGGATTCTGTATTTTAAGGTTTGGCTTGATTTTTCCACACCTAGTGGAAGAAGTGAATTAGTAGGAAGCATCTGCACATGGAAAGGGCAATAGCATGCCAAAATGGGATGAGAAGTATTTCCTAGTTTTAGGGACTGGTATAGAAAGGCCACAAACCGAAGAACAGTGACTGTGGCAAGTGGCCCAGTGCTATTTCCTGGAAGCTGCCAGCCATGGAGAA
Source organism: Alligator sinensis (assembly GCF_000455745.1). Classification (NCBI taxonomy): domain Eukaryota; kingdom Metazoa; phylum Chordata; order Crocodylia; family Alligatoridae; genus Alligator; species Alligator sinensis. Next base: position 4,294,580 of record NW_005841892.1, read on the forward strand.
CAACAGTGAAGGACAAGAAGTTGCCAGGGTGTCAAAAGCACTCACCTTCTGACAAACTTCATCTTCCATTCATTCACTCCTTGCAAGGGATAACTGCTGGTTATTTACATGTAGCAATAGGGCCCCATTTTCTGTAGCTTCTTCCAACCTCACTGTTGGAGCTATGCAAATGTTAGGAAGAAAGTCCCATGCACACAGCTTTGGTGGGAGAGTGACAGAATAAGTCAAACATACCTAATGGCTTTTCTAGGAAGAACTCAGCACAAACAATATGCTGGCATGCAACAACCAATGCATCTCAAACAAAACTAAGGAAGTTATTCTCCCACTCTAATCAGCATTTGTGAGGCCACAGCTGGAGTACTGCATCCAATTCTTGGAGCCACACTTCAAGAAGGATTTGGAGGCCTGAACCTCTTAACAGAGAGCATCATGTTACTTCAGAATCCAAGTTAAGTTCTCTTTACACTGAAGTTAGGAAATTCAGAGATAAGGCTCTCTTGGCAAGCTTTTGGGCGCAGTCACCCTTCTTCAGGCATAAGGAGTCTCTGCTGTTCTGACACTCCAAGAACTTTCTGAGACTCCCTATGCCTGAAGAAGGGTGACTGTTCCGAAAAGCTTGCCAAGAATTTTTTTCCAACTATTCAGGTGGTCTAATAAAAGATATCGCGTCTACTCAAAGAACCTTGACTGCCTACATCCTTAGACCAACACAGCTACAACCAAAAACCCAGAGTTAAGGCTCCACCTTTCACCATTAACTCAGCTTCTGTCAGATTAGTGTCTTTAGTTCAACTTACCCAAACAGTTGGGAAGTGGCAAATGGAATCAGGAGTCATTTCATTCTCTTCTTTCTGTATGAGATAAATATAAAAGAAAATTTAAAAAAATATTATAATAGATTTACCTGCTGGACACCCACACACACTTCTGGCTACAGAAAATACATAGCACTAGGTGGGCTCCCTATATCCAGGGAAGGCTGGTGTGGGACAAAAGAGTGGTGAAGTAGGCAGTGGAATCTTAGCTGCCTTCTTTTCTTTTTCTATACACAAGCTAAGTCTTGATAGGGAAATAAATATAATTCTCTCTTACTTTCACACTGGATCAGCTGATAGCAGTAGCACAGCCGAAGGTCCTATTGTAGAGAAGACTTTTGTGGCTTCCAGTGTTTCAACTGCTGTGTTACCTGTTGAAACCTGTTGAAAAACATGTGCAGCTGCAGAAGCTTTGTCTTCACTACAACTTCTTGCAAACTGGTGAAATATTTATGTAAATTTCTCTGTGTAGATAAGACTGAAGTTGCACTAGTAGCTAATAGCCTACAAAGAAGACCCTGAAACTAAAACTGTGTACTTAAGATCAATGGCAATGCACAAGGGGTGCACAGGGGTGCAAGTGCACCCCCTGAGAGCCCTGGTGCACTCCCTGACATTCTGTGCTCCCTGCTTAGGCAATGGGCAGGGGGGGCAGACAGGAGGGGCACCGGATGAAGCACCACAGCCATATCTGGGAGAACCGCAGCCGCTTCCCAGTCAGCAAGATTGGCCATGGGGGAACCCCTTCCCCACAGTCTCTGACTGGGTGCTGGGGGGCACATGCTTCCCCTGACTAAGGGGGCACTAGTCACCCATGCTTAAGATTAAGATAAAAATGATGTCCCCTATATACCTTCTGGACAAGGAAACATTCAGAAAACAGCAACTACCAGCACCCAACCTCTCAATGTCACACCCAAGGAGATACGACTACAGATGTGGAGCAGGAGACTGAAGAAAATACCTGAAAGTGGAAGCAGGCTAGTCCTTACCACCAAGGCTGACAGACCGCTAGGGCTGACAAACCTTACCACCAGGGCTGACAAACCATTGGCCAGCCACCATGGCTGGCCAATGTGGCCATGTCTCTACCACTTATGTACCAGAGTCAGGAACTAATGAAGAAGTGGGGTATACCATTGGTTCAACCACCTGGGATTGCAGCACAGAGCCTCAGGCTATGCAACACCTGCTGCAACGCCTGCTGCTTGAAGGCACACGTACAATGAAAGACCTCTCAAAGTACAACAAACGAGAGCAAGCATGTGTAACAAAATGGTCAAATCTGGTGTAGAGACACGAGAAGATAGCCAGCTCTTTTGTGAAGTACATGGCATTATGTAATGGAAAATAAATGGTTTTGTTGTTGTTTTCTAAATAACTGCTTTATTAGGGTCATGAAAATCAATTGAACTGTTTTTTGTTGTACCTATTTTCTATAGCCAAGTGCATGTGTCTCATGTTTAGTTTATAAAGTCCCTGGTCTAACACTACTATCCAAAGGAGTTACACTTGATTAGCTCCAAACTTCCTACATCTTGCAGTTAAAACTTTAACATTAGTTTGTCCACGTGTATGTATTCATATACGGGCATCCACTAAAAAATGTAAAAGGAAAAGAAAAAATACCAAAATGTATTTTACAACAATGTAATTCTAAAGGTCTAAAGAGATTATTATTATCAAGTAATCTGACCCTCTGCATAACATAGCACAACAAACCTTTGCTGCATCAAGAATATAACTTCTGTTGAAGTACAGGATACTTTTAAAGAAAAAACAACAGTCTTGATTTAAGAACTTCAAGTGATGTAGGGTCCAACCACATCCCTCATGAAGTTGTTTTTCTGGTTAATAACCCTTGCAATTAAAAATTTTAAACTTATTTCTGTCTGAATTTGCCATTTCAGCTCCAGCCCCTGGATCTCATTATTCCTTTTTCTGTTAGATTAAGAGGTTTTGCCTATCATATATCTTTTCCCCCCTGAAGGTACTTGTAGACCATGATCAAGTCTCTCACTATCAGGCCTGTTTTCCAGACCTCTGATAATTCTTGTACTTCTTTTCTGAACTGTTTCCAATTTGTCAGCATCCCTTTTGAAGTGTGACACCAGGACTGGTCACAGTCTTCTAGTAATAGGTTCACTAACACAAGATAGTGACATAATGCCATTTTTACTAGTCTGACGTGATAGTCATTTATTGATACATCCAAGGAGCATGCCTGTCCTCAGCAACAGCAGCATACTAATGCTCATGTGCAAATAAGTATGCTCATGTGCAAATAATACTTTTCTCTTAAGATTCCCAAATCATTTTCAGTCACTTTTGTTCAATATACAGTACCCTCTCCCTCCCCCACCCATTTTGTAAACATGGGCTAAGAATATAGGACTGGAAGAAACCCCTGTATGTATGAAAATAATGCATCCAAAGAATCAAAAAACTGTCTAACTCTTCACACATGTTAACCACAAAGTATGTTTGAAAACTAAATAAAAAACAGCCTATACAATCCAGGTAAAACCCAGGAGAGACAAAGACATTGCCTGTGCCCTGTCACTACAGTTGTATAGAAGTATTTTGGTTGGTATGCACTCAAAAGATTCAAAGAAGAGGCTCCATGTGTAACTCAGCATAGGAAGGCAAAAAACCCTGCAACCCTTGTCAGTCATACCTGGGTGCAAAAAAACACAAATGTCCTGATCCCAAATCAGTTTGATCCCAAGCAGAAGATGAAGGTGCTCCAGGCAGTTTCAAAATCCTATCCCCCTGTTGATAACCAGCAGATTCCCTGAAGCTTGGGGTTAGCAGACATCTCCCCCATGAGTGCATGGTATTAAGCCATGTTTAAACACTTGGTTTAAAATAAAACTGACCTGTCCCCATCCTTGTTTGTCACTCCACTATTTTTGCAGCATCTGTAAATTTTACCAACAGCAATGATATATTTCTTTCCAGATCAAGGTATTGAATTAGGTTGGGTTAACTTTTAGCTGGAGCTCACTAAAAACGTGCCACTGGATTTTACACCACCATTTACAGCTTATAACAAGGCGGAATTAGGGCCAAGAAGCTTTTAATGCTAAAGTGAAACACTTTAGTAAGGCCCAAGTATTTTGAATGTGCATGCAAACCTCTGACCCTATTTGAGATTCACCTATAATTAATATAAATGCACAAAAATTAGTTAGACTATAGAAATGAATTTCTGCTTTTCAATGGAAGTGATGCTTTTACATTAAGAGAAATTATAGATCAACAATTACTTTGTCAATGAAGCTGACAAAATAATTTCTCACTAATATTATGGAAATATATATTTTTTAATCTTAGAGCCTTTCAGCAATTTTTTTTCTTTGACTCATGGTATTTAAACCAGAGGAAAATCTGCCATATTTGTGAATGCTCCTGAAATAAGCAAAACCACGGAAATCTTCAGGTCTCATATGACAAGTTAATCTGTCTATTCCGCAGTACAATAGCCTCAGCTATAAGAGCTTTCCTTTCTAATGGTAAGATATACTTAGTTGTTATCATTATATTCTGCTGCAGGCTGGACAGTTGTGGATGTATAAATGCCTGTGTTCCGTGTGTATTGCCAAGTCACAACTTTTTTACTTACTACTGCCACTTATACTTTAACAAGCAGTTTCTGGGATGGGCAATACCCTGTTGTTAGTCTTTTATATGATGCCAAGCTAATGACAAATCCCAAGACAAGATAAATTGGAAGTTGCATAGAAATAAGGTTAATGGATTCTGTGCAATATCATTTAATCACAGGTCTGACACATGGATTTTGGGGCATGAGCGCCACGTGACCTTGGAGGCTTGGGTAGTACAGTGAGCTCCCGCAGGCAGTGGTGGTACTGTTGGCAGCAGGAGCATAGTGATGGCAAGCAAGGAGCTCCCGCAGGCAGCCACAGTGCTGTCTGCAGTGGGGGGGAAGGGAGAGGGTGGTGAGCATCGACCAGCAGTCAGCGACCACCCGCAGACACTGCTGGCTGTGTCGGCAGCAGCAAGTGGCAATCGTGGACCTCCTGCAGATGCTGCTGGTGGTGGCAGGGTAGGG
>NW_005841892.1:4299482-4346606 GCF_000455745.1 Alligator sinensis
TTTGGGGAGAAGGGGTTGGTGAGGGGGCCTTGTTCCAGCAGGTTTTCATTCCTATTCAGGTTAATAGGAGTTGAAATCACTCAGCCATTTATAAAATGAACTCCTAGGCCACGTCCACACATGGTATGGATGTTTGGTTCCCCAGGGACAACTAGTGGCAGTGCAACTTGTGCTATCACTAGTTATCCCTGGGAAACACCTATGCCACGTGCACTCTGGCGCATGGAAAATTACCCCAGGTGGGGTAGGGGAGGCTGAGGCTAGCAGGTGGTCTGGCCCCAGCAGCCTTCCCTGGGATCCTGGGGGCCGCCCAGGGCTGCAGAAGCAGTGATTTTGCCACATGGAGATGGCTCTGGCTGGTCCGGCTCCAGTTTTGAGTGGCGCATGCTACCTATGCATGCACTGCTCCACCTTTTTTTCCTGTGGGTTTTGACTTCTGCGGGATAGCCAGGGGTAAAAAAAAAACCCTCTGTGCTGCTCCCTTGCAGTGCAGAGAACAACTGAACATGTGGTATGTGGTGCTGCAAACGTGTCTGCAGCGCCACATACTGCATGGCCATGCTTACTTGGACATAACCCTAAGGTTCAGCTAATAACAATGTAACTCCTAATCCCATATATTTGCATGGGATAGGCACACACAGTGATAAATCTACACAAGGAAGTAAAATGGAACCAGATTCTACATTCTCTTTTTCTATAGAGTGCAGACACATAGCTGCCTACAAGGCTGTGTGTCAGAGCTGGCAAGGGAGGGGCCATTTGATTGAAAGAAAAGTTTACTCCCCTTGTATGTGATGTTGGAATGCTTTGCAAACCAATTATCTGTCTTGCGTTGATACTGGCTCTTTGCCATGCGCCTGTGCAAATTGCTAGCACTGGCAATACATCTGCCTCACACAAAATGAGACATAAGTAATATGAAAATCCAAAAGGCAGCTCCACAGAGATGTACTGGACACACCCACCAGCTTTTATCCGCCCACATTGTGCATGCTGTCAAGGCCCTTTTCCTTACAGAAATGTGCCACAGCACAAAACCTTAGTTGTGCGTAGTACAAATCCTCCCAGAACATCACTGCGCATAGCTCTCTCTCCTCTCTTCTCTCTTGTCCTCTCCCATTTCCATTGCAATTGTTAACAGTTCAATCTTGGACCTCTACTGAGTAGAAAGGTCTTCTGGTTTTGTGGCTTTTGTCTCTTGATCGCATATTTCCATTCCCTTGTGTTTCCCCACAGAATGGCTTTAACTCCAGTTTAACACTAAAGACCCCAATCAATATATTGCTTATTGGCTTTAATGGTCACTAAAATCAATAGAAATGAAGATTGTTCAGAATCTTGAAGGAAGGGGAATCTCTTGTCAGGATGACTGGTAGTGCGGAAATCAGGGCCAGAAGGGAATCATGGTTATCTTCCCCAAAACAAATAAGTGTACTGAGAAGACAGCCGATGTTGATATATACTCTTGCAAAAGCTAGGAAATGCTATCACGGCATCCAAAATTGACAGCATTTTTGATGAATGAATATTGAGCACTGGAACATGAAAGGTAAAACTTGAAACCAATGTTTATATCATTCATTGCATATTTAGTTCCCCTGCTTTTATTTCACTTTTTCAGTCAGGTCATTCTCACCACATGCTCAATTGTTTTACTATAATGAATATAAAACCAATCTGTTTTGAACAACAAAGTGTGCATTTCCTCACCAGCCCATTCACGTTAACAAGGCAGAGTGCATATTTAGTCTCCCAACCTGCTTATAGCAAAACAAAAAGCCATGGTTACAACCTCTTACAAACAATGAAGGCAAGCAATACAGTAAATTACTGTTTTATATGAGACAATACACTAAAGTTAACTGAAGCAGTGGAATTAGAAAACAAACTCCCTCTGGGAACAATTCTCACACCCCCTTTTTTAGAAGGAAGCAGAGTTCACTCATAAATAATTTAATATATATATTTACTCCTGCTAGACTGGACTGACAGGTCCTCCACATGCTAAGCCTTTGCGTCTCTGGTAATTGCAAACTTTTTGAACTGAGAAAGTGTCAATTAAGAAAAACCTCCACACATTTGCTGCAGGGCTAGCTAGCTAGGAATATAACTGATGGGCTATGTAGCGGGATCCGTTAACTTTGTCATAGTGTAGACCATATAGTACCAGAAATATTTTCTTAAGACCTATCAGCATGTAAACAATCTCATATTTAAAATCACATAATGCAACTTAAGCAACAACAGTAACTGCTCCAACAGTGCTCTCAAGGCTGAAATCTGATAACCTCTGCTGCTGAGAAACACAACAGAAGGGAGATAAGAAACAAGAAATGTAACAAATATCATCCCAATTACCTGCCTCAAGGACTTGTCTTATTCATAATGCTGGACTTCAGTCCTACCTCTGATACCATCTCCTCTCTAGTTCTGCTCCTTTCCGCTCATCTCCTCCATGTCACTGCTGGTCCTAGTCGTAACCTACAACTTGTCTTCAGATGTGTGAGGCTTGTGCCTGTTGATATGAAGGAACACAGGGGCTGTTTTCATCTGTTACTCTCAAAATATATACTTTGCTAGCCCCTCTCCTTCCAACTCTTTCTCTGCAGCTTAACTGTTCAGTAGTTGTGCTCTCAAAAACATCAGCATCCTTGTATTGTATATACATTTTGATTCTCAGCTGTAATTTAAGCTTCCTTTTTCTTTTCCTTACATACTAATGTGTTGAGCAACCTTCTAAAAACCTTCACAAAGAAGTGTTAAAAGGCAGCTAGGGTTAAAAACAGATTTTTCCTGAGGTTCAACAGTTCTTCACAACCCTTTCACAGCTGCCCAGGGAGCCCTTTTGGGATCTGTGTTACCCATATCACAGATCCTTCAGTATTTCAGTATTTCAGAGACCCTAGACCAACTTGCAACTGTGAGAGGAGTTACCTAGAGCTCTCACTGATGGTACAGGGACAGCCTGCAGTGATCTGATGTAACTTCTAGAGACATGGAAAGGAAATGGATCTGAGGCATAAACGTAGGGCCAAAAGGAAATCTTGCATTCTAGCCAGGGCTCTTCCTGCCAAGCTAATCAAACCACTCCCACTTACACAAGAGAACAGGTTGCAACCTCCCTTTACTATTTACAGCTCTAGTGCTAGCTGGGACAAGGTTTGCTGCTGATTCCATTGCAACCCTCTCCCAAATTCCAGTAGAAAGCAGGAAAAATTGCTAGGGAATAAACTGAATCAGCCCCTCATGACTGAATTGGCCACATCTGTTCTCTGGTCATCCAGTATTTAGTAGATTCTGGGCCTCTTGGCTGAGCAGGATGCCTTGTGAGTCTGTGGTCTACAACTGAACTTTCCTCTGATTCAGATCAATAACTCAGTTTTAATAGTAAAAGGACTGCTTCTAGTTCTCTGTCTCAGTTCTCCCATCTTTAAAAATCAGACACTGTTACTTCATGAGTACAGGGCACTGTATCACATTTGTAATGAATTGTGCAAATAAGAAAATTGATCAGATTTCACACAGAAGCTTATGATGGCTGTTAGCACCACTGTTACAAAAAGTCCCAGCTTGGGCACGTGTCATATGCAACATTTTTTTAAAGGTTGATAAGATGCGAAGTCCTCAGAGCATGCTGGTGGGATCTACTTCTGCATCCAGTGGTGATCCCTGTTCCTCTATGTTTTTCTAAGTAATGCTTGGGAGTGCTCCAAATCATCTTAGTAACCTTCACACAAATCCTTGGACACACCTGCATGGTGTAAAAGGAGAAGGTCAGAAGAATTCATTGGTTTGGAATCCCCACCCCAAACTTCTAAGGTTGATCAGCCGCTAACACCTCCTTTTTCTGATATCAGCTTTTTGTCTCAAAGTTTATAACCCACATATGGCTTATGTATGTATTTACATGGGAGGAACAGACAGTGTCATTTAGCAGTGTTCCAGACACAGTGACAAGTCAAGTAGTTCTGCATGTCAGCTCAACAAGAACAGTATGTGAATTCACTTGTTTGGTATGCACATAGCTTGCACACGTGTGAATGTAAGAGGAACATCAGCTGACTACTGTGCACTTGTTCCCTAGAAAAGGTGAAACAGGCAAAACATGGGACGTGCTACCATTCTAACTTGCGCCTGTCAAAATATAGTGCATCATTACCACCAGTGTTCTAGTTTGTTCTGCTATTTTATTAAGTAGCCCAGCTTCATCTGTCCATACAATAATGGAGAGTTGAGCTGGTTAGACTATTATTTTAACCTCAATTACTCTTTGGAAAGCTTTCCTGACTTTAATAAGAGTCATGCACTGAGTAAAGAGATCCCAGTGGATGCACCATGATTTTTCAATTCACAAAAGGAAATATTTGATCAAAATTCCTCATGAAACACTGAAATTTGCCTTTGTGCAAGATATAATCATTAACAAAAGGCACTTTTGAAAAGGACCCTTACTGTTCTTTAGTGGTTGACAGGCTACATAGATGTGCTTATTGTAACAACATTAGGTACACTTTGGCCTCAGATCATTATTTAATATTAATGTACTTGAAAGTTTAAATGGTAACATTTCTCTCTACTTGTTCATATTTTGTCTTTGCATACTTGACTGCACTTCTAGTAAAGTCAGATAGACTGATCTTGTCAGCATGTTAGCGCTTAACTTTAAGAACAAACAGGTATGTTGACATTACTGACCGCTAGGACTTTATTTAGTCAGGTTCTGCTTTTATTTGTGTAGTATTCCATGCAAAGAAATAAGGAAAGCAAAATGAATACTTTAAAACTAGAAAATATGAACATAAAACCATTAAAACTGGCAAGAGGAATCTGCATCTGGAGCTATACCTGAATTAATTTTATCTTTAACTATTAACAAAAAATATTAGCTTCCAAGTGGTGATAGCATCCCAACATTCTAAAAACAGGGATTTTATTTTTGTTATATGTTTGCACAGTGTTTTGAAACATGGGACACTGGCTTAGAAATGGCGTCTAGTAGAAGCATAGAAACATAGGACTGACTTCAGGTGGTCATCTAATCCAATCCTCAGCTCAAGGCAGGATCATCACTATCCGAACTATACTATACAATTCTAACTAGTTCTTAAAACTATACAAACAACCCTGTCACACATCTACGAAGTACATTGCCCCAAAACATCAAGAAAACCCTAACCTTCCACAGCTGAAGCAGGGGGAATAGAGCACTTTCAACATCCTGCTGCTGCAAGGACATGAAGTGATTGTTAAAAATATACTTGAGAAGGAATAGGAGTATTCCCACTACAGAGGAAGGCAAGTAGTGTCACAAGAGTATAAATAAATCACCATCATCCCTATCCCTTTATGGGAGCTTTTCAAAGCATGCCTTTGTGACATTTTGTAGCTGAATAGGTGTTCACTGAAGTTCTGCTACTGTTTTGTAGATGTCAAAAATGTAAATGCCACAATCAGGATAACAAAAGCAAGGACCCTTGAGGATATCTGCCTCATGGAAAGGCTATTCTCAAATTTAACATTTGACAATGCATAGACTTGGAATAGAAATATTTATTTTATTTTATTTCCTCAGCCTGGCCTATAGGAGTATCCAGGGTACTCCATAGGAGACTTGAATGCATAGTGATGAGGATGGTGATTTTAGAGATATGGTTTTGCCCAAGACACCCATTCTGAATCATGTCAGATACTTACACAAGTGCCCAGGTAACATTTTTCCAAAAGGGAAGAGATTTTCAAAGACAGAAAAGAACGTCAAGGCCTCACTCAAATTGAAAATCAGTAGCTCTTGTTAGTCCACCTCCCATCTTTGATTTCCAGCATTCCCCAGGGAAGTTGCACTGAAATTCAATGGGACGTTGACCAACATTCAAATCAGTTAGGCTGGAACTCTTAAAATGTGGATACCATGGAAGAAGGACCCTTCATTTTGACTGGATTTAGTACCTAAGATCTCTGTACATTCACTGGAGAGACTTAAGTACCTCCAAGGGTATTCTACATAGGGAGTAGAAAGAGGGAAATTCAGAAAGTTCAACAGTACATACATGTAGCCAACAAGAAAAGTCTGACCTCCTGCATGATTCAGAAGCTCAGGTGGCCCAATTCAAGCTGTCCATTAGGTACCTCTATTCACTTTTCATTCAGAAGATCTTTTTCCACTTCTGAGGATAGGCATATGGTGGTGATGGTGCCCTAGTGGTAAGAGTACTTGCCTATACCTGGTGTCTAGGCCCTCTTCAGCCCAAGGAGATTCAAACCCACCTCTCCACATTTCCAGGAGAATGCCCTAAACAGTAGTCTGCATTAGGCTGGACTGTACCCCTGCAGCCTTCCTGTTAATGCTGCAGAAGACAGTGAACGATTCCTGAGGCAAGAAAGAAAACAAGCAGCACTGCTTCAGCTGGCAGGCCCCTTATTAGCCAATCTAGATAGCTTTGTTTTAGCCACATCAATCATTTTGATGAAGATAATTTAGCCTGTTCAGCAAAGAATCGACAATAAGGTTTGGAACAAAGTTTCCAAACAGTTTAAGCTACAATCCTCAGTTCTGCTGCTTGCTTTCTGAAACCAGGTGGAATCAGAATGATCAGCTTTTCCACTTTCTCAGGGGTCCAAATGACACCATCAAAAATGAATTATCATGAGGAGAAGACTTGTCTGGACTTGTTACCTCTACCTAGCTTGTATCTTTTTTCTGAGCAATGAGATAGCAATGAGCTGGTAGCAATCCTGAAGGCAATTGGAAGAATATGCAGAACTGATCATAATATAGTAGTGATTCTAAATAAGGAAAGGCATAAGATAGGAAAATAAAGTCATTGCACTTCAAAAGGGCAGATTTCAACTGACTCAAGAAATACTAGGTAAGATCCATGAGTAAAAACATTAATATGAAATTATGTTATGAAATTAATATGAAATTAATATTAAATTATGTTACACTTAGACCATACTAAATTTTAAGCAGTGTCAATGTTGGGACATGCTGTGAACAGTAACACATTAAGGGTTAATACCATTTCTTGCCTGCACAGCTCTGACTTGCTACTAGAGGGCTGGTGAGCAAGGGTATGGCTGAAGCCAGAACACTTGGGCTGTATTTCTGCTTGGGGGCATGGAGGGAGTGGGGCAGAGAGTGGTGGGGGGATGCTGGAGGAATGCAAGTTGATAATTTTGCTTGTATTGAGTTTATGATCCACCATAATCCCCAGATCCTTCCCAGCAATTATCCCAGATAATTTTATCTCTGTGGAGGAGACTAAAGTTACCCCAACACAAGTTAGGTAGCACAGCTTAAAGTTAACTCTTGCCTGAAGTGATGCTCAGAGGGTACTTGGCATGAGTTAATGATCTTTAATGTGCAAGCACTCAAATTTTAAGTGCCCTTAGTATGGTCTAAGTGTAACGTGTAACTTCACCCTAGAGTTAAGCATTGATCACCTTTCGTTAAAAGCATGTGCAGAACCCTGCCATTCTTTAACTCTCTCATCTCTTTGTGTTTCAGGGAAATAGGAGAGCTCCTTGTCTCCCTGGCCAGCCTGGAGACAGAGGTCCACCAGGAATTGGAGTTTCTGGATATCCTGTAAGTGCAGAAGAAAGAAGAGAACAAATATTTCTATTACAAGGAGATTTGTAGCTACTTCAAGATTGAAAGAAAAATGTACAGGTACGGCTGAGTCACTGAAAAAGTAGATCAAGGAATAGCATGAGCATGTAGGAACAAAATCAGACGCAAAGCAAATGTGATAGATGAGACATAAATGGAAAGGGATGTTAAAGACAAAACAAAGAAGCTTTACAAATAAGACAAACTGTAAGTCCACAGTCCAGTTGTGAATTATTGTTAATAAAAAGTGCAAAAAAGACTAAGCAGATCAACAGCTATTTTGTCTCAGTTTTACTATACCTAAAAATTAACTGCAGCCAGAAAACTAACCAAATTATTATAAGCAAAGCAGGAAGGATTATAGATTATGATATTTAAAGAAAGCATTAGAAAGTATTTGACAGATTTGAATAATTTAAGTCAGAAAGGCCTGGTCCCAGGGTGCTGAGGAAGCTAGCTAAAGAAATCTCAGAGCCACCTGCTGTAATAGATACAAAGTCATGGGTGACAGGTGAAGTTCTCAGCAGACAAGAGAAGGGCTAATGCAATGCCGATATTTAAAAGAAAAAAAGGAGGACTTGATGACTTATAGGTTGGTTAGACTGACTTCAATACCTTGGATGTTACTGGAGCAAATTAAAAAATAGATAAACTGTAAATAGATAGGTAAGTTGTAAACAGCTAGATAAATAGCACTCGGACTGGATTTCTTAAGAAAAATAATGGCAAATCAACTTGATTTTCTTCTTTGACAGGGTAACTGGGTTGGTGGGCATGAGGAGTTTAGTGGACATAATATACCTGGCCTTTCATAAGACTGGACACCATTTCCCATGTCATTGTCTTAAAAGTATATATGAATCTTATAAACAAATAATAAGCAAGCTGTAGAAATGCAGTCAAATAGACATATTATTACTTGGGCACACAATTATTTAAAAAGCCACAAGAAAGAGTAACTAAAATGGATCAGTGTCAAAACGGCTTCTCAATGGGTTTGTTCTGGTTCTGGTCAACACCTTTAGTAATGACTTGAATGAAAGCATAGAGAGCTTCTTGGCCAAGTTCTGCAGGTGATACAGTCCTGGGAAACTAGGATTAGCATTCAAAAGGTTCTTGATAAATTAGAGAACTAGATTATAGACAATAAAATTAAATTAACTGAAGGCAAATGAAAGATGCTACATCTAGGGGGGGAAAGCATATGCACAAATACAGAATAACTGACCTGGCAGTATCAGTGCTGGGAAGGATCTGGGGCTTATTGTGGATCATAAACTCAATACAAGCAATGTGATACTGTCTCAAAAAAGCAAATGCATTTTTGGGCTGCATTAATAGAAATATTGTGTGCAAGACGCAGGAGATGATAATACCACTCTACTGAGTACCGGTTAGGCCTCAGTTAGAGTAATGTGTCCAGTTCTGGGTTCTGCATTTTAATAACGATGTAGAGAAACTGGAGAGAATCCAAAGGCAAGCGACAAAAATGATAAAAGAGTTGGAATGCAAGCTATAAGAGGAAAGGTTGAGAGAACTAGGTATGTTTAGTCTGGAGAAAAGGAGATTAAGGGAGAACATGATAGCAGTTTTCAAATATTTGAAAGGCTGCCATAAAGAAGAGGGAGAACAACTGTTCTGAATTGTCAAAGAGGGCAGGGCAGGAGGCATTGGATTTAGACTGCAGCAAAGCAGATTTAGATTAAATCTCAGGAAAAAAAGACTTCCCCTCTATCAGAAGAGTAAGACAATTGAATAAACAGTATAAGGAAGTTTGCAGATCCTCTGGATTTCAGTCATCCATCAGAGAAATTTACATCTCGGTAGTATAAGAGTGATGTTGTAGCTGTGATGGTCCAGAAAATATGCAAGAGGCAAGGACATCTTTTACTGGACCAACTAAGTAGTTGGGATAAAGTTTAACAAGCTTTTGAATGCAAGATATTCTTTGTCAGCTCTTGCATCTCAGCAATGGATTGGAAGAGATTATGTTTGATATCTTTTTTAAGATGATTCTATTCTGTATTTTAATCACCTTGTCAGTGCAGATTGGCAGTAGTCTGATGGAGCTTATCTGAACTAGGCAAGGATTTTGGCCCAATAGTCTGCCCTCACCTCACCCAGCTGTGACCATGGGAGTCAATTCATGTGGACTCTTTGAGGCCCTGACCAATCAAAGCAGAAAAAAGGCAATGATAGCTAAATAACCTGTCTGTATTGTGGAGGGTTGGGACCTCCACTCTTAACTAACTGCTCACTGAAGATCAACTCTGAGCCAAGATCAAGAAAACCTGAGACTTAAATACATGGTCAAGTTCTTTGCTCTCCTTGGTGTTTCCTTTTGCTCAAATTGCTTTTTTTATCTCTTGGCCCTCTCTTATTTAGCTGTATCCCTAGCAGCCAGGACTCATTCTGGCAAACCTAGCAAATTCAGGCTCACCCAGCTGCTTCATATATACAGACTTTGTGAGGCCTCCTCTACCCAGACCCAACTAAACTTGTCATTTTAGAAGCAAACCCATCTGGAGAGAGGATATCAGTCGAAAGTTAAGGAGATCAGTTTTGGTTATGTTACATTTAAGTGGAAACTAGGATATGTAGAACAGCATACCAGCCTTGCAAGATAGATTGAATCATTGGTATAAACAGAGTAGATGAAGCTAGTTGAAGACAGGGAAAGGTTTTAAAAAAAGAAACAGCCTATTTCTCCTGTCACCTTGCCACAGCTAAGACTAGCAGAGGTGATTCAGCTGGAGAATCCATGCCAGCTGTGCATTGTGCATTTTTAGTGGGAGATCTACTGCTCTGCAATTCACTTATATTTTTGGTTCCTTTTTGGCCCAAACTATCTTTGTTTTTATAAAATCCCTTAACCACATAAAATTTTTCTCATAGTCATTAGGGGAAACTGGTGGTACTGAGGTGAATGGACTAGAAACTGAGTAATTAATGGTGAGATCCTGTAATATGCTTAGGAAGGGTTTCTTCAATACAGCAGTGTTCAGATATAGGAACATACAAGTTGAAAAAGGAAACTTGGGAGGGATTAAAGTAGATTATATTTATTTTCACTGCTATCATTCACTTTTTCTTAGATCCAAAGGAAGTCCTAGGTGCCTCCAAGTTAGGTGCCACAACCCCTAATTTTAGGCGCCTGGCTCTTGGAGTGTAATTTGGTATTAGGCACCCGGGCTCCCCGTGCAAGCTATGGGAAGAGTCAGGCACCTCAGAAAAGTGATCCAAAACAACCTTCACCCTAAGCAGGAAGCCATATAGATTTCACCAAGAATAAATGGAATTCACACTATCTCTCTGGTCCTTAGACACCTTTACAGAAAGCATACATGTCCACTTAGGATCCAGAACTGGGAACTCACTCCTGATGGTAGACATGTATAAATATACTTTTGAAGGAACTGAGCAGGATCATGCATTTTAAAATGGAGGCACTGTCCCCTGACAAGACCCAGAAAGTGAAAGTCTTGGATTCCAAGCCCTCCTTAGCCAGAAGGGATCTCACATATGTAGCTCCTACCTCACCTCCCAGGAGACTGGTATAACCATCAGGCTGTAAGATATGCTGTGATGGGGCACTCTCCATCCCACTTAACTTAAGTGCTGAGTTGATGTCACTGTTTTCAGGTTTACTGTTTGTATTCACCACCCACTGAATAAAGGGCAGAAATAATATATAAGCTAGGTGCCAGGTGTTCAGGCCGGGGCAAGTCTTGGTGTATAGAGTAGGCAGAAATCCATGTACCTAAGTCAAAAGAGAGAGGTGCCTAGTGAGCTTAGGTAGAGGCATAGAAGAACAGTTTCACACCTGGGGCATCTGCACTGCCCCCAGCAACATTGGCTGCTGCAGTGCCAATCACAGAGGCTATTTTGTACCCCCTCCCAACAAAGTGTCATCCAGCCCTGGTTGCCTTCCCTCAGTTACAATCAGATACCTTTAGGGGTAGCTGGTGACTGAATCGAGCTTTTGGGAACCACAAATTTGGACTTAGGCATCTAAATCCTTTCCAAATACTATTTGCATCAGTTTTTTTTTCCTGGCCGGTATATCTGTATCTCTGTCTCTCCATGTTTCTATCATATCACATTATTATAACTGATTTAATTTCCTTGGAAGCAAGGCCTTTTTTTTTTAACCAGCATATTCTTCCTGCTCAGCTGTGGGACTGTAGCTTTTTGGGCTGCTAGTAAAACGTTCCTACACACTTCCCAATTATCATTCACATTTTTTGTTTAAGTTATTTCTCCCATCTGATTCAGTTTATAACTGTTTTCAGCACAGAAACACAGGTGTTCAACAGTAGAGAAAAACATAGGGAAGCCCTAACGAAAACAAGGGATAACACTGGACATACAATTAGATGTGAATTTGCAATATAATATGACAAGCAAAAGAAGCCAGTGCTGTTCTGGGAGACATATCACATTAAGCAAAAGAAAGAGGTCCTCTCTTTATGGCTCTTATATGACCACACCCAAATTATTATATTCAGCTCTGGACTTTACCAAAATGCATTAATAAATTGGAAAGAGTTACAAGAAGAGTGATACACCTGAGTACACATTAGTTTATAAGGAAAGACTTAAAGGACTATATATGACTCTCTCTTTATATATAGACTACATAAAAGCAACCTACATAGACAATATGTTTAGGTTGTGAAGCACTCAGAAGTTAGGAAATGCTTGTGCATCCCTAATTCACACACTTTCCTATTGCATTATGGTAGAGCTCTCAATCATATGAGTACAAACATAGCAAAAACATAGTCCTAGTTCCTGCCTAACTCCTCCTTTGGATGTTTCTAAGCACTCTCCTGTCCCTGCTTCCTGTCCCCCTCACAGTGTCCCTATGCCTGCCTCTCCTGGTTAACCCACCCCCATCCAATCCCCCATCTCCTGCCTCCCGATTACTCCTTCTTTGTGGGTGTGTGCAGACATTGGCTGCACCTGATCTACAACCACGTGGCTTACTTTAAGCTGCATGATCATAGATTGGGAGCTGCATGTGCACACATTTGCTGGTAGCAGAAGCCACGCTGGGAACCTGGTGTAAGTAATTTACAGTGGGAGGACGGAGCCGGGGGGGTGGGGAGGGGAGCAGGATTGGGGGAGCTAGTGGGGATTGGTGGGGTCAAGGGGAAGAGTTGGCAGGTCTGGGGCAGGTGGGTTGTCCATCAGCAGGTGGCAGGTGTTGGGGGACTAAAAATAGCCCAGTCAGGGTGCGGTTGGGGATAAGAAGAGAACAGTCCAAGAACTGTTGGGAGTGGCTGGGCTTTCCCAGCTCCAGGGCTATGCTCCAAACATGTACAGATATCTGCTAGACTGGGCTAACCCATTTCTGATCCAAGTTAGTTCGCCTCCTCAAGTGAACAATTTAGATTAGGCCCACTATATGTTGCCCAGTTTAACCTCTGTGAATGTCTACACAGACCTGCACTGAGATTGAGTGAAAACTAAGTACGGGCATTTTCTGAGGGGTCTAACAAGGAGTGCTTTGAGCCTAAAAAGGTTGAGAACTATATCCTAAGGGGTAGCCAACAGCAAAAATGGGACCTAGCCTCTCTCTGTAACTCAGGAAGGAGTTTAATGGGATATCAAGCATAAGATTTAAAAAATCCAGGGCCTGTAATTTATGTGGTCTCTTGGGGGAGGAAAGAAAATCAAACTATATTTTAATGCTGCTTAAAAATGGGCATGATCTTCTTTAACATCTTTTATATTTTCCACCAGTTTATAAAGAACCACATTCTATAATTTTCAGTTATAATTGAAGGAATTTGTTTCTAGCCCAGTCTTCCAGGTGAAACAGACTTTAAATCTCCATACCTACCTTCTTTTGGGTGGATGAGGACAGCATGAAAAATCTGATATAGCTTAATGAAACATGATGTCAGCTTTCTTTTCTAGGTCTTCCAACACTTTGGAATCTGTATTTGAGAGATATTTCTTTTGAAATAAAGGAATTGAAATAATATTAAATTGAATCGATTTACACATTTCTAAAAGGAAATTATTTCCTAATAACCTATCCTCAACTATGAGCTACATGAGATAGAGACTTCCTTGTGAATGTTATATCAGCACACCTAATAAAATTCTAATATTATAAAACAACCAATCAGAATGCTCCAAGAGTGTCTGGACAGGAGATGGCATGGTGGAGCACCACCATGATGGTGGCAACACAGGGAATGGAGTGTGGGGGGACCAGGCCAACGCAGCTGGCCTGGTGCTACCGCACCTGCTCCCTACAGGTGGTGATGACAGAAGCAGGGGGTGGGGGGAATGGGCCCATTCGCCCCGTCTCCCAACCAGATGAAAAGTGGGGGTGGGGCCACTGGGCCCCAATAAAAGCCAGCAGGGTGGAGGTGGGAGGGTGGGGCATGGTGGTGGTACCCCTTGTCACTGCTGCCATGCCCCAACAACAGCCCTGAAGGGGGGGCCTGGCTCCAAAGTGGCAGGGGCAAGGGTGGGGGGAGTGGACCCATTCACCCCCTTTCCCAACCAGATGAGAAGCAGGGGTGGAGCTGGACATGGGACTTCATCCCCACCTGCCATGATGGTGGGAAGCATGCTGCCTCCACCCCCAGAAAAGCCAGTAGGGAGGGAGAGAGAGGGAGGGGAGCAGGAGTGGGGGTGGGGGGCATGGTGATAGCACTCCACCACCACTGCTGGTCCTTAGCCAACAGCTGGGAGGGAAGGGAGTGGGGAGAGGAGGCAGGTGAATGCAGGCCGGGTGGACCTGGAGTGTAGGGGTTGCGGGGAGGAGGCCCGGATCATGGGGAAGAGGCCCAGATTCAGAGAGGTGGAGGGAACAGGGCCAGACCTGAAGCACGATGCAGGATAGGGGCCAGACACGGGATTCTGTCCCTGCCCCCCACATCATTCTTGACGGGCAATTGGCTAGTTGTAAATAAAGCTCTGTGGGTGCATCTACACATGCCCCCACAGTGCAGTTTTTACTGCGCTGTCATTTAGTACTCACGTTAGGAAGTACTAAATAACAGTGCATGGTTATTTTTAGCAACCACGTCACCTTAGTGACATGCTATAGCAAGGTAGCTCATCCCTACGGCGACATAGCACCGGCATCATGGTTTGTGCCCACTGATACTACATTGCCATAGTGACGAGCTATGTTGCCATATAGAAGCGTCCAGTGTAGCCCTAACACACAGAATATACCAGATAGTAGTAGGAATGGACTTGTAACACTGGAAACATATTTGTAAGCCTGATTGCTTGATACATTTCAATCAGCAAAGACAAAAAATAAATAAATATCAAACAGTGAACAATATAGCATTGGCATGAAAAGGGACTAACTAGCTTAGGAAATCTTTCATTTATTTGACCATTTTTATCTCCACATTTCTATGAACCTCCTTCACTCTTAACCATATATAAAGAGTATGAGTAAACACACACACACGGTAACTTAGAATTAAAGGTAACTTAGAAATATATATATAATTCTAAGTTACCTTTTTTAATATCCTTTGATAATATACATTGAAATGTTTTAGTATATAGTATATGCTATACACACACACACATATATATAGTATATGCTATATATAAATATATACACATACACATGCACACACACATATAGTTTATCATATATCCTTTAAATATCCTTTTAAAATATACATGGAAATGTTTTACCATATATATAATAAACCATATATATAATATAGCATTATGTTATATAGCATATATAGCATATACTATATGTATATCTATATGTGTATATGTATTTCAATGTATATTTTACAAGGATAACATTTAAAAAGGTAACTTAGAATTATTTGTCCATTCCAGGTCATCAAGTACTCAATCCTATCATGCTTATATCTTGCATTTAAAAAAACCCACCCAAAAAACACATTCTTTCAGGAAGTCTCTCTTCAGTGAGAAGCTCCTAAAAGAATGGACCGTGTGTGTGTGTTCACATCTACTTCAAAATAAAATCTGTTTTGTTCAGAAATGAACTCATTCTAAGATAGGCCTATAATGAGGCATATACTATACTTCCCTGTATCTTCTGACAAGACCAAATAAAATGCTTAATAATAAAAATAATGAATATTACAGTGGACCAAATCCTGAAGGTTATATTCTTTTCTCACTCAAAAAGAAGCTATTGACTTAAATTAGGAATTTTGTCTGAATAAATACTGAATAGACTCAAGGTCTTGATCTTGTGATCAACAGAAAGATGCCTTTAAAGAGGAAACATCCCATAGAAAAATGTGACTTATTTTCCATCCTACAGACAACTCAAAAAATGGAATACTGTATGCCACCTACTGCAGAGATATAGTTCACTTTTTTCACTCCTAGTGTCCTGCTACTGCAAATAAAGATTTTTCCAGTGTTGGTATGGCACATAATAGGTCTGACAACATTTTGCTTGGCATACAGTTCCTCCAGGAGCCAGCAAACCAATACATTTTATATTGTCTGTATTGTATCACGCTATAGGCATGTTTAGACAAGTGTGCACGTGTGTTTCTTCAGGGAAAAAGAGCAGCCGCTCATAATTGTGCCACTGCTACTTGTCCCTGGGGAACACCCCTGCACACATACTCTGGCATGTGGCTGACTGCCTCAGGTGCCAAGGGTCAGCACCTTGGTTGGCCCCAGCAGCCTTGCCTGGGGTCCTGGGGATCTCCTGGAGCTGCAGTGGCAGCGACCTGGGTGCACGGAACATGGCCGGCAGCCATAGTGTAGCTCTCACCAGCCAGACTCCAGTTTCCAGTGACACACGCTGCAGTCACATGCACCTCCCTGCTTTTTTTGCTGCATTTTTTTTACATGCTGAGAGTTCTCGGTATCTAATTTTGCCTCTGCACTGCAAGTATGCAGTGCCAAGAACCCTTTTATGTGTACTGCATGCATTTTGAAGTACCTCAAAAGCCTTTGAGGTGCTGCAAAGCACATGTGTGCACTCATCTGAATGCACCCCACGTGTCTGAATCATTATCATAGTTACATATTGTCTTTTATCCAGGTGATTCTTATTTAAACATAATTTAAATATATCTGTACCCATGGGGAGATGCTTGGCAATGTCAAATACAGTTATGTCTTCAATGGGATCATATGACCCTCTACCCAACCAAACTGTGCCACATTGCTTGAGATGATGGATAAATACTAGATCATGACATGACATTCTCATTATTAAATTAATGGAATACAGACTAGATAAAAGTTCATAAGATGGATATGTGAGTGGTTGGATCAATTTACTCAATGAGTGGCTATCAAAGATTGGATGTCTAGCTGGGAGAAGGTATTGATGGGGGTGGGTCCCAAGGGTTTGGTATTAACAGTTTCATTAATGGCTTGGAGATGGGGTTGAGTGCATGCTTAGTAAATTAACAAATGACAGCAAATTGGGTGGAGTTGCAGACACTCTGGAAAGCAGGGATAGGGTTCAGAATTACCTTGATAAACTAAAGAAATGGGCTGAAATCAAATAAATGAAATATAATAAGGACAAACTAGTAAGTGCAAAGTCATGTACTTAGGCTGGAGCTAAGTGAGAACCCTTCATTAGGAAAGATTCCCTAAATTGTGGAGCCAATCAAATGTCAACACCTTGTTAAAACAAGGTAACGACTCATACTATGTAACCAAGTGTCATCCTATATCACCGCTTAATATTTGCTCCATGGTATTGGAATTTCTGAACCTTCCACAACAATGGACAGCCATCTAATAGGAGTGGAAACTATTTTTTTCTGGGTCACTGCATATACAATCACATTTTTGCATGGACAACCCCCATTTGAAAACAGCTATCAGAAAAAGTTGAAGTGCCATGTTTTTCCCCTACACACAGTATGGCTTGGTAGGCTATTAGTGAAACTTTCTAGAACATTCACTAGAACAGTTTGATTATATTTTGGAATTTTTTTCAAAGTCACTGTTTTGGAATCCACATAGATGATACAATTAATTTCTGGAAAACCCTACACAATGTCATGCCTCAAAGTTTCATACAACTCTTTGCCAGCTCTTTCTAACTCATACATTAATGATCCTCCTGAAATGATATCCTCTAAATTAATTCACTTGGAATGATTTCTGCTTGGGCATTTAATCTCAGGACATTTCTACTTTGAGGAAGCCTTGAATTCTTAGTTGGTGGTGATATCCAAATATTGCCATAACTGGGGCCTGCGGATGAACATGTTAGAGTTAGTCATATGTATTTTCTACAACAGTTCTACTTCTGTTACTCCAGAGCTTTGTATCTCCCATAATGGATGCACATTGAAACAAAATCTATATGGTTGGAACTACCCTTTTTGCTGTTCTGGGGTATGAGCCCACAATGAGGAGAAAATTCAGAATTTGCCAAATAATATTTGCTATACCAGTTCTTCAGAGGTAAAAGTAGACATTATGCATAACATAAAATTTATTGAATTAAATAAATCATAACACACAAGATGTCAAGCCTCAGAAGTCTTTTATTCAGGTATTATAATATTTTATACTAACAACATAATTTACATCAAACAGGCTAAGTCTAAAGAAAATGTTCTTGGAAGAAAATTGAGCAAGTATATTTAATGTCAATAGGACTGGGAGACTAATGTGTGTAGGTTAGAGAACAAAGACATCCAAAAAAATCAAAGAAATTGAACCCAAGTCATTTCAAAATTATTTAGGGTATAATACAAATTATAACAGTACTTTCTCTGACTCAATACATAATGTCAAATTTCATGAAGATGGTTACATAATTACAGACCAGACACTGTTCATCACGGTCGATTTATAATGAATATGAATCAGGTTCACTCTGTCTTCAGCACTGACCGCCACTCCTATTTAGGAAAAAATGATGTACAGATCAAATACAAAAAGAATATGCACAATGCTGTATTTTAAGAACAAGCAACCTCAGAAACTTATATTGGGTAAGACTCCATTCCTCATTCCAGTTCACGGCTGCTGCCATTTCTCCTTCTATCTTATGTGTCGGTTCTTAGTCCTCAAGGCAGAAACATTGTCTTTATCTCTCAAGGGGTAAGCACACCCATAGTACTGAATAAAAAAAATGAACAGCATGATCCAGATTGTGATTCCCATATCAATTTAATCCACAGGCAGTTTCATTAAATGTAATAATCATTTAATTCTTTTCTTTGGAAGGAAATCCTGCCCAAAGTGTACTGTGGCAAGAGTCACATGGGAGGCATGTTAGCTGCTATTTTGATAAATGTAATGTATTTCTAATGTTACATAATATTTACCTAGGGCATAGTAATTTCCTTTGAATTTAGCCTTAGCCATTATGTGTAGATAATCAAGACACTCAGAACTGTTCCAACTCTGCTCTTGTTGAAATCAAAGGGAACACTGAGTGCTTTTTAGAACTGTCTTCAATCTAGGCAGTTAGGCCAATAATATATGCTTTTGATAATTGCATCATGAAGATATTTCATGTCAGATAGTGCAATAATAGATAAAGATCCTTTTTTCCTTAGAGGATTTTTCCTGCTCACTGGGCATATCTACACGAGATGCTGACTGCGCAGTAGCCTGATACTACTGTACAGTAGCATCATGTGGCAAAAACCATGATGCAATGTTACTGCACAGTAGTCACAAAAAAGGTGTTCGTTGGTGCTACTGCACAGTAATGCGCATTTGTTTAGTACTTGTTTATACAAAATCCCTTACATAATTGCTGAGGTATCTCTGAAAGTTTGCAGGTATCTAAATATTCAGCAGTTAAAGTTTCATAGTTGGTAGGGTCGGAAGGGACCTGAGCAGATCATCAAGTCCGACCCCCTGCCTGGGCAGGAAAGAGTACTGGGGTCAAATGACCTTGGCAAGGTGTTCGTCCAGCCTCCTCTTAAAGACCTCCAGGGTAGGAGCCAGCACCACTTCTCTTGGAAAGTTACTTACGTGTCTACAGTTTTTCTGATGTGAAGGCCCAGACTTTTTGAGACTTGGCTAAGGTAAACATCTTGGTGCCAATGGCTGGCTGGGATTCCCAAATTAAGTGTCTCTGTGCCTAAATCCCCAGAAGGACCCAACCTGCTCGGTTTGCTCTAAGTATGCCTATCCTACACTACCAGCATACTCCAGCATAAAGCACTTCCATTCAAAAACATGGCTGGTAGTAATAGTTTAGTTTAGTTTTGTGTTCAACCAAAGAAGTCAAAGACTCAAGTTTAATACCCTATGCTCCCTGAGTGGGTTCCAAACAATATTCAACATCACCTCCCAGGAGTGTGCTGTTACTATCACATTATAGACAATATTGTGATAGGGGCACTTTCCATTCAAATACTGTGTAGAAAGGCATATGACATTGATGGGGCCAAAAAAAGAGTAAAGAAGAGGGAGTTTGACTGTAGTCGTGACAAAGGCATTTTGAGAGAAAGAAGAGTTGTGAACTCTATCTGTTCTTGCCACTGTTCATGTATTTTATTCACTGATTCTTTATTCCAAGCTATATCATTGCATTAGTCACAGGCATTCAGAGTCCCCATCATTAGACCACAGTCAGATTCATTCTTAAACCTCTTGCACATGTGTAGTAGAGAGATGTAGTTAGCCATGTTAGTTTGAAGTCAAGTAGAAGGCAGGGCTGATATGCACCTTCAAGACTAACCAAAGCATATTTTTATCTATTTATTTATTTACACACACACACACACACACACACACAGAGCGCACTTTTCTATGGGATGAAGCTCATTTCATCAGCTCACAAAAGTTTGTCACACATATACACATTTGGTTAGTCTATACTGTGGAAATTTAATTTGCCTTTTATATGTATGTATAGTAGTATTCTCCCAAGTTCTAGTGTAAATCCATTGTTCTTCCCTCCATCCTACCGCTATGTGTAATTTTTTTTCTGTTCTTAACTTTGAGCTGAACCATGGTCAGCACAATATAGCCCAGGAATCCCAGTCATAAACTGAGAAACTGAGGGGCTACATACTGCAGTGCAAATAATAAGTAACTAATAATATTAGTCCCCAAACATTTACCACTAGTTATGGCTTACTATGTTGAGTAGTACCATTGAAGTCAGTGAGACTTCAATAAGGACAAGTGCAAAGTCCTGCACTTAGGAAAGAACAATGCTATGCACGGGTACAAGCTGGGCACCAACTGGCTAAGCAGCAGCTCTGCAGAAAAGAACCTGGGAGTTACAATGGACAATAAGCTGAATAAGAGCCAGCAGTGTGCCCTTGCTGCCAAGAAGGCTAACGACATACTGGGTTGCATTAGCAGGTGTGTTGCCAGCAGATCGAGGGAAGTGCTTATTCTCCTCTATTCAGCACTGGTGAGGCCACATCTGGAGTTCTGTGTCCAGTTTTTGGCCCCCCACTACAGAAGGAATGTGGACAAATTGAAGAGAGTCCAGCAAAGGGCAACAAAAACGGTGAGGGGACTGGGGGGACATGACTTCTGAGGAGAGTTTGAGGGAATTGGACTTATTTAGTATGGGGAAGAGAAGAGAGAGAATTTAATAGCAGCCTTCAACTCACTTCAGGGTGGTTACAAAGAGGATGGAGCTGGACTGTTCTCAGTGGTGGCAGATGACAGAACAAGGAGCAATGGTCTCAAGTTGCAGCAAGAGAAGTTTAGGTTAGATATGATGAAAAACTGTCTCATGAGGAGGGTAGTAAAGCATCGGAACTGATAACTGAGAGAGGTCGTGGACTCTCCATTCTTGGAGGTTTTTAAGACACATCTAGACATAGCCTTGACTGGGATAATCTAGTTGGGGATGGTACTTCTTTGAGCAGGGTGTTGGACTAGATGACCATCTAAGGTCCCTTCCAACCCTAATTTTCTATGATTTTATGATTAGGGCCTGGTTTAAATTGTGGGCCCAACTCATGGTGAAGTGACTCCTTTAAACTTGAAGTCCCCCCAGCATGCCTCCCCATCACTGATTGGGAGAGGAGCCCCATCTGCTCCACCACTTGGCTCCTGATGGCAGGGAGGTGAAAACTGTAGTTTTAAATATGCCTCAGGTTTTGTTTTGCATCCTGTCATCAGCAAGCAGCGGGAGGTAAAAACCATGGCATATTAAAATTGTGGTTTTCACCTCCCAGCCATCAGGAGCAAGCAGCAAATGGAGGGGCCAGTGGAGTGCCTCCATCAATCTGTGGCAGCATAGGAGGGAGCATTTTGGGAGGAACTCCAAGATTAAAGGAGCCGGTGCACTGTGAGCTGGGCCTGCCATTGAAACCAGACCGCATCTATGATTCTATGAGACTGGTCCCTACCATAAGTAGCTATAATGGGACTCTTTGCTGAGTAATAACTGCACCCTAAAATATTTACAATATCAAGCCTTCAGACTGAAAGCTCTTCTGGCTAAAGAGAGCGTTATTTGTTCTCTTTAGCAACGTGCATGACTGCTCCAGCCCCAACCCAGGGTTGAGGCTGGAGCTGGAGCTGGAGCCAGAGCCAGAGCTTCCACCTGTCCCCACCCCAGCTGTCTCTGCACGCCCTACCATTCATTCCCTGCAGCCCCATCTTCCCACCTCCCCACCACATCCCCAGTACTGCTGCAATAGGGCTGGGCTGGAACCGCAGTGCCAGGTCCGTGCTGCTTTTACAGGGTAGGCTGGAACAATGCTCCATGCTCTGGTCTGCAGAAAGGACAGAGCCTGCCAGCATGGAACAAAAGTAATGGTGTGGGAGTTGAGAAGCAAGTCGGGGTGGGGAGGGGGGGAGATTTGTTGGGGGGAAATGGGAAGAAGGGGGGCAGGGACCTGTGGCTGCAAGTGGCAGAAACAGCATGGGGAGGGAAGGAGGGTGGAACATGGCGTATTAGTAAGGGTTAACCAAGTCCTTTCTTGAGGGCTGTCATGATGGCATCACAGGAAGTTGTAAGTCATCTTTGTGTGTGTGTGGGAAGTTGCAATAAAGCCCCTTTCAAAGCAAGAAATCTCCCCGCCTTTTCCTGAACAATGGGACAGCACATATGGGTAGGGGGAATTGGGACAATGTGAGGCTGCAATGGAGGGAAGGCACAATGTGGATTAAGTGGAGTGGGGCAGGCAGGAGGGGGCAAGCTGCCTTCCTCTCTCACTGACTACCCCACCACCTCCACACTGCCTTCCCTCATCTGCCTGCCCCATTACTGTCCCCCTGTCCTCCCCTACTACATGTCCCTCTTACTGCCTCCCCCACTGTCTGTCCCCCACCATCTGTACCATTACTTTCCCCATCACCACTGCCCCCACTACCTGTAGTAGTGGGATGGGATGGATTTAAAATGACCCTTTAATAATTAGATTCCATATATGGAAAATTAAAATAAATTGATACATTTTCTGTGTGTAGAATCTAATTATTGGGAGGCCATCTTACATTCAGGGTTGTCTTTTATTCAGATAAATACAGTACTTGACTCAGGGATTTCAGAAATACAATGTCTTTCCTTCCAATATATTTTTCTAAATGTTGGTAGATCCATAAAACAACAGCAACAACAACAAAACCCAAACCTGGGGATCAAGACAGGATTCTAATCATGTTGTAATTACTGCATGTTTGCTACAGCTCATTCATGGCACCCAATGGAGATGCAGAATCAAAGCAGCATTCAATAAAGTGTTAGGCTTTCAGACTGGTGAAGCTTAGTGCTTATGTGCCAAATAGATTACATTTTATAGTCACTGACTCAGTAGCCAAAAGACTTTCTAGCCTGCAAGGCTAGGGACAGACATTACACATAAACCTGTTTAAGTGATCAGAAACTGATTTAAATCTGTAACAGTACAGATGTTCCGTGCACATAAACCAGTTTGAAAATGGCTGAAACCGGTTTGAGATAAAGCTGGTTGAATGTAGTATCTAATTTAACTGATTTGGGTCAAACCAGTTTATGTAATGTCTGTCTCAGATCCCTTCCTGGTTTAAGTTAAATCAGACTCCCTCAGCATCCCAGAATGCTCTCTAGGCTGGGCTCCCTGCTCCACAGCAGAGCTGGTCCCTCCTCTCTTATCCCTGGATGGAGCTCAGGCAGAGACTACAGTCTGCCTGGCTTCCCCCTACTCCCCTGCTTCCCCTCACCACTCCCTGCTCAGTAGGGATTCCCCCCTCCCCTCTGCCTTACACAGACACCTCTCAGCATTAGCTAGTATGTCACATACTGGCTTTAGTCCATGCTGTGGGAGACAGGACAAAGGCAGACAGGACTGTGTTGGCTTAGGTCTTTTTGGAGTTGATCAACAGGCAGTTGCTAATGTGCCTCTGTTCCTTCCTTGGAAAAAGTTGTTTAAGAAGAGCTTGAACTAATGAGGGAGGCTTTGTTTTCTGTTGGGGTGATAAATGCTGATAACAGAGCTGATAAATGCTTTGTTATCAATGGGTGGTGAGTGGGGGTTGGGGGGGGGAATCCCTCCCTAATCAGAGTGTCCTACCAGGGCCTAGCCACACACCCCATCAGCTCAGCAGTATGAAAGGAGAGAGCTGCTCTAGCATCCCCCAGATTATAACCTGAGCCACTGCAGGTGCGTTCCTTCATGTCTAGTACGTCTGTGGAGTTACAAACCAGTTTAACCTAGCTAGGTTAGACTCACCTGCAAAGATTGACTCTATTCAGGCTCAGGCTTTTTGAATGTCTGTCCCTAGCCCAAGTTTTTATGTGGTGTACATCCAACCAATTTCAGTAAAATCCTCCCCTTCATGTCCTGAAGGTACATGGTAAATGGGAAGGGGCCAACATGGAAGAATAATCCAGAACCAGAGAGGTTTGGCCAAAGAAGGGATATGGGTCCAACATGGGAAGGAGCACACAGTGAGTAGAGGGTGAGAGTTTACAGCCTTAGGCACCATAAACACAAGTTTCTGACCTACCCTTCAGGGAATGCATGCAGTAGCAGAAGGTACCAATCAGAAACACCTTTTTATGCATTAGGAGCTTCTGAAAAGTCAGTGACTTGGTGAGATAAGAAGGAAAGGGTGGTAAATGATGTGATGTGATGTGGATTCTTTCATAGTAAGGTGGGTGAAAAACTGGCTTATGGGACGTACCCAGAGAGTGGTGGTGGATGGGGCGGTTTCTCCCTGGAGGGATATGGGCAGTGGTGTCCCCCAAGGCTCTGTCCTTGGACCGGTACTGTTTAATTTCTTCATCAGTGATTTGGATGAAGGTGTTAAAAGCACCTTGTCCAAATTCACAGATGACACTAAACTGTGGGGCATAGTGTAACAAGGAGGGACGTCAGGGTCGCCGTGCTCTCCCCTGCCGCCTCCTTCACTGTGCCAAGCGGCCGTCTTGCACCCTCCGATTCTCGCCCGCCACGTCTTTGATTTTCTATATTTTATAGGGAGGCTACCTTCTGTCTTCTTGGCCACGGTTCTCTTGTCGTGGGTGTCCCATGCACCCAAGCCTTATGGGCTATGCGTGGCTCCTACCACCCCAATACCACGCCCCAAGCCTCGCAGATGTAACGGACGTTGTTCTGTCCCTCTCTCCATCTTTACGCCCTCTATGGCACTCGGGCTCTCTGCAGTCCCGTCTCTCTCTCTCTCTCTCTCTCTTTCTCTCGAGTCTTCGTGCCCTTCTCTCGAGTCTATGCTGCCCTGTCTCTCAGGGCCTTCTCCGTACGCCGCCCTGTCTCTCGGGCTCACCACAAGGCTGCCCCCTTCTCTGGGGCTCACCATGCCCGCACTGGGGCTGCTCAACAATGCCCCCTTCTCTGGGCTTCTCAACTGCCCCTCTCTGGGGCTGGGGTCTATGTACCCCGTATGCAGCACCCTCACTGGTGGTTGGGTCCCCACACTATTGTGAGTCCCCTATGAGGCCTCCTCCATCCCCTTATAGCCTCACCCAAACCACCGGTCTAACAAACAGGAACATAAACACAAGCTCCTGGGCTACAATGCAAACATAATCCTCCAGCCAAACTATGCTCAGGCCTACCATGGTTCTCTATCCCACCACAGTGACCAATGCTGCTCTGGCATCCTGGCTCAGCTTCTCTTTTCTGGCAGGGAGCTCCTTCTGCCTTGGCTGCTGGTAGGGAACTGCCGCCTGGCCTCCTGCCTGTGGTTTATATAGGAGCCAGGCCCTTCCCCTTCTTGTCAGCTGGCTAGGCAGGTGCTGATCATTATCTCCCTCTAGTTACCTCAGCAACCGGCACCTGAGGAGTCTTCCTGGCTCTCTCAGTAGCAGGCACCTTAGTGCCCTGCTACACGTAGTAAACACAATGGACGGCAGGGAGTGAATTCAGGCAGATTTGGACAGACTGGGGAAGTGGGCAGATCAGAATAGGATGCAATTCAACAAAGATAAATGCAACATGTTGCACCTGGGAAGAAAGAATCTCCAACACACCTGTAGACTGGGGGGTACCATTCTGAGCACCACAACAGTGGAAAGAGATCTTGGAGTCCTGGTTGACGCAAAAATGAACATGAGTTGCCAGTGTGACGAGGTAATAGGCAAGGCTCACAGCACTCTTTCTTGCATCAGCAGGAGTATCACGAGCAGGTCTAGGGAAGTGATAATTCCCCTCTATGCGGCATTGGTGAGGCCGCCAATGGAGTACTGCATCCAGGTTTGGGTGCTACACTTCAAGAGTGATGTGGATACCCTTGAGAGGGTTCAGAGAAGGGCTACTCGTATGGTTGAGGGCCTGCAGGTAAGACCGTGTGAAGACAGACTGAGGGATCTGAATCTCTTCAACCTCCACAAGAGAAGGCTGAGAGGCGATCTTGTGTCTGCCTACAAACTCATCGGGGGGGCCAGCAGGGAATAGGGGACACTCTGTTTACCAGGGTTACCAGAAATAATGGCCACAAACTGAAGAAGAATAGATTTAGATTGGACATAAGGGAGAAATTCTTTATGGTAAGAGTTGCCAAGATATGGAATGGGCTTCCAAGGGAGGTAGTGCTCTCCCCTACCTTGGAGGTGTTCAAGAGGAGATTAGATAGACATCTGGCTAGGGTTACTTAACCCCAGCGCTCTTTCCTACCTGGAGCAGGGGGTCAGACCCGATGATCTACCAGGTCCCTTCCGACTCTAGAAATCTATGAAATCTATGTAAAGGGAGTTGTACCTTGTGGGGAATGGTTGGGTGGAGAAAGATAGAGACAGTGTAATAAAACCTCACTGAAAACCACCACTGACTACAGCTACATAATTTTTTAGTGACTCCCAACAAGAAACATTTCTTTTTTATAACAAGAATATATCCCCAAAATAAAACAGACACTGCACACAAACAAACCTAGGAAATTCAATCAGAGAAAAAAACTTTATGAATGTCAACTTCATATTCCTTATAGTACTGTATGCCCTTACAGAATATTGAGTTCAGCAATACTCTTACTGAACTATGCTGAACAGGAATTTCTGACAAACTCATTCTACTTCTACTTGATCTTCACCCAAGGAATATATTTTTATTCTTATGTATTTGAAGTAACAACACTCCTTTACATTTTACAACACCTACACCCTTCTTCCAATGTAGCCATTTAATACTAAATACCTACTTACCTATCATTAAACTCATACAGAGGTCACTTGTTTTCCACCCAGCTGCTGAAAGTCAAATGACAAGAAGACTCCTGTGCTCTCCTACTGACACAATCTATACAAGGTGGCACTGAAACAAAGTGTATTGGATCTCTGAAGCTACACAAACATCTCTTTCCTTAGATCACATGGACAGCATATTGCAGCAGGGTGGTCAGAGACAGAGGCTCACTTGCATGCCAAGAGGGGCACAACCCTCCTTGATTGCTTAATATGACAGCTCTTCCAAGCTACTCCACCTAATTCCTTCATCATTCAACACAGCTACACTTAACACAGTGAATTTGGCAGGAATATATGCAAATAATTTCCACTCTCTATTGCCAGTTCATAAGGGGACAGAGTTAAAGCTGCATGGGCAAGTACCATAACTCTTCATATCCTGATCTTCAGAAGTTTGACTTTTTCTGGACTCAATAATTTCCAAGGGAACAAGATGTCATCTAGTACTTTTAACTCTGTATCAGTGATTAATGATTTTTTAAAAATTGAAATAGAAAAAATGTCATTTTTGTATATAATATCAATTTTATATTAAAAAAAAAAACATATTCTAGGAAATGAGTTTATAGGACACCATTCCAAACCAGCAAAGTGTAAGGAAGTGATTACTACAGGATATGTCCATAAAGTGAATTTCAATTTCATAATTTCTGATTCTAAGTGTCAAGTTCTTTTGACCAGTGGACAGTAACTTCTCACCTGACCTAAAGTACGCATCCAGGCAAAGCAGCTTCAGTCAATGTTTGGTTTTTATAAATGAGCTATGCTCCAAATTCAACCATAGCAACCATTTAGCACAAAGTTTTTGATAGTGAATACATATGAAAAAATAATCTGTATTTATGAACAATCTGTAAATAGAAACAAAGAGAAAATTAACCAAATCTCATATTTATTACAACTTACTTTTCCAACACAATTGATGGGATGCATAATACATCACAAGAAGCGACCTGAGTCTTCTGGTTATTATGCCCATTGCTGTGCCACCTCACATAATTTGCAAGTTTTACCTTGGGATATATTAACATTTACGATGAAAGGGTGGGCATGTTTTAGCACCTTCTAACACTGATGCCTTGGGGCTCCATCATAGCTGAGAGCTGGTAGAAAGCCTGACTCAAAGTTTTCTGGTGCATTTGAAATACAACCAGGGGCAATTTCAAGCCTGTTAGCAAAGGTCTAGGCCTGCTGAGGATGTCCTACCACTGTCTCCCAGGAATTTCTTTCTTGGTATGATTAACTTCTAAGGAACATGTAAATGAAAAGGCACTTCTAGATATCAGCTGGACTATAAGCTCGCCTATGCTAACAACATAACCCACATGTAATCTGCTACCAAATCAGAAGAGCAGTATGTTTCAGTCTTTCTGACTCTCCACTGTATCTTGTGGCTTCATGGCTGGCAACATGCCACGGTCCCTTTCCCATTCTTCTGTAAAGAAGAAGGAAAACACCTTTTCTCTCTTGCTGCAGAAAGCAAGACAGAGAGGTGCTGAGTATGTGGGGGCCCAAGGGCCGTGGCCCTCCTCAGGAAAAGGGCTGTTACCTAAGATGCATAAAACTTTCTACATGTCCATCATCTGAGACCCCCTCCCCTTAGCGAAATTAAAAGTTGGTACCTATGCAGTAAGACATGGGTCAGTGGCTTGAACTTGCAGTAAAGTAGGTTTAGACAGGATATTAAGAAAAATTTAGAACAGTTAGACCAGTGAGACAGTAGAATAGACTGCCTAGGGAAGCTGTGGAGTCTCCGTCATTGAGGGCATCTCTGAAGAGATTGGTCAGGGATAATTTAGAAGTAGCTATACCTATCTTCTATTATGGGTGTATCCCATGCTTATGGGCTTTTGCTACATGCCATGTGGGACCAGAAAGGGTTTTTTTTTTTGCCCTTTCCTGCTATATATGGGAGGTTTTTTCCACTTTCCTCAGAGGTATTGGGTGTTGGCTGCAACCAAGGCTGTGGATTTTGATGGGGATGTGTCAGTACTCCTGATTTAACTCCAGAGTTCCTAGCTAGAGGTTCTTGCACCTCTGCTCAGTGTCAGACTGATCACCAGAATTGGGATCAGGAAGGAAATTTACCCTGTGGTCAAATTGGTACAGACTGGGTGCCCTATGGTGCTGTTATTACAGTGCCGTCATTTAGTACTTTGTTTTGGAAGAACTAAATGACAGCATGGCAGCAGCCTGTACTGAGCTGTGCTGGTGGCGTATGGTTATTTTTAGCTGCTATGGCACTGTAGCAATGCACTGTGGCAAGGGAGCATGTTGCTATGGCACCATAGCTTTGGTGTCATGGTTTGCGCCTGCCAGTGCTACAGCGATGTAGCACATTGCTATGGCAACATAGCATCACATGTAGACATGCCCACAGTGAGGTTTCTTGTCTTCTACTGCAGCAGAGCCCCTCTTCCTTGAGTGTATTTTAACATGCATACAGCAGGACATTGATCACCGTAATCCCCCCCATTTTACCTGCGGTAGATAAAGGTGTTATGTTGTGTGATGTCAAGGTGGCTGTCTAGGATAGTTTGGATAGGAATGATCTGGAGTGATCTAGCTAGGGGTTGGACTAGATGACGTCTGAAGATTCTTTCCAGTCCAACTTTTCGATGTCTCTGTGTTTTGCTTGCAGCATGAAGAAACCCTCTGAAATGCATATATTGATATATACAGCCATTATATGTATACATTTTCTCTATAGACCATGACTTTTTATTAATACCCTGGGCATTTAATTTCTGACAAAAATGCCATTATAGTTATCTTTCTAAGTTTATTGTCTTCCTTTTGTTTTTATGTCAATGTAAGACATTTAAAATATGTTTTTGAATGTGAAAAGGCATACTAATCTGATAGAACAAAGACAGCAACCATGGAAAGTTTTGGCTAGTACGTGAGAATGATTCTCTCCTCCTGATCTTAATTTTTCTAGTACAGACTGACAAAAAAGGAATTATAAACTCTGGCTTAGACAATGCTTGATTTAAGGTTAAATTTCAGATGCTAATTTAGTGGCCAGATATTATGTAAGCAAAGGGAGAATTCTTTCCAATCCCCATATTTGAATTATATGGAAAACTCCATCTTTACATAAAGGTTACATAAAGTGCCAATAATCTGTATTTCTA
Organism: Alligator sinensis; assembly: GCF_000455745.1. Classification (NCBI taxonomy): domain Eukaryota; kingdom Metazoa; phylum Chordata; order Crocodylia; family Alligatoridae; genus Alligator; species Alligator sinensis. The sequence goes on from NW_005841892.1 coordinate 4,329,811, forward strand.
TGTATGTATGGGGTGGGGGGCATGCATCTCTAATAATATCCATGGCCTAACTCGCATGTTTGTTTAAACAGGAAGAATTAAAAGAGTCCTGACCACAGACAGATTGTTTATGAATATGATCCTTTGTTTCAGGTAAATATTGCATAAGGTAATATAGCAACATTCTGTTGCTAAATTACTAGGAGGGGAAATGGTTTTAAATTTCAGAGGCATGAGACAATACTAATATCTTTATAGGGAAGACTTTCAAAAGAAAGAACTGTTTGGGGGGGTGGGGAAACAGTAGCATCCAATTATATTATGACAAGATCCAAAGTAATAAAGTCATTGAGGATTTTCATTTTCTAAATCAACTTAACCATTTCCTTTAAAAAGAGATCCATCTTCTTCCAAGAAGGGTTTGCAACTACAGTTTCAATCTTGTCATCTACTTAGAATGGCAGGAAACTCTTGGTCTAGCCTTTCATTAATTTATTTAAGATGCATGTACAGTAAAAATTTATGGATTTAATAAATCTCCTTTGTAGAGAAAGATGATTACTTTAAAATGTAGATGCACAGTACCATTAAACTCAATACCAAGCAAGCATAACATATGCATGATAGAAAACAATAGACTCTAAGTAGTAATGGAAAATTAAAACCAGTTCTCAGTTGCAAAATTGTTCTAGAGAATACGTTTAGAAGTAGAGCATTTGATATTCTATTCATATGACAAGTTTGTTTGACTGTAGATACTTTTCCACATTGAAACTTTACCAGTGTCACCTTCTCAAATCCCCAGGGAATGTTTTCCTTTCTTGAAAACATTTTGGGGTTTTAAAAAAAACCCTTGGCTGTCTCATTGGATTGAACCTCAAAGGCTTCTTTGACGCAAGTGTTATTTTGACCACGTGAACATGGTTTCCATTCTTTAAAACTAGATTAAAACATGCATGAACAAACTGCCCATTGAACTTTAATGTTTCTTTGTTGCTTTGATGGTTTACAGATTTCTGCTTCATAGACTGCCTCCTCCCCATACATTTTAAAAGTGAAATGATACATTGTAATTTGAATGATAATTTTGTTTTGATGATTTAATTGATAACAGACTGAGGGGTAAAATCCCTTCTCTTTCCTTGCAGGATAGATGATATAGCTACATATTTTTGGTAAGCATCTGTATATAATTAAGAGATGTTGCATTAAACTGGTTTTTTTTTACCTGCATCTTGGGTTTTCTTGAGGAACTGTAGAATAATTATGGTTCACAAAAAGAGATGCTGTCTCTTGTCATAGGAAAGAGATTGATATTTATTTTTTGTGGTTTAGATAGCAATTAAAAGCAAACTGCCTGCATTAATTTTAGTGACACCAAGAGCAGTGCTACCATGCAACCTTTTGTTAGCATTCCAAGAATCTTTGAAATTTAATCATTTCACTTTGACTGGAACAATTCAATAGCCATACTTTTGTAAAGAAAGGGGTCAAATGAATGTGGAAACATTTTGTGAGTGTGGAGTATTCTCCTTTATTTTGTAGTAAAGCCATATTTTAAGAAGTTTCACATCTTTGCAGAAACATGTAAATCAACAGCAAGCCAAGGGCTGTTCAAACCCGCTCTACCTATGTTGCATACAGAGTGTTATTCATTCAGATTATCAGCTATAAAAAAAAATTGCATTGCACTCCAGACAGACTCCCATTTTTATAATTATTAACACTAAAAATGCCCCTTAAAAGTAAATGGTGGCATTCTACAATAAGAGCTCCAAACAGTGGAGAATCACTTCTAGAAATAGCACTATTTAGGTCACAGAACATTGCCAAAAGAGATATAATAGAATAATGCACACCTTTTTAGGAGTTTCTTTCCTTTTCCTCCTCATAAAGTTTGACTAACTTATCATCCAGAAACACTATGCCAAAAGTCAGAAGACAAGAACTGGGTGACGTTCTTCTAATTTCAAATTGTAACGCAATTTAGATGTAATATATTTTAAAAATAGAAAAAAATAGTCAACCTTCTTGGGATATTTGCTTCATTTATAAATCAAACAACACAAATCTTTAGTTTTGTGTAATTTGACTTTCACAAATTGAAAAAATGAGGGGGGGAGAGGGGTTCAGAATTCTCTCTACAACTGCAAACTCTCATTTTAATCAGCTTCTAGCTCACCTAGCAGCTCTAGTGCACCTGCAAGTAAACTACCATTAACTACTGGCCATCTTCTCAAAGTAACTTTAAAAAATATCTAAATGCTACAGAAATATGAGATGTTCAATGTGTAAGAAGTGTTTTAATATTGACCTTTAACATTTAGAACTTCTTTGAGCATTTTCCCACTATCTAGAAGTCAGAAAAACTCTTGTGAAACTCCATCAGTAAGTCACCTTTTCTAACATTACTTTTCCCTAAATAATGTTACACAATCCAATCCAACTTTCATGACTTAAATCGGAATTTATTTAGATCCTTAGTCATCACAGGGACCACCAGAATATTTTCCTATTGATAATACTTCCAACAAGGACTGCTACAAGATGAATGGTTAAGGGTAGGGAATTAATTAATATCACATATAAAGAATAATTCATGATTTTTTTGTGTAAAATGTGAGAGAGAGATTTATGAGAGAGATATGTGTCATATATATTGGAATTATTATTTTCATATGGTAAATTTATTACAGGACAGACACATGAAAGGTTCCTAGGAAAAGAGTCTAGTTGTCAATCCAGACCATAAAGTCTCTTGGCTCTATTCCATATAATTCATCACAAGTCGATAGCATTGCCCATCTCTGCTCATAAGAGACCACAGAAATGAGCAGCATGGATACTGAAACTAGCACCACTTAACAATTTTGTCCTCATAGGTTGAATGTGTGATTATTGACAGATGTGCACTATGCCTGGCCACCTTCATACCTGGCCCATGAATAAACAGAGGACTTCAGTTTCTAGTACTGACAGCTCGTTATTCCTTGTAAAGCGCATTTATCCGTCACCTCATTAAACTAAAGAAAACGAACAAAATATAAACAAGTCAGAAATTATGTACCAGAAGGGTGGTCTGCTATTTTAACATACAGAAAATATGGGAATGTAATGCTGGCTTTGAATGATGCAGTAGGTTGAAACCCTTAGACGCTCTAATTTACCCAGTTATCAATACTATTACTAAAAATGCCCAAAGGTGTGTTCAGAGGATGGAGGGTGACACTGTATGTCAATACACAGAGCTTTTAATGAAAAAAGAAACAAACTCCTCCCTCCCAACACCCCCAGCATGTGCATGTTTAGTGTTCTGTTTCTCTTGGCAAAGTTTAGCGTGTTTCTCAAGTTAACAAATGTATCCTGCTGTCAGCTCTTTTCAAGAATTATATTCAATGCTTCAGGCCAAATAACCTCTTTAAATATTAATAAATAACTCAAAGGTATCTTAGATAGTCTGCACTTGAGGAATTACGCTAATACTATCTGTGAAGATGACAAGGGAAATCCCGCCTTATAGATTTCCGCTTTTGCCTGCATTCTTTTCCGAATTCTGCCTTCTGAATTGGTTCATTTGCACTTAAAAAAAGTGCATTTATTTTGATTCAGGTGTATAATTTGAGCCCCAACAATTCTATTCCCACTAAAGTCAATGACAAAATCCCTATTAACACCATACCCATTCTGAACTTATAGTAGCTCTCATAATTTGTGTAGTCAAACCTAGTTACACATATTTCCTTGGTTATATGATAACTATTCTTCATATTAAAAAGAAAGCAAGTAGGCACCAGCATGTGAACCAAATTACACTTTATATTGCATGCTACTTCAAAAATGATAAAACATTTTATAGGAAAAAGAAAGAAGATCATTAAGTGACACCATGATTTTTCACTTGGCATGCAGACAAGATAGCATCTCTTTGGAAATATTTAGATAAATTATACTTCAACCTGCCAGGTGCATCACAATTTCTTGAACTGCTTTCAGTAGAATTTACCTTTTGATCGTCTTTACCTGAGTCAACTGATTTTATTTTCAAGCCTGTATGTCAAGAGAAACTGCTTTGTTAGTGCCATGGAGACTGAAACGTATGTCTCTCAAACACCTACTCTAGCACTAAAGTAATGTATCATTATACAGTAAGAGCAGCCATCCTACAATTAATATCACAGCCATAACTAGCATGATTTTCAACATCATTTACTTTTTAAATCTAAATCAATATTCTAGAAATTTCACATGCCAAATTTCTTCTTGGGGAAAAAACCCCCAACCTATTCTGGAGGAAAAAGACAGAAAGGGAGTTTAAAGATATATTGCTTTTAAAAAAAAGTTTTATTGACCCTTGGGAATAGGTCCTAATATTTCTGGCTATCACTTAATTATGTATCATGTGACCTAGCAAATCTACATAGGCTTAAGTAAAAAAAAAATTTTGGGGGGAGGAAATAATAATAATAGGACTCCTGTGAAAGTGAGGCTCCTTTTTCCTGCAGAAACACATACCATAGACATGCTCCTACTCCTGGTGAGAGCTGGTCTCCTGAACTCATAAACTTGCCTTTGGTGACTAGCAGTTTCATTGTTCCTTTAAAACAAAGACCCCATGGAAGTTCATGTCTAAATAAAGATGTGGTTTTTCTGGGACTATAGCTAGGAAAAATACTAAAAGGGAACTTTGGACATCAGGACTAAAACCCTGAATTTGATTAGGAAACTAGTATAGACAGTGCAGTACTCGAAGATTTGTTCACTGTGACCTGTGTTTATTAAGAGATTGGTAGTTGCATATTGCACCATTTGAAGATTTGCCATAGAAACATAAGACTGGAAAGGACCTGCTGTGTTACTGAGTCCTGGTGGGTCATTACAATTACACCATATAGTCCCACTGACCAAACTCCATTTTAGAACTGGTTAGGTCTTTCCCCCACCACTCATATTTGAACGCTGTTTCAGAGCCATACTTCACTGAGGGTCAGAAACCTCCTAATTTCCTGCCTAAATTTATTCATGACCAATTGAAACCCATTTGTTCTTGTACCAACCTCATTCCTCATCTTAATTAGTTCTTGTTTCCTCTCTGCTTTTCCCCTGTCTGATATATTACAGACTGAGACAAAGTATTCATTTTGATCATACTAGGATTATCTTTATTTTTTGCCCTTCTCCTTGGATAGCAACCCTACCTCTTCTTTCCTCATTTTCTTTTTATTTGTGACTGAAGCACCTTTCATTATTTGCTTGAATATCAATGTCTAATAGTGCTTGAACTTTTGACAATTCTCACTTCGTCCTACGCTTCTTGTTTTTGGGGGTTTTTTGTTTGTTTTTTGGTTGATCAATTCTTTTATTTCCTTTCCTTGAAGGCTTCTGCTTACTCTCAATCTCCTCTTTTAAGAGGCTTTTCATCTGTTTGGGTTGGGAGCCTTTCCCTGCAAGGTATTTTTTCCTTTTGTGTTGGATAAATGTTCCAGATAGTTTTTGCATCATACCAACTCTGCAGTCAAGTCCCTAAACTCCTCAGTCCAGTTGATTTCTCTAAGAAGTTTTGTTACTTTATCCAAATGTATACTACTTGAAATAAAAAAAAACACCTTATCTTGAGATCTGCCTTTGTTTGTTCTTCCATAGAATTAAAAAGAACCAACTCTCAATCAGTCAATCCAAGGTTATTTTCTATGACTGGATTTCTATAGTTTCCTCACTGCTCTATAATACCACAGTAACATAATACCATCACCTGCCTACATTTCTATTCATGTCCAAATCCAATTTCCACTTCTACCTCAGTAGAACCTCTTATAAGTTTCCAAAAACATTTTGGACCAAACAGATTCTGCTTTATGCATGATACCTCTTATTCCATTACAGTCAATCGTTTCCTTAATGTACAATGCACAATCTAACACCTTTTCTTTTATTTGTATCCTTCCTGTATTCCAGTACCATCTGCTATTTCACCATATCTTTATTAGTTTTGTAAGATCCAGTTTCACATGCTGTACCAGTAGTTCAACTTCTTCCACTCTGTCACCCAGGCTTCTTGTAGTAGTTTGCAAACATACTGGTTGTTACTTCCTCACCTCACCCAGTTCCTAGGTGGATTAGGCACAGTCCTTTCACTGACTGGAACATTTGGCTCATCAACAGTACTTCCTTTCTTTTTCCTGTCCATCCTTCTCCTCTCTGGTAGTTCTTTATTCATTACCCTATCTTTAGTCACCTGATTTCCCTCTGTTTACCAAAACAAAGTATGTAAATGATGTAAGCCTCTCCTACATTCACCAATCACAGGAGTCTTGATCCTAAAGGGCCAAAATGGAATGATGATCTCATGACAAAAGCTTTCAATATAGAGGTGATGCAGGAGAAAAGGAAATTTATTTGAAACATTTTGGATTTCCTACCAGTATAATTTTAGTCTTGGCTTGTTTCAGCTTTCATGAGCTGCTCACAGTGCTGTGACAAGGAAGTTTGGTGCCCAGGGCAAAGCCCACAGTGGCAGCCTGCCCTTGCCCTGTGCACAGCTCGGGGGGGCACATGCCCACCCCTGCCATGCTTGCTCAGGAGTGCATGCAGTGGTGGGAGCCATGCTTTCCCTATCCCCGCAGCCTCTCAAATGGGCAGTGGGCAGTGCCTGCTGGCATGAATGCCATGTGCCCCCAGAAGCTGGGGGGGCATGGTGACTGCTCACAGGCGGTAGCGGCAGTGTCAGTAGTGGGGTCATGGTGCCAGCAACATGGTGCTGGCAATGATGCCAACAGTGTTGGTGGTGAGGGGAAGAGGCGGTGGTGAGCACTGACTGGCAGTCGGCGACCACCCACAGACACTGCTGGCAGTGTCGCCAGCAGTGATCGGGGCCCGCCTGTAGATGCTGCCAGTGGTGTCAGCGGTTGGGGTGGGGGGTGATGGGCAGTGACCACCCACAGGCACCGCTGGCAGCATCAGCGGCACTTTTTGCAGGCAGAGCAGCACCAATCTCAGGGAGTGCATGTGCACCCCCTCTGCGTCACCAATGCTCCTTGGGACCCCTTCACTTTGATGCCTGGGATGGTCGCCCCGCTCACTTCCCCCTGCTATGGCACTGGCTGTTCAAAATTACAGTCAAATTAAAAACTTGACAGTAAAATTTAAAAATTCCCTGATCTCTAGGACTAGATATTTAAACAACCAATCATCAAGAACCAACAACAATTAGTGTCCCAATGTTCAGAATATTTTATCTAAATTCAAAACTTTGGTGTAATAAAAAAATAAAATTTAAAATATTTTGGTCAGTTCTATTCTTTGAATAAACAGCTGATTTCAGCTTGGTGTTGTAAAAGCTAGGAGGTAGTGCCATTTATGCCTGATCAAGAGAGGTGTAGAACAGTATTTAATTGACATCCTGCTGGCAGCTCACATTATTTCATGAAGTCGTCTCAGGGCTTCCTTTATATGTGGAATAATATGGTGATAAAATTGAGTCTTGTGTGACTTTAGAAGTTGGAGGTTAAAGTTGCTGATAAATTGACAGAAGAGGCTGCCAAACTGTTCCCCCGCCCTGCCCCAACTCCAGCTCCAGCTCCAGCTCCAGCAGAGCCAGCAGCTCTGTGCTATCCATCAAGAGGCTCAGGTGAGGGGTGGGAGAAGGGAGCCCTCACCTTCCCCTACTCCTGGCTTGAGCCTTTTGACAGCAGCAGCACGCAGCTACCAGCTTGCAGGTATTGGCTAGTCAGGATACCCACTCCCCTTTGCAACCCAGATGCTCAGGGTGCTTACACAAGTTACATTTTTCACATGATCTGGCCCCTGGAAGTGCATGTGCATAACACATGTGCACAGCTGCAGAGTACTTATACAATGGTCAACACCACAAAATTAACCCTCGATAAATCATGTATTAGCTGAAGGCGCTATAGAACAGAGCTCCTTAGGGAACTTATGTTCAAGTTCCCTTGAGGGTTATTTTTTCACACCTTTGCAGAGCTGGCCTGATGCTTGCACTGGCCCCCCTCAGGGAAGGGGGCACAGAAGTGAACAGGGCATTCCTGAGCCCACCCCCATCCTTAGCTTCAGCCATGGCAAAGTCTAGCTGGCATCTGCATGCTGCCGCTGCTGAGAGGCCTGGGGAGGGAATGGGGGAAGGGAGCCCCCCTCACCTTCTGGGCCTGGTGTAGCTGGGGAGGCTGCAAAGCAAGGGGGCGCTCCCTTTCCCCACCCCCTGCCTGGGTCTCTTGAAACAGCTGCTGGCAGGTCTTTGCCCTGGCCAGAGCTAGGGGAGGAAGGATGAAATAGAGCCCCCTCACCTCACTGGCCCACCCCAGCTCCCCCTAGTACCCCAACTGGGGTAGCTGGGGGGGGGCTCCGTTCCACCCCAGTTCTGGCTGTGGCAAAGTTCAGCCAATTTTTGCCAGCTGGTAGCTGTGTGCTGCTGCTGTCAAAAGGCTTTACTTACACTACTGCAAAGGAGAAACCTAAGTTATTTCAAGATATTTTCATTTACCCTTCTACAGCCTTAGATTCAGGAAAATATATGGATATAAGCCACATAAAATACCAGAGTTTCAATAAAATAAATATAGATATCATTCTCATGTCTAGGGATAGACATTCATCCAACAACCCCCCCCCCCCCAACTCTCCTACTATCATGCTCTGGCACTGTAGCTGAAAGAAAGAGAATCATGACCACGAACATGTGGCATGGGGATTGCGAGCTTCTAGATTAACCTGCTTAGAGTACTGGTTTATGAGCTCTTTAGAATAAAATAAGACTTTTCTTGTTCATTTGCTGGTTGGATCATTGGGTTTTTTTGGACTGAGTTGGTTTTACCCTTTATCAGTGGAAGAGATGGCACTCTCCCTTAAGCAGGTCTCTATTCTCTTCTGTCATCATAGAAGGGTACCAGTCAGAGTCCTAGATGGTGGCAGACTGCCAAGAGCATTAAGAAATGTAGAGGTCCATAAATAGGGCTCTACCAAACTTGAGGCAGCTCTGGCTGATTTCACAGGCAGACCATACAGCTGGAAGCCATTTTCATGGGCCAAGCATGGTGGGCACCCCCACACCTCTGATTGGCTGAGGAGCCCAGTGGCCGCTCCCCCGCCCCCTGCCACTGGTTGGCTGTGAGGGCTGTCCATCATGCAGCCCCACCCTGTTCCACCCATTAGGGAGGGGTGGGGCATATGATGGACAGCCCTCACTGCCGATCACCAGTCAGGGGCTGGGACAGAAGTCATATTGCCATGCTGGCAGCCCTTCTCCTTCCTTCCTTCCCCGGCAGGCTGCACATCTGAGCCTCTGCGGTCATGAGGACTGCTGGTTTCCCAGGGGAGCCAGCATTTTATTTTGAGTAAGTTTTTTTTTTCAGGGAGCCCACCAAAACTGCTTTTTTGCAGAGCCTGTACTTTTTCATGGAGCCTACCTGAAATCATGGTTTTGGTGAAAATCACAAAATCATGATTTTGATAGGTTCCTATACTTAAACTTTAGAACAAGGATGGAAATAGCACAAATGCTGCCCAGATCTTGCAAGTAAATGTTTTAGGGAGGAATGTATTCTAACCAATAATCATTGCCTTCTCCCTACAAAGAAGAGAGAAATTCTTAAACATGAGCAATATGTGGTTCAAGTTCCAGCCTACCTGGAGAAACCCACTAAATTTATTGTGGAAGTTCCTATGAAAGTAAAGTCAGTTATTAAATCCTGCAGATTCCTGCTCCAAACCTTCTCTCAGAAGAGACTTCCAAGAAAAAATGAGGAGGGTACTATTAATTACTCACAAACTGTTGAAATACTAGACTTCCTATTTAAATCTACGCTCAGATGGCAGATTTCTCAGCTGGAGAAATATAGAAATTATGTTTGGACAATAAGGAAGTGACGATAGCATTATAAAAGTGGTTAATTTATGGCAAGAATGCTGTTAGATTCTTGCTGTTTTTTTCTGGTAGGTAAATTTAATTATATTCTATTCTGTATAGTTTTGACATGATGCTGTTTACCACAGTATCTATGTGCCTTCCAGCAGTAGATTAAACAATGTCATTACACATCTGTCATGTGATTGTTTTCTCAGTATCTCCCCAGGGTACATGCAATGGAGAGTCTTATTCAAATAAGGTGTGGGTTTCTTTACCCTTTTAAATATACATGTTGCTATGTACTTGGATTGGAAGAGGCAAGGTCAAAGACATGCACCTTCTTTTACAGTTGGAGAGGCAAAATGTAATAATTGTTATGGTATTTAGTTTGTAGGGAAGTTAATTCCACTGTGTGAGATTGGTTACCACAAAAGTCTTCCAAGAAGATGGCAGACAAGGTTCCAAGTGTGCGGGCTGGGAGCGACCCGAGCCCTTTTCCGCGCTGCACGTGGGCTGTGGCCAGCAGCCCAGGCACGCCAGGTCAGAGAGGGAAGGCCGTCGAGCTGGAATTAGGCACAAACACGTATCGGAAGTTTAAAAGATTGTTTACTTACACCGAGATGGCAGTGGTGCAGGCTGAAAACTTGCTTAAGTTGCGGTTACAGACAGGAAAGAAGAGAGGCGGACAAGAGTTCTAGACTCGTGAACTCTAGCCCAATCCAGCTGAAGGCTCTGAACACGCGAGCCCGTCGTGTCAGCCGAAGAAAATACTCGTCCGAAAGAGCTCTGAATAAACTCACACGAAGTTTGCTAGGCTCCATGGGTCCAGTTCTTTTGCGCGCAGGAAGGGATACGTCTAGGAATCTATCGGCGATGGGGAGAGGCTAGAGGCTGATCAGACCTCTGTTGCCTGCTTGAAATGCGCTGGGTCCGTAAGGATCCGCAGCGCTTAGAGATCTTCACACAGCGTGAAGTCTCCTCCTCCCTTGTTCATGGAGTCCTCCAACTTGGGCGGAAACCACTCAAGCCTCTTATACGGCTAGCAAGCCAATCACTAGCCGCCACGTGTGAATAATTTAGAACTGGCCAATAATGGGACTCGAATTAGCATACAAATGGCGGGGAAGCTTCAAATTGGCGGGAAATTCTCCCTTGCACCAGGGTTCTCTTTTGCAGCAGAAAACTCCACCGTGCAAGGAAGCTATAATTTAGCGGGAACAATTTAGCAGTGCTGAAGCACACAGAAACAAAAATCACACCCTTTGGGTTGTGACACCAAGAAGATGAGCTTTCTCCTTCTTGGGAAGAGTTTCATTGTGCCAGAGAGGTTTAGTTGTCACACTTTACCCCAGAGCTTTAGGCATTCTTTTAGGTATTCTAGTCCCAGGCTATGGAGCACTTTATAGGGAAGGACTGAGATCTTGCACTTCTTTTGAAATTCTATGGAAGCCAGCATAAAGAGCAGAGATATTTCACAGACTTCTTGAAGCTTGTGTGCTGAGGAAATGCTTTTACCCTTGACCCCTGCCCTCCCACTCAGGTGAGACAGCAGTCTTGAATGCAATAGAAATTTAGGATAAGAATGAATGTCTATTCTTTATCCATTGACAGAAGAATATTCATCAATGCCTCTAATGCCACACTGTGGGCTGCATCCAAATTGTACCCTGTCTAGAATACCAGCCTCAATTAGATGAATTTTATATAGCCTTTAACTGGCTTCTCTATGAGCTTGCTCAGGAAGGTTTGCTACTAAGTAGTAGTTATGAACAACTGATAAATCCTGCAATGGTCAACCTATTGTGTACTTGAAGGCAAAAAGATTTTTCTGAATTATGATATGGCTGTTTAAGTCACAAGTAACACCAGTTGCTTTTCATTTGTCAGGAAGGCCGTGAGTCAGATTATTTAAGATTTTCATCAAGACTCTTTTAGGATTTCCAGAACTTCTTAATGAGTGAATCTGAACTCTGAAAATGCAGGTGACCTGTTGGTTGCTACATCTTGGTGGAATAGAGCCACACTCAAGGCAGCTTTCTAAGTGTGCAAGCAGAGGCATCATAGGCCACTTCTACACCCTGAGCAGGAGCAAAATCTGGCACAAGGGCGGTGGCTGCCAGTTTGCTTCTGCAGAGAGATATATTACTTTCTTTCTTTGCCACTGACACTTGTCGAGAGGCCATCTAAACACTGACCTCAGGCAGCAAAAAAAGAAGTGACATGTCACTCTGCAGAAGTGAACCTGCAGCAATTAGTCCTGTACTGTGCACTTCAACCCCCTAGGGCAGTGTGCATTGTGGCTGTTGGTTTGTGCTCCTTCGCTACCAGAGTAGGAGCTGCTGCAGGGAGGGTTCAGGGTTTGGGGCAGAGGAGAGATGGGAGGGTAAGGTGCCCCCTTGCTCCATTTCAGAGCCCCTTCATTAGGCAGCACCTAGGGTTTGTGCCCCACTCATCCACCCATTTTTAACGCTGCTATGTGTGAGATTTTTTCAGTTAAGTTAATTCTTTCTTGGTGCTCCTTGATGCTAAGTGTAGGCTTTTGGATTGATGGAGCAGTTTGCTACCCTGGATAACTTGAGGGGAGGATTTGATAGCTTCAGTAGAGGCTAATAGGAAAGTTTTCTTGGCTGCAAAGATAGGCTTACTTTGAGGAATTTGTTGTTTCATACCATCTGCATCAGCCTTTGCTTCTCAACAACTGGTGCTCCTGGCTTTACCCTTCTATATTATAAATTCCAGTATAGCAAATGAAGAAAATATCTGTGGGTGGTAGGCAATAAGGGACCATTTGGGATCAGCATGTTGATGGGTGAGACTAGTATACAATGATAATGGTGCATAGTCTTTGACTCCTTGTCCAATGGATTGATTGCTGTTATCCTTAATAGGTTTTAGAATTTGTCAAAGTCCATGGGTCTTCAGGGTCAGGTCACGACCACTAGATATTCCTCTTGCCTGGGACCTGGAATGTACCTGACAATTTTTTGAATCAAGTAATGTTCTAAGCCATTGAGTGAGTTGCATTGTTCTTATTTTTAACATCTAGCTCGAAGTTCAGGTCCAGGTATGATGAGCTGTCTGGGATGGCACACATGTGACCTGCAAAAGTCCTTAAGAAGTAAGTAAAAGATAAGTTGTTATGCTTTTACATCTGGTAAACCAGATCATAGTTTGCATTTTGGATACCTAAAACCTATAACTGCACAGGACTACTAAAGGCAAAAGTGAAAAGCAAAAGACAACACACACACACACACACACACAGAGTATATTACAGTATATACATATTTATACACACACACACACATATATATATATATATATATATAAACTGAACTGGATGCAAATCAATACAATATTTATTCTCAAAAACCAGAAACACTATTTAACCTCATCAGCAATGAGGACCCAATACAGCCTGCATCACTGACAGCTGGTCAGATGACACTGAGAACCCTGTGCTATCTTTTCCTCCAGAACATTTTTCTCGAAGACAAATTGCAGACCTGGTAGGCATTGGGTGAGACATTGGTAGGCACCTGGGAGGTGCTGCATTCAGTCAAGGCCAAGAGGGGTGGCTCAAGTAAGACAACTTCAATCAGATGTATTCATCTGAAAATAGAAATGAAATCTATTGAGAGCATTGATTTGTGTGGCATTCTATAAACAGGCAGATTCATAAAGAATCTCATTGACATTTTCTCAGAGTTTGTATTTGGCCTGGGAGACCACATACATCAGCTTTGGTTTGATTATGAGCATAGTGATCGAACAAGTATAGTTATGGTGAAATCCTGCTTATTCAAAATTAGATAGCTAAATTCTTGTTTCCCTGAAAATATCAGGAATTAATCAATAGAAGCCAGTGTCTTTGCCATGAACTCAAGCCTCTCTTAAGCCAGCACTTACTCAGAAGTTGTCTTTCAGCTTTTCTCACTGCCATGCTACAAATTTATGTCTACCTGTGACTTTGCTTCTTTGTTGCCTCTTCTTTCTGTCTGCTTCTGTGATATTTCTTGCTGCTACTCTTCCACATGAACAGAAGCATAGTTACAATAAAGTCCACCCCTGCCTGTGTGTTTATTATCAGAGTCTCTTTAAGTTTTAGAATCAAGCGGTCCAACCACTGATTGGATTTGCATGCAGATGAGGTCTCTGGGTAGTTGCTTTCCATGCTTTCAGCTATCACTAAACAAAGGGGCATTTTGAGTAGAAGACAGCTTGAGTTATGTAGTGGGAGTGTTTAGACCTTAGAGCCACAATATCATTCTGGATAATAACAGGGAAGTACTGCACTTAAGAAGTATTTAACTTGATCATTTTACTACTTATCAGGATTGGAGTTATCCTCAAAAGGCTATCCTGACATGTAAAACCAGACATCACATAATATTATTGTTCTGAGCTCTGTCTTACTAAATAGAGTATGTATACATTTTTTTCTTTTTTTTTTATAGAAATACAGACCTCCACTGAAGTTTGATTAGCTTCACTGGAATTCAGCTAACCCTTATTTGTAGAAAATACCATGTGATACACCCCAATGGGGCAATCCTTGATGTAGATTATTATGTTTTTCTTCTATTATTAATATTAATAATTTTGTAGGATTATGAAACCATACAGGGTTTTTATTTAATTTTGTTTTTGAATTTCAAATCATATCACAATGACATTAGTTTATCTTGATCTTTCTCTGCCAGTAGTCCAGTATAATCTGGTACTAATCATCCGAATTAATTAGTTTTCCACAATTTACCTTGGAAGACAGTTCAACAATAGTATTCAACCTTTCCAGACTCTAGGCACACCTCCAAAACTTTTGTTAATTGAGGGACATCCCATTTCTAAAGCTAATGTATTTATTCTAGTGCTTATCTCTCTTGCTATGAATTGGTTAGATTCAGAATTGACATTGCCGCATGATCAGAAACTCAGCTCTCAGATACAGGTTCTACCCAGGTGATGATTATACCATATTCTGGCATGGGAAACCAGCAGGAGAAAGGCGAGAGCAGGGAGTAGGCGTTGCTATTAGAAACAGTTGTCTATCTTTCTGTGAAAGGCCCATTGCTGTATCTATCCAACTAATGATGCGCCGAGTGCATACTCAGAATGGCTTCATCAAGTTGTTTAGCATCTATGTGTCTACCCTTCAAGCCAAGGTAGAAAATGAAGACAAGAACATTTTCTACCAACAGCTTGAAGAAGAGATTGAGAAAACTCACAGAAATGAGACCATTATAATATTTAGTAACTTCAATATAAGAGTTGGATGTGGTTTTAAGAATTGGCCTAGTATTCTGGGCAAACACGGAATTGGTAATATGAATGAAAATGGCCAGTGAGTGTTAGACCTTTCTACAAGTCACAACCTGTATACTACCAACACTTACTTCACAGCGAAAATCACAAGAAAGACATCATGGAAACATCAAAGATCAGAACAGCAGCACCAATTAGATTTGGAACTGGCGAGGTGTAACCACCTGAAAGAAATCCTACTTCCGAGGTCTTATCACAGTGCTGACTGTGACACTGAACCTGCCTTAGTCTTGTAAAGTCACAATCAGTGTCAAAAAGATCTGCCACAGCAGAACTAGCAGTTGCCCACAAACAGACATCAGTCAAACTGAAGGCAGAAAAATGCAGACTATTCAATGAAGAAGTTGTGAAAGTAAATTGACTTAACAACTCAGCCACTGAGGCTTAGGAAAGCTTAAAAACTAATATATACAATGCTACAATAACAGCATTTGGAAAAAAAATGTTAGAAAAATGTGGACTGGTTTGAAGAGCACTCTGAAACCCTTCTAATACTGGTTGAGAACAAAAGGTCAGCACTAGCCAACTATAAGAAATCTCCCAACACCATAACCCTAGAAAAGCTGAGAAAGGCTCAAAGAGAAATGTAAAAGGAGGCTAAAAGGTGTGCCCAAGATTTGTGGCTGAAACTCTGTGATAATATTTAGAAAGAAACTGATGCAGGTGATAACCAGGGAATGTACAAAGGCATCAAATGAGCAATTGGTCCAGTCAAGAAGAAAACAGCTCTGCTGAAAGGCTTAAATGGAAATGTCTTTAATGATAAACAAAAACAACTTGAACATTGGACTGAACACTATAGAATGATATACTCCAGTGAGACTGAAATCAAACATGGAGAACTAGAAGGATTACCACAGTTCTAAGTTTGGATTGATTTAGACAACGAGCCTACATTAGAAGATTTGTAGAAAGCCATTACATTTATTCCTGGGAACAAGGCATCCATCAATGCCTGTTTGCATGCTGAAATCTACAGATGTGCCAATGACAAATTACTTTGAAAACTTCATAAAGTTATACTGCTCTGTTGGAAAGAGGAAGCAGTATCATAAGATTTCAAAGATGTTTGGTTTGTACAATTATACAAAACCAAAGGGGATAGAAGCAAATGCAACAACTATAGATGTATCTCCTTGTTAAACTTCACTGAAAAAATTGTCACTCACATCATACTCCCTGGGTTGCAGTCTCTAGGTGAAAGAATCTATCCAGAAAGTCAATGAGATTTTCATTCTACTGTTGTTATGAGATTTTTGGAATACCACTGTACATAGCCTTCATCAGTCTGACAAAGGCCTTTGATTCAGTAAACAGACAGTTTTACTGCTCTGAAGAAACTGGGTTGTCCCCCCAAACTATTGAACAGCTTTTGCTCATTACGTCAAGGAATGAAGGCAACTAGTGTATGGGAAAAAAAGAATCAAACACCTATGAGATCAACAACAGGGTGAAACAGGGTGAATCAATGAAAATATAAACATCTGAGAATCCATCTTCATTAACAAATTAAATGCACTATGAAACCATTTTCATGGAAAACTTATATCAGAACATTCAGACCACTTGGATAATGCATGATCAGTAAGAGCACAGTGTCCTAGCCCCTGTGCTTTTGGACATCTGCATTTCATTC
>NW_005841892.1:4346637-4347120 GCF_000455745.1 Alligator sinensis
TCATGCAGTCAAGGACAGCAGTGATGGCATTTATCTTCAAGGCAGACTAGATGGAGGCTTGATCAATATTGCACAGTGTAGAGCGAAAACCAAGGTGAAAGAACTGGTGCTGAGAAATTTCTTGTTTGTGGATGATGCGGGTTTGGTTGCCCACAATGAAACTTCCCTGCAAAATCTCTTGGGCAGATTTTCCAAATTGTGTATGTCTCAGGATGGCAATTAGTCTAAAAAAGACTCTGATCATATACCTAGGAGTGGAAGAACCAATACTTGACATCACTTTGGAGGATCAATCTCTTGCTGTTGTTGACAGTTTTTGCTGCTTGGGTTTTATGATCAGCTGGAACCTTGACCTTCAAACTGAACCAACAGAATTGGAAAAGCAGCTAAGAATTTTGGGGTATTATAGAAACATTCATGGAATAACAGCAAACTATGAGCTAAGGTGAATATATGAATCTATGAATCTAGGAGAGTTGTGTG
>NW_005841892.1:4347130-4357971 GCF_000455745.1 Alligator sinensis
TGCTTTATGGTTCAGAGACATGGATTACATATGGTAGGCATATCATAGATTTATATATTCATAGATGAGGGTTGGAAGGGACCTTGTAGATCTTCTAGTCCTACCCCCTGCCCTGGGCAGGAGAGAAAACTGGGCTCAAATTACCCCAGCCAGGTAAACATCAAGCCTCCTCATAAAGACCCCCAGGGTAGGAGCCATCACCACTTCCGTTGAAAGTTGGTTCCAGATCCTAGCCGCCCTTACTGTGAAGTAGTGCCTTCTAATGTCTAGTCTAAACCTACTCTCCAGCAACTTATGGCCGTTATTCCTTGTTACTCCAGGAGGCGCTCGGGGGAACAGGGTCTCTCCCAAACCTTGCTGGTCCCCCCTAGTAAGTTTATAGATGGCCACCAGGTCCCCCCTCAGCCTTCTCTTGCAAAGGCTGAACAGGTTAAGGTCCTGTAGCCTCTCCTCATAGGGTCTGCCCTGCTGTCCCCGGATCATGCGAGTGGCCCTCCTTTGGACCCTCTCAATGCTGTCCACATCCCTCCTGAAGTGCGGCACCCAGAACTGGATGCAGTACTCCAGCTGTGGCCTGACCAGTGTTGCACAGAGAGGGAGGATCACCTCCCTGCTTGTGATGCATCTGTGGATGCACGACAAGGTACAGTTAGCCCTACTGACCGTGTTCTCTTATTGTCGGCCCATGTCCATCTTGGAATCAATAATGACTGCAAGATCTCTTTCTGCCACTGTGCTTTTGAGAAGGGAGTTCCCCAGCCTATAGGTATGCTGCTGGTTCCTACTGCCCAAGTGCAGCACCCTGCACTTGTCAGTATTGAATCCCATGCTATTTCCATTTGCCCACCCCTGTAACCTGTCCAGGTCTTGCTGTAATCTGTCCTTCCCTTCTAGCGTGCCCACCTCACCCCAAATCTTGGTGTCATCTGTGAATTCAAAAGACTGAACAGTTTCTACATCAGATGCTTGCATAAGAAACTAAAAATAAAGTGGGAAGACAATACCAAACACAGAGGTACTGGAGCTTGCAGGACTGACATGCTTAGAAACCACTATCAAGAAGAAAAGTTTGCGATGAATCAGCCATGTCAGAAGACTGGGAGAAGACCATCCCCAAGAATTGTTTGTATAGTGAGATTCAAGACAGCTCTAGAAAGCAGGGTCAGACTTTGTGGCAGTAACACGATGTGTGCAAAAATGATATGAAGTTGTTCAACATCAGTGTAGAAAGCTGGGAGGAGTGCACAGAATCCCATTCAATCTGAAGGGAACATCTGGCACGGTACAGCTCAACATGAAGTAGCTTTGATCCAAAGGATGGTCCGCTCATAGATCAGGGAGAAGCAGAGAGACTTCTTGCTCACTTCTTGCTTTTAATAAAGCCTGTTCAAAAGGGCTTTATTGCAACAACAACAACAACAACAACACACATACACACACACACACACACACACACAAAGATGGCTGACAGCTTCCTCTTGATGTCCTCATGTCAGTCCTCAGGAAGAGAGTTGACCTTTCTACTACAAATGAAAGCAAAGCAAGAAAAGAAGAAAGCAGCATGCTATAAATTTGGACTTGAACTTAGGGAACATATAGATCTGTGAAAATTGTAACAAGCTGTGATGCTGTCAAACTGGCCTTTGTCAGCCCACAAATTCATCAGGCACCTGACTAGACCTCTTACAGGTACTCCATGATCCAGAGGACTGACAGTTGCTTACTACTACCTCTTTGCACAGGGGAAGGACAAGAGTTAGGGGTGGGATGAGTATGTACCTCCCCCTTAAAAAGGATGGGGAAGGGAGCAGGGAGGAACAGCTGGGCAAGGGCATGTATGTGCTTGCCTCCCTGCACAAGGGCCAGGCACACTTTTAAAAGTGCTGCGGGACCCTGATTTTGAATCACTGGTCCAATAGATGTCTGTCTTCAGAAAATTTACCTTGTAATTTAACATCTTTTAAAAATTTTTTTTTGACTGTTAACTCCTGTTATGTACTTGGTAGCAATCTAAACCTTTTCCTTGAGTTTTACACAATTAAAAAAACTCTAGATTCTTATCATTCCCTATATTAATGATCTGACATAGTCTACAATGGAACCAGCTTACCAATATTTTCCAAATATCAATCAGTGTCTTAGAGCTGGTGCAGTAAACATTGGTAGTATGATCCAGTTTCTGAATCTGACCACATACCACAATGGTGGCATCTAGAATCTGATAACAGTGTGTTTTGAACGCCAAATCATAAACATATCTGGGCATACGCAACATCCTCCATTTCCTTTGAAAGGGTATTAGAACGTAGTGAGCACAGTCTGGGCAACCACGCTTACTTCTCTTTTTTTGTTGTTCAGCATTTACTGTAATTTTCGCAAGAAGAATAAGCAATTAATATAACAGCCTTTCACCAATGCTTAATTTTGAGCCTCATAAAAAAAATCAGATGGAGCAGAAGAGTAGATCCTGGATTTCAATTTCCCCCAAATGCAATAGATTTGGGAATGGGGAAATTTTTTAGCTTAGTGATTCCCAAAGTAAGGTACATAAACATATTTGGGTGTATCAAAAACTCTAAAAAGGGAAAAACAAAAAAGCAGAAGAAAAAAAGTTATTTCTGTTTCAAACAATCCCTTGCCAGTTATTTTGAAACATACTGGAAAATTTCTGAGAAACAAAATGCACTCTTGTGCATGTTGACACCGCAGTCTTACTTAGTGGTGTGTCATGAACTGTGACTATGTAGATGGGCACAGTACACTCATATGGTGCACAGCTGGCTGGCTTTCTGCTGCAATCATCCTTAAGTCTGGGTTGACTGGCACAGCTAAAGATCCTGAGGCGAACTGATGCAGGTCCTTAGCATGCTGTCAGGGTTCTGAAAAGTCACAAGCACATCTATCTGGTTTAGAGCAGTTGCAAAACCTGCAGCTGTGGGGAGCTTCCTGGAGGAAAAAGGCTCTAAATAGGAAAGTGCCGCAAAGCAAAAGTTCCCTCTGCACTCCCTGCCCTAGAGAGGGTTGGAGAATCCCCTCCTACCTTCAAAGGGAAAACTGAAGCGTGGAGGTGATAAAAGCTTTGTTACAGGAGGAAGGGAGCCACCTGATTTCTCAGAAACAGAGCTATTGTCTAGTCACAGTTTGAGCCTTCTGCTAGCTGCAGACTCCCTTGTGCCACTTGCTCAGCACTTCAGGCACTCAGAAGTCCTGTTTGGGAGACAGACCACAGGCCACTCATAGATAGATCTCACATAGTCTGCACTGGAACCAGTTTACTCATCTTTTCCAAATATCAATCAGTGCCTTAAAGCTGGCGCAGTAAACATTTGTTTTATGATCCAGTCGCTGAATCTGACTACAAAGACTGGTGGCATTTAGAATCTGATAGATGCCACTAGAACAAGTGGTCTTTTCCAGCCAGCACACCCCTATCTGCAGGTCATCCCTACCTGATTGCCTCTTCCATTGAGCCCTTCTGTGTACACTGAAATATGCCTACTGGAACCTCTCCCTCGATTTCCAGAACAAGAAGGTCTTGTCTGGCTTGTAACCCCACATTCACCCAGCCCTGCTCCCTTCTCTTCTTCTCCACCAGTGAGATCACCTTTGACTAGACCTGCATACGTTCATCCCAAAGGCACACCCCTTCTCAGTTCAACAGAAAAAGACGTTTTTGTGCGTCCATAAAATCGCATCCATCTTTGGCCCACTTGTCTGAGTAATTTGGTATCACCTAATTTAGTTTGCACATGGTGGCCTAAGTTGTAACTGTATAATTGTGATCTTCACCACAAATAAATAGCCAACTCACTTCTGAAGAACATGCAGAAACAGGCAATACAGTAAAGTGAAAACAATGAAAAGGTATTTCAGGCATTTCCAGTAGGCTTCCGCCTGCAAGTAATAAACAATGCAAGACTTTTAGAAGGCATGATCCCAGCTACTTGTCATTTGAACTTACTCTTAAGTGTGAAAAAGATGATTCAGTGTCTCAGTAGATAACAGTTTATAGCAAATAATGCAATCATTCAACAAAACCTTCCTTACTTTAGTATGACTTCAATACACATCACAGTTTTTAAAAGAGAATCCGCTCATTTTTTTCCTAAGGGAATGCTAAATGAATGAAGATAGAAAAAAACCCCAAACCTATTTCTCTGTGACACTGGTATGTCACCTCTGGAATTGTCACATCATGTAACCTTGAAGATTGCTCAAAATAGGAAACCTCATACAGTTGGTGAAATGCTCATATTACCAGTGGCAAAGGATATTGTGTCATTGATTCCTGGGGATAAAGCTGCAAAACAGCTTGACATCATTTCTTTATATAACAACAGTATGTCAAGAAGGTAAATAACCTTGTCTAATGTATCCAGTTAAGTAAATGCTTAGTAATCACAAAATTATCAGTAGACCTTTAAAATGGCATCTGAAAGAAAGTCCCTGTTATACTACAATGTGCCATCTGAATGTGCTCAGCTGGCAGAAGAATATCTAAGAAGGTGACAAATTGGGAGCACTGATTGGCACACAAATGTGCTAACAGCTAGTCTATGCTAAAACTATTAAAAGAGATAGTAAGGAAAAAGTTTACTTTTCTCAATGAAAAGAAATTCAGCTAGAATATTTGGGGGAGAAGGACTGATTTATTAGTATATCCTTATTAGAAATAAAATCTATTAGGCCTTAAACAGCTCAAAGGAAAGACCTGTTAAATCCGGTGCTGTGATATTACCACTGACATAGATGAATTCGTTCTGAAAATTCATTTCTTTCTGAATTATCTTCTACTAGTAGATGGAAAACAATGTCAGGTCAGATGGAACAAGCTGAATGACATATTTTCTTTGCAAAAAAAAAATTCAATATCAGCTAAATATGATCAGTTTTCTGCTTTTCAACAACCTCAGCAAAATTCTCTCTGATGATTTCCATTTATTAAAAGAAGCATCTTCCATTGAAAACATGTTGGGATACGTTTTTTCTCATTAGTTCTACCTCTTGTTCTCCCACTTCGCTTCCTGCTGTCCATTTCTTCAGCCACATCTTCGCTTTTGTGCAGAAGCATTCTATTAATGTTTGCCCAGTGCTAGCCTTTCCTTTGTGCTTGTTTCTAATCATAAGCAGTGGAGGCAGAAAGCAAGGTACCGAAGGGCTATAAACGAAGTACAGGAGAGTGTTTGATTGCTGCTGGCTGACTTTGTGTTTGAGGCCAAAAATGTCCAGGTGAGTTCTGAGTATAATGCAGTAAGAGGAGTGCTAGGAGCAGACTCTTGAAGATAGCCTTTGTGCACAGCCATTAGTAGATGATGTGCTGAGAGGTTTTTAATGGAGATGGTTCGTAGGTCTGGACTAGAGAGCAGGCTAAAGTATAAGCATGCACTGAGTCAAGAATCCTGGCTCTGAAAGATGGTGTGTAGAAACCTTTGGGAACTCCCAGACCATCCATTTTCCCTGCCAGACACCTAGCATCCCGGTACCTCCAAAACAAAGACCTCAAAGTCTAGATTCCTGATTCCGTGGAAGGGAGCATAATAATCCTTAGGGAATCTCAAGCTTAGAAATCCTTTCTTTTGATTAACAGAGAGTGGCTGGTGTTTCCTATATGAAATAATGTGGGGTTTCAGTTTTGATTTTTTTAATTTTATTTAAAAAAAAAATTTTTTTTCCTGATGCAGGAGAAAGTTTTCTATAAAAATGTGTTTTGTGTTTTACCATTTTAGAATGGAATTGGGTAGCTCTAATAGTAAGAGTAAAATGTCTTTACAGGCATAATTGTTACAAAACTAAATAGGTTTGAAGTCCATTGCAACAGAGACTGTGTCCTTCTTCAAATATAGGATTGAGTCCTATAAAAATGCATATTAATATAAATTAAATAGGAAGAATTAATTATAACAGTAGTACAAAATAAGGTATCAGAATTGCTTATCAGATTCAATTTCAGGATCCAGTTTTTTGTTTTCAGTTGTCGAACAGATAAAATACATGGATCATATGGACTCTGACATAAGAAACTCAGTTGCACAATGTCATAGGCAATCATGTGTTCACCCATATGAACAGTCGTACAGATTGTGTCCTCAGGGAAATGGCAATACATCATGTAGTGTCTAAAAAAAAAAAGTCACAGCATCAGGTTTAACAGAAGTCCTTTCCATTGATCTTTCTGAATCCTGACAGACTTCCTTCTAATAAGGGGCTATTTATAAATTATTCCTACACAGGTCAACTAGATAAATATCCACATTAAAGAAACCGCTCTGAAAGTTAATTTATTTTTGAAATTACGTTCTACTATTCAGATAGAAAAAGCAGAATGACAATATTCAAATACAATTAAAATACACATTGAAGACTAAAATGAGTAATACAGAACTAAAAGATTCAATTTACATTGTGTAATAGGAATTATTTTTAGGTTGCTACCTGTTGTGAGTTTTTGTAATGCTGGAGCATGACAATTTTAGCATGAAGCCTCCTTTGCTAAAGGTACTAAATAGAGCTAGTTTTCCATTGAAAAGTTTATTTCCATATTACCAAATGTCTTTGCAAGAATGTGTTGTTTCTGACAAGTTTTAGGGTTTTTTTAAGGCGATTTGAATAACAACAGGCTACTGAATTGACACTTTCTTGGCTGGTTTCAACGTTTAATTTCTTATTAATTTGAGTATGTAATATCTTATATATTATATTATTATATTTATATATTATTTCCATGTTCTTAAAAATAAACATTAAGAGCATATCAGTGTTTACCAAACAACAGATCTTAGAATTTTATTTCACACTTTGAATTTGGTTCCCATTTGGGATGCCACTTTCCATAAGACTGAAATTCTGTTCTACCAGTTCGTGGTCTGTGATTGATTTAATGGGAACTGACAGAGCTTAGTGCCTTGCAGGCTAGTCATTGGGTGAGTTTCATTCTTACTTTTAATTAAAAAAATCTAAAATATTAAAAGGAAAAAAAGTTGCCAAAACTGGGTGTAGGATAAGCACATAAAGTGTCCACAGGGAATTGTGGGAATAAACTGTTCCTCTACTTCCACCATTAATTATTTTACTTATTAACCATCATATATTTCTGGTAACATCATCGTAAGCCAGGGGTGCTTTTCAAATGTAAAAGGTAGTATGATAACTGCCCTGAAGAGTTTACAGTCTGCAGACAGACAGAGCAGTCACACAGGGCTGATGGAAGTAAAGCCACAAGTAGAAATAATGCATACTATTTTCTAAGCTGAATTTTCACACTTACTTGATTATAAGATAATACCATAGGGTACGTCTACATAAGACATGTTAATGCACATTAACCTAATCTACACATGCACACCCTTGATGCACATTAAAAATGGCAAAATTAGGCTAATATCACCTAAATTTGATACCTGCATGTGCAGGTATCAAATTTAGGTGCAATTAGTTAAAGCACATTAATGCATGTGTAGACGTGACCCAGCACTAATTTTAGAACCAGGTCTGTCCAGTCACTAGAGGCACATGGCAGGACTGCAGGGACTTAGGACTAACCTTAGTGCCAAGTGCACTAACATTAGTCCCAAGTCCCTGCACATGTAGACACCTGCCAAAATTGCTTAATGTGCATTAAATTTAGTCACACTTAAATGCATGTGTAGATGCACTCATAGGCATGTTTAGAATGTAAATGCTATTTTAAGTGGAAAGGGGAAAATGTAACAAGTACTGTAACAATTTGTTCAGTATCCACATTTTTTTAGCTCCAAAACATTGATTTTGAGGACTGCTATGGCAGACAGCACTGGCTTGGTAGCTGAGGTCTTGGTTTCTGGTACAGATATATGTCTCCCACTGACCTTGTAGAAGGTTCCAGAACACTGTGACAGTGATATAATGATGTCATATCTAGGCAATCTTTACAATGAGCAAGGCTGAAAAACAAGTCTTCGTATGAAATGGTAAGCATCTTAATCATAGATTCCATTTTGTCAAAGACAATGGACACTGGATAATCTAGTTCTCTTTTAAGCCTGTGGCTTAGCTCTTCAAATTGCACATTTACCTGAAATTTTGATCACTGCAAGGAAACTTAGCACTTTAAAAGTTACCACCTTGTTACTGTTAACATACTCTTAATTGATATATTCATGACCCAGATCAGGATCAAAAACTGAAGTTTATAGCTGTAGGGAGCTGAAGTGACTTCCCAGGAGATCTATAACAAATCCTGCCTGCTTTCAAGGTTTAATCTTTCTGTAGGGGAAACTGTCACCCAAATCCATTCCCATCTGTGAGCACCAATGGACCGTCCCTGACAGGTCTGACTTCCTTTCCTATTATTAAAGATACTTCTGAAGAATGATTTATAATTTGTGCATTTGCCTTTGAAAAGCACCAAAGGGCAAGATAATAAAAATGTTGTTTGATGGCCAAAGTTTAGATAACAAGACCAGAAGGGAACATTTTGATCATCTAGTCTGACATATTAACACAAGCCAAATTTTTTTTCTCAGTTAATTCACATTTGAATTAAAGCATATCTTACAGAAAATAATACAAATTTGATTTTAAAACATACCATCTTTGGAGATCTGCTATAACTCCTTGGGTGAAGTATTCTACTACTAAGTTCCCCTCACTGTGAAAAAGTTGCACCTTTATTTCACATCCACATTTGTCCGTTTTCAACTTCCAGCAATTGGATCCTGCTATACCTTTGTGATATATAGTCAACAAAAAAATCTGTTCCCTGCGTTTGTACATATAGACAGTGACCAGCTAACTGCTTGACTTTCCCTTTGTTAAATTAAACAGATTTAGCTTCTCAAGTCTTTCACTGTAAGGCATGTTTCCAGTCCTTTAATCATTCTCATGGCTTCTTGCTGAACCCTGTGCAATTTATCAACATCCTCCTTGAACTGTGGGTACCAGAACTGTACACAGTATTCCAGTAGTAGTTTTACCAGTGCCAAATACACAGGCAATATAAGATTTTTACTGCTACTACTACTATTAAGATTTAATATGAGATAATGCCTCTGGGACACACAAAAAGATGGATTAATTGTGTTAAGTACTGTATGATCAGAGTAGAAGATGTTCCATTCCTTGAGGAACTAAAAGCAAAGCACATAAGATAGGTATAGGGTAGAGCAAGGGTGCGATGGTAGCAAATGGTTTAGGAATTCCATAATATTTGAGGGATTGGGCCAAGGGGATATTAGATGGAAAGGAAATGGAATGGAAGACAAGGAGTATGAGAAGTTCTGGAGAAGAGAAGTATGAAGGGTAGGTAGGGAATGAAAATAAAGAATTATGAAAATAATATTTGCTTTTCATTACTGTTTCTGAAAAAAATCTTATTATTTAAATGGGTTTTTATGTTAATTCCCAGATACAGTCACCCAACATAGAAGCTTGAACTTTTTTATTAAAAGAGTATAGGGTTAAAAGAGTATAAGGGTTTCTTGTGTCTAATTAAAAATGGAAGATGTGTCTGTTGGGTATTATCTTTTGGGTATGTAGGATCGGTGAAAAATCCTGGTAGGAAATTCTGCCCCCACTGAAGTCAATGGCAACCCTGATTTCTGTGCAGCCAAGATTTCACCCTTGGAGTTTGCTTGCTACTTTGTTTGGAGGCAACTTGCCAGCCAATGTTCTAGTATAAATATTTAAAACAATATAGGTCATCTTTAAACTACCTCTGTACTGAGCCTGTGACTCCACCTTCCATCCAAGAAACAAGCCCTACTCGCTTGCTCCTCTTTTACCTGCACCCAAACTGGGCAATAAGGTGGTGTAAATTGGCTCAAGTATCCTGACTACCTACCCACTGTGCTGCTTGCAGGCTCCCCACAGAGACAGCTCTAAGATTTTATGTGGAACAGTCATGTGTTCTTGCAGCAGGAACATACTGTGGGATTCCTAAAAACCTGGAAAACCAACATTTGCCTTTATTGAATTTGCTTTTTGTAACTTCTGAAATAGTATCACATAATCAGTCACCTGTTTCCACAGCTGAGCCAATGATACAATCTGTGGCTAGGTAAAGATGTTCAAAAAACCCGAGCCAAAATCAATCAAAACTACACAGATTTCTGTAAGTGGTATAGGTTAGTTTGGGAGTGAACAGAACACATGTTCAGCTTTTGGTTGGGGTGGGGGAGGCAGATACATAGGCTGCCTGCACTGGATGAGGCCAGCAGGTTCAGGGAACTCCCACACACCTTCCAGCAGGCCCTGTAAGCTCCCCGGGCTGCCAGAGAATGCCGAAGGCAGTCAAGTGGCCAGGCCACCCCTGATTAGTTGCTGGGTCTGTTCAGAAGCCTCCATTTCCCTCCCCTCCCCGCCTCCTCCAGCTGTAAGTGACAGCTCACTGCAGGCAGGCAGAGGGGCTGGGGTCAGAGGCTTTGCTGGCTTGGCTTTGCGAGAGCCTGGGGATACAGCCTGTTGCATGTTCAACTGGAACAGCCAAGCACAAGGCAAGTGCTAGCACATCACCCTGCAAGGAGGAGCTATTGGGGAGCCTCAAAGGTGCCCGGGATACTGGCAGACAGTGACCTAACATGAATCGATAGGGAATCTGATACAGAAGTTTGATGCACCCGTCTAACTTAAATTGATTAAGTTCGAGTATACATATTGATCCAGGTTTATCTTAGACAGTGTTCCACCATTTTTAAACCAGTCTATGTACACTAAACTTCTGTTCCTTTATGGGTATAGACTGATTTTCAGGCACTTATACCAGTTTGTGTGTAATGTCTGTACCTGGCCAGAATGTGTACTTAATGTCTGACCAGAGCTTTCCCCCTCCAACCACTGCTGTTTCCGTTCTGTTCAGCTTCCTGCTG
>NW_005841892.1:4358002-4359372 GCF_000455745.1 Alligator sinensis
ATCTTGGTTAGAAAATGCTAGCAACATCTTCCATAACAGTCTGTTGTTTTAAAATGGCCCTAGGTATGGAGTGAACTAAACTGTGCCCAAATCTCACTAAAACATTAATTGTTTTATGGACAGTGTTTTATGAACTAAGTGTGCTCACCAAATGGACCTTTCTGTGGCAGGAAATGAATCAAGATTCTTGGAGCTATTCTGAAGTCCGAACTCCAGCCTCGTTCAGGTTATATCTGTCAACACCTGTTTAGCTGCTCACCAGTTTGTATGTGCTGTTGTGATAAGACAGTTCTTTAACCAAGTTAATTATACTCTCATCATCCATGCAGTCATGAGCAGGCCTGGTTGTTTTAATGATCTTCATGCTCACCTTTTTCTATACACTGTGCTTCCACAGTAGTCGTTCTAAAATGTGTCAGCTGGACTCCTGCCTGGGAGTAAACTGATCTCAGTGTTATCCTGAACTGTTCTCATTACATTAGCTCCTAATTGGGCAATGCCTTGAATTGTTATTTTTATATGACATTCTGTTCCTCACCATTGAACATTCCATGGTTTTACACAACATTATTTATCAGACTTCCTTGTCACCTACAAGCCTGCCAAGTCTCCCAGAGTTTCGGCTCTATGCTGTTCTGTCTCTCCCAAGTCTTACCCTTGTTCTGATGCTAATTGAGTATTTGCATACCATGTTCCTTCCTTCTGGAACTCTCTACCCTCTGAACTAAATGAATGCCCCTGGTTAAACCTTTTTAAAATCAATGCTGAGACTATCTTCTTGAAATACTGCTTTTAACAGAGATCATCTATAATCTTTTTCAATATAAGCAGTGTCCGGTGATGTTTAAAAATTTAAATGTTTTATAAACTATATTATATTATAATAGTTGCAAATTAGATACAGACTTTTGCAATTGCCAGTTCCTTACAGAATTATACACTATGAGTAAAGGTAGAAGAACTTTAAGAAGAAAAAATATGATCCAGAACCAGATCTGGGAAATTAGTTTGGTTCCTCCCAAACACTGGGAGCAGCTGGATATTAAATACATTGTTTTAAACTACTAGTGCTCAATAGGACTGTGTGAAGCTTTGGTCACTGATTCGATTTGGCAGAGATTTGGCCCAATTTGGTGGCTGAATCTCTGAATCCAAATTGAATCAGGAGACCCTTTAATCTCTTCGAATAGAATCAGAACCCTCCAAATCAATTTGGAGAAATTTGGAAAGATTCAGAGATTCGGACATAGGCACAGCTTTGAATGCTTTTTCTACATACCTCAAGGTATCAGGTGGCTCATGAATGCTGCGATGCTTGGGCGCATGGAGCATCTCACAGGAGTGCGGGGGGGGAAGGAGGGGTTCCCCAG
>NW_005841892.1:4359403-4360559 GCF_000455745.1 Alligator sinensis
AGGAAACCCAGAAGTGGACCAGAAGCACTTCTGGTCCACTTCCGGGTCCACTGGGGAGCACGCTGCAGGACCCCTGGCACCCCCCAGCTCGGTGACTAGTGCCTCCTGAGTTTGGGGGGCACCCTGGGTCCCCCCACAGCCGATCTCCATGACTGGGGGGCTGTGGGTGGCCCCCCCACGCACTCCCCAGCGGACCTGGAAGTAGACCAGAAGTACTTTGGGTCCATTTCCGGGTTCATACAGGGGGGCCCCCCAGCATTCCTGTGGGATGCTCCATCTGTTCCAGCATTGCAGCATTCATGAGCTGCACCTGACACATTGAGGTATGTAGAAAAAACATTTAAAGCTGGGTCTATGTCTGAATTGCTGATTCTATGAACCAGCATCGAATCTTCAGATTCCAATTCAGCTGAATTGAATCAGGGATACTGATCCGAATCAACGAATTGATCACTGTCCCTGATTTGGGCCAAATCTGAATCAAATAGGACCCATTCTGCACACCCCTAGTGCTCAACCTTTTTACCCAGCAGGCCGGATGGGCCATGCCCATTCCATCTGTAGGCCAGATCTGGCTGGTGATCCCAATCCAGGACTCAGGGCAGGCATGGCAGAAACCCATGGTCTCTGGATGATACTTGTGAGTAAGCTACTTGAGATCTAATTAGATGTATAGCTTGCAGTAACACAGATCCATAATCAAAGGCTATCATGCCTCTGTTTGCTCTAAGGTATTTCTCTGATACTGCTCTACCCTGTACCCTATTCCAGACCTGCTCCTTGTAACAATAACGTTCTTCTCTGTACCTAGTGTCACGACCCAGTGATTTTGGTGCCTCGGCACTATGGAATTTCCTGGCCACATGAGAGCTCCTTTGCACGGCAGAGTGTTCTGCTGCAATTGAGAACCCGAGTGTAGGAGAGAGTTCCCACCAATTTGCAGTTTCCTTTGCAGGATGCATTTCTTCTTTGCAGCACAGAAATGCACGGTGCAAAGAGTTCCCGCTATTCGAATGTAAATTTGTGCCCCGCTATTGGCCAGTGCTAAATTATTCACACGTGGCGGCTAGTAAGTGGCTCGCTAGCTATTTAAAATTCCGCGCGACTTCCGCCCAAGTCGAAGAGCTTTGAGCACGCTGCAGAGTGCCTCTGAAGT
>NW_005841892.1:4360569-4380851 GCF_000455745.1 Alligator sinensis
GATCGATAGACTGATCACCTATCGATCTTTCTTCCCGTCGCCGAGCGCAATCCCAGACGTACCCCTTTCCCCGCCGGCTTCGAATTGCGGACGGATTAACTGGCTTGGGCCCCACCAGCTGGAACAACTCGCGTGGTTGTTCAGACGACCGGACCACCTGCATCGTGATTGCAAGCGGTGTGAGTAAAGTTTTTTGCAACCAATAAGTTGTGTCTGCCTCTCCATTCACCAGCCCGCCCTAACGTACGACCAATTTCGAATGCAACTCGAGTCGGCTCTGGCCGTCCGAGACACCTAGCATGGGAGACTTTTTGGGAGAGGGTCTAGATTTTGCCTTGGGGTCCCCTTGATTCAGCTGCCTAAGGGAGACCACTATTTGTGCTTCAGACTGAGGGAGGCACCCCAAGTTCTTATAGTGGGTTGGGTATCCCTCAAAGACTACTAGGCCTGTGTTTCTCAGGGGGCATAGAGCCAAGATCAGTCAAGACCCTGGGTGGTGGTGGCATTACCCCCAAGCTTGTGGGTGTGCTCCAGGAAGGGGGTCGGCCATATGTGAGGTGCTCCCAGGGAGGCAGTCAGAGCCTGGAAGGTGGTCATGCACAGTGAGGTGGGTGGCTCAATGCAAGAACACCCCCTACTCGCCCACCATACCATCCAGCTATGTGGAGGAGAGTGCAGGGCAATCTGGTCCCAATCCAGCTGTGCAGGGGAAGGGGTTTGGCCTGGCCCCAATGTGGCTTCCTGGAGGGTGGGGACAGGATCATGGTCCAGCCCCAAGGGAGTAAGGGGGCATGGGCCAGCTTCCTTTGCTATACAGGGAAGGGGGCATGGCTCAACCCCACTCCAGGCATGTGTGGGGGGAAGGGAGTTTGACCTGGGAGTGGGGGTGTGGCCTGGCCTTGTGCGGAGAAGGCGGTGTGGCCTGGCCCCATCCCAGTCATGCAGAGGGAAGGGGGCATGGCCCAGCCCTGATCTGGCCATGTGGTAGGAGGGGAGGGGACATGGCCCAGCTCCAACCTGCCACATGGAATTTCAGAATTTGGCAGTGAAGGAGGGTAGCAGTATTAATTGCCACTGCTCCCCCACCAGCAAAATCCTGACCAGTGGGAAGCCCCATATGCCAAATGACGTGGTTGGGCAGGCTGCATTTGGCCTGTGGGCCAGAGGTTGAGCACACCTATTTTTAAATTTTTATTTATTTTTAGAAAAGATCAAGCAATGGATCTGAATCACAAGTATGCTGGATGATGCTACTTGAAAGTGGAAATCTTAGCACTAGATAGTGCAAGTTAGCACTAGATATAAGGGTCAAGGTAGCAGTACCTACCTTAGCACCTGTCAGCATGCATTCCAAGCAATAGGGCCAAGTGAATGCTTTAAGAGCTGATGCAATATTAACACTCTTTACTTGCTTGCCTGCCCCAAAGGACTTTGAAGTGCAAATTCAAAACAGTACTAGACAACTATAATAGGGAATATCAAGGACCAGTTCTTCTTGCCTTCTGTATCTAAATAATATGGTTTGCCAAGAGTATTCCTGTTTCTTACATGTGTGCTACTTCTATCTAAGGCAGTACTCAGGACTGATCTAAAAACTATTCTTGCACCAGTTTTAATTACATTAGTTTACAAATTAACATCAAGACATAATCACATTTTTATATTGGTACTACTGTGTTCACGTTAGAGGGTATCAGCAAAATGCATGCCTGAAAATTATGGAAAGAAGTTATTCAAATATAAGTATATACACTTATAGGATTTATTTAATTGTGTTAACACTAGGGTTTATGCTACTTTAACTGTTTCTAACATTGTTGCATTAGTACCACTATTGAAGGCAAGGCTTTAAACCTAATTACTATTCTTATTACAACTATGCTAAAAAATGACAATAATTACAATAATACCTTTGCTTTAACTTCAACATGTTTATCTTGAAATATTTTTTAGTTTGGTCCTACTACTTTGTAACACTATACAAACACATCAAACAGTTTTGACAATTGCTGTTGAGGTATCATAACAAAACAAAGCCAGCATCATCAGTATGAAAAAAATAAGAGCTTTCATATTTCATCTTTAAGAGTCTTAGTTGAAAAAATATGCACTGTATTACCTTCTATGAGTGGATACAGTCGTCAGCCTCCAATGATGGTACATTTCTAAGCCTAGTAAATTATTTTTAATGGCATTGATACAGCAAGGACCTTCCCCAGTCCTGTCTGATTCAAAAAGAGGTTCTGTTTTTATATGGATATCAGGAATATCCAAGGTTACCTCAGTTAACGGCACATACATTTTAGCAGGGGTATTAAACTTTGTGTTCCTGAGCTTAATTCATTTCTGGATGACACATATAGGGATAGGTCACTTGATACTTTCTTAACCTACTGAGGGTTTTCACACCTCCTGTGCGTGTCTACATGTTCAATTAATGCACACAAATGAACTCTGGAGCTCTGTTTGAACGTGCATCCAGAAGCAAAAAATTCTGGAGTATATCATTGCAGAGTTTTTGTCCACAGCACATGGATCCTGGTCAGAGCATCCCACGCTGGCAGGGGAACCCAGGGCTGCTCTGCAGCAGCCTCTGAAGCAGCCTGCCAGCCCAGGGCTGCTTTGACCTGGCTCACAGTGCTGCACCAGGGTGGCGGGGGCATGAGAGTGCTTTATTGTGGGGCTAGCCAGCAGGCAGCCCCCACACTGAAGTACCCTCAGGCCCCAGCCAGCCCCATTATCATCTACATGTGGGCTGCAGCACACAAAACAATGCTGCTGCAGGGTACTACTAGTGTTTAGCCCAATTATGCTGCAGCGACATTTATTAGTCTACTGCAACCTAATACGGTCACATGTGTAGATGGTGATGTTTTACTGCAGGGCTAATTAGTCAGCTCTTCAGTAAATATCTCGTGTAGATGCACCCCCTATGAAGCATTTTCTACCAGTTAATGTCAGCCATAGAATAACAGACTACATGGTCCTGTTCATTTAGGCATTTCCTAGGTTCCTGGTAAGGTCAGGAGGAAATTACAATTTAAGAGGCAATCCTCTGGAAAAAAATATCATAATCATCACATGCAATATTCTCTGAAAACACAAACCTCCCTTTAAGAGAGAAAAATAAAAAACTTTCAAGCTGTCTATTTTGTAAAACAGGAGTTTTAAAAGATATGTGGTATTATCAATGTATTATGAGTGGGAGCTTATTGTACAAGGTATCTAATTTGGAGACCCTGAGAAAGACACACTGAAATGCCCCAGCATCTTGGAGATTTAAAGGGAAGTTTGCTGGAAAGGCCAGGATTTGGCACTTTATTGTCTAGAGTTGTAGTCATTAAATTAAATTTCACTGGGAAATGTCACAGAAGAGTTGGAGGCACTTTGAGGTAAAGAAAGAATGGCCAATCCTTGGGGTCTGATACCCTTCTCAGCTATTCTGCCATATATCAAAGTAATTCTCTGAGGTGAGTGGAATCACAATAATATACAAGTGGAGAATCAAGCCTGAGCCCTGTAATACCATAGTTGCTCCCTAATGCCATATTTAAATAAATAGAAAGGAGTTTTAAATGTATTTGTGTAACTATTCAGAGTTAGCTATTTTTACCAAAGAAGCAATATTTTTAGCAGGGAAAAATAATGTCTGCTGCCCTTGCAATTACAGCTGAGTTTGAAGTCCTTGTTTCATATGTTTCAGTAGCTCATTTCACCTTCTGATGCTCCTTACTTTGAATCTTCATTCTGATCAAGGAGAGGCTTCTGCCCTCTAACATTTCTCCAGAGAGACACTTGCTATGAAGCCTATCAGAAGCACAATCATGTGACAGACCTGCAGGCAAACTCCAAAGCAGAAACACAGCTGGCTACATAGTCTCTCAAGAAATCAGAGGCTGACAGAAAAAAAAAAAGTCAGGTCTGGAAAGGAAAGTTTAAGGGGAAAAAAACGCCTACAATTTTAAGAGAAATTAAAAAGAAAAGTGAGATTCTGCTGCTGAGCCTATACACAAGTTTATTGTTTTAACTGCTCTTTGGACTATAGTTACTATATTAAAATAACATTAGGAGTCAAGATTCTGCTTCAGTTCTCAACACCACAATTTGCCAAATTCAGCTGTCATATATAAAGCAAATCTATTTAAGCCAATAGTTCAATTTAGCTCTTTGAGGACATAGTAGTGCAAATTTCTATGTAGAATGGGCTACTATGAATGAATACAGGCAAAGGGAGAGGCAAATTATAGGAGCTTATAGTAATTGCTGTGGTTGACCTCATATACTGTGTGTGTGTCTATTGTAGCTTTTTATGTACATGAAAAAGGACATTTTCATGTCATGAATAGTCTGCTACCTGCACTGAAAATAGAAAGACAGTCTTGGAGTTAAAGCATCAAACCAGAAGACTTTTGTTAGTCTTTATCTTGGCTCCAGGCTTCTTGCATGCAAACAACCTTATCATATTTGGGTTCCTCAAGTCCGGCAACTAAATCCATAAATAATAAAGATAGGTTTCTTCAGGAGGTATTGAACCCCACAACTCACTACGAAAGAGAGAAGTTGCATTTCCTTACATCAAACACAAATTTAATCCTTTGTTCAAAGAGATTCAATCCTTACATAAAAGCATTATAAAATTACAGTTTTCAAAACTGTAACTTAAACTGTTCTTTTTCAATGGACAACTGCTCACTATTACGTGGGTGCTAGTTTGAACGGATAAAATTTAGAAAAGAAGTACAGCTTAGATAAAAAATAATATACATTGACATAATTACTTTTGCCTAAAGACTTTGGCATATTATCTACAGAAAAACTCATTTTAATAAATGCCAACCACACCCACAGATTATAAAAGTCACATCAAACAAACATTCCCTGATTATTATGTGATAACAAATGTGAATTACTGCTGAGATAATAGTGGTTCTTTAAACATTGTTAGAAAAGAGTAAGTAAAAATAGTTCTGTATCTGGCTATTGCCATTACGAATAAGATTTTCCAAAATTCAATAACATAAAGAGAGACTCATACATAAAAACATGAATACTTTATCATTGAATAATAGCCCCCCCCCCCCATATAGTTCAATATACCTTGAAAACAATTACTACTTTTTCAGAAGTAAACAGTGGTGAGAAGTATATGAATACCCAAGCTTATTTTATTAGATATATTTGGGAAGCATTCAGTGCAATCTATTTTAGTTTTTATATTTTCAAGAAAAGTGTGGAAAAATACTTGCAACAAATGTAAAAGTTTAGTTTCTTCCACCAATAAGAGAAGCCAAGTTGCTTTTGTTGGAAAAAATATAAACTCTTTGTATGATTGTAACAGATTTCTTTCCATAACACCTTAAGTTGATGCTCAAATCTGCCTTCATAATATCCACAGGAAAGTAATCTATGTCAGCTTTAGGCCATAACAGTGCAGCCTCTCTGGTTTACCAGCTTACAACAATGATGGACAATTATGGCTTAAACATGTTTGCCCCTGTTAATGGGAATGAATGAAAACATACATCTGTTTCAGATGTGGTATAGATATTACTATGGAATTAGGCCTTCAAAAAGTGTTCCCATTATCTTCAACTGGGTAGTATTATGGAGCCCTATGATCAGATCATGTTTATTGATAAATGATTGACATGTGATTACTATGAAGCCTAATACCCTTGGATCTTTAGGTTTTCATCCAATTCCCATTACTTGTATTTTTGACTGAGAAAGCAGATTTGGTTTGAAATTGCCAGCTTAACCATGAAGGCAAAATACTTCTACAATGTGAAGAAAACTGTTTAAATTATTTTTAATTACAGTTTATTAGAAAACAGACACTAGTCAAAACATTTCTTAAGGGTTTCCACAGATCACAATGAATTCATTAAATCTTTTTGAAAATTATTGTACAGGATATAATTGAAGAAACTGTATTATTATTGTTGTAGCTAATCATAATTGTTACAGTCTGTATATAAGACAAATCAGCTGCCTGCCTTTCAAACCTTGTATGAAGATGCAGAACTAACCTACTGGCTCATTTTGATGGTCACATTGAGTGTGTCATTACAACCGAGTCAGAGAATACACACCAGTTCTCTAATGTAAAATAGTATTTCTATTGGGAGAAAACACAGGGAGACCTGTAGAAGACTTAGGAGTAAGTCAACCCAAGATAAAAGGCAGACTGGGTTTCTAGAAGCTTGATTGTAAGTCCTATTCATGACTTTTCTTACACCATGAAAACAAATTCCATGGTAGAGAATAATTTTGTGGGGGTTTCTTGGGTGGGGAAATATCATGGAGAAAGTGGTCATGTTTGTGTTACTTATGTTTGAGGTACCACTTCTTTCTGCTAGTCTTTCAAAATAAGGAAGAAGTGACCCCTAACTGGTTTCTGAAAGAAAGGGCTAATGTGTCGTCTTCTAAGGAAAAGATATTGGGCTGAGGATCCTCACTGAACAGAGTTGCCATCTGTTAGGGCTAAGGCATAGGCAGCTTGGCAGAGTGGGTAGAGTCAGCACTAAAATCAGGAGAGGATTCAAGGGACAAGAGTCAGAAGCTAAGCTATGGATCAAGAAATGACGGGCCCCTGATATGGGAACCAAGCTGGAGATGAAGAACTAGAAATTACAGTCAAGAGAGAGACTAGAAGCAGGGACATTAAAACACTCGCAATAAGAAACGGGGATGAAGCTGAGGGCAGGACAAGGCTGAAGCCAAGTCCACAGCAGGAACTGGAAGACAAGGAACAGGTAGGATCCAGAGCTGGAACTGAAACCTGGGCAAGAATAGGGAATGAAGCTTAGGCAAGACACAAAGCAGGGAACAGGGAGCCAACAATGGAGACATGCAGGCTCATGAAACTGCTTCAGGAATGAGATACCTTGAGCAGCTAGAGTGCAGGATCTTGGGCTTTCTAAGTCAGGAAACCTAGTTAAACAGGCAGCCTTTTCAGCCTCAGCTGAGCTGACTGGCTCTGCAGGTTGCCCACTGCTGTGCATCTTGTTCTCCATACCAGCTGGGGAGACTTAACATTTACACCAGCCAGTGAGGTACATAAGCCCTTGAGAGGGGTGGGATTTAAGAGAGCCCTTTTTCCTCAGGATTTTCTCTTGGTTACCTCAAGTGACTCTACTCCGTATCCTGGCTTCTATGGATCCAAATCTTCCTTTGTAAAGGGAGTTAATATAGGAAGATAACATGCTTTACTCACAGCTCCCAGATACCAAGAAATTAGGTGCTATATGATGCTAAGCATTTCATTCCTAAATCTCTGTGATGACAGGGGCTTCCTTTAGCTGTGTTTTTTGAGAAAGGAATGACTCAGGTGCCTAATTCCAGGAGAAGGTTCAGGCCTGCGAGTCCTATCCTAACTAGAAAGAAGTGCCTCATTGTAGCCCAGAATGAGGCACCTGGAGTGTATCCTACTCCCAAACCTCCCTCTTAGTGGGTGCATCTACACAGGATGCTTGTCTGCAGAATTGACTAATTAGCTCCACAGCAAAGAGTTATCCTCTATACGTGTACCCCTATTAGGCTGGAGTAAACTAATTAACTCCACCATAGGATAGTACTGTCTGACACAACTACTATCCTATGGCAGAGTTATTTAGTATGCTGCAATGCATGTGTAGACAGTGACTAGGGCTGGGTGGGAAATGAGGGTGCTACATGCAGGGTTGCCAGCTGGCTAACCCCACACTGTAGCACCCTTGCACCCCATCCAGCCCATCTGCAGCCTGCTGAGCCAGGATGGATCAACTCTGGGCTGACAGGCAGGCTCCCTGGGGCCCCCCTGCCAGCTAGGGCTGCTCCATCCTGGTTCAACATGTTTGGTCCTGGGCATATGTGTAAATGCTGTGCCCAGGAGCAATAAATTCTGGAATGAACTTTGCTGGAGCTTATTATATCACATTATTATCATATGTAGAGATACCCAGTGCTTCCCATTGGCTTGATCAGGCAACTTCCTATTCAATTAGCTGACTTTCATGGATCACCTGTGCACTGTACATGGAGATTAAGCACTCAACTCAGGGCTGCGAGTTTATTCATTAGCCAACAAAATGCCTAAAAGTTATACATGGTCATACTTAGCATTGCAACATCCAACTCCTTTGGTGTACCTAGCCTTACATGACCCTTAATTAACAGGTTATCATAATGCACACGCAAAAGGGGGCCCAATGTATGTTACTTAGACGACCTTAATTATGGGCTTTTTTAACTTTACTCTGCTTGTCAACCTGAATACTGTTTAACATAGTGCTATGAATAAAAAAGAGGTTGGACTTTTGAAGTGCTACTTTATGAAGCTATTATGGCACATCCGTAAGCTACACACACACACACATGCATACACATGTAAGATCACAGAAGCACCCATATATAGAATCATAGAAGGTTAGGGTTTGAAAAGGACCTCAGGAGGTCATCTAGTCCAACCCACTGCTCAAAGCAGGACCATCCCCAAACTAGATAATCCCAGCCAAAGCTTTGTCTAGCCTGGTTTTGAAAACCTCTAAGGATGGAGCTTCCATCACCTCTCCAGGTAACCTGTTCCAGTATTTTACTATCCTCCTAGTAAGAAAATTCTTCTTAATATCTTACCTAAACTTTCCTTGCTACAACTTGAGACCATTGCTCCTTGTTCTATCACTTGCCACCACTGAGGAAAGTTTTGCTTCAGCCGGTTTTGAACCCCTCTTCAGGTAGTTGAAGGCTTCTATTAAATCCCCGCCCGTCCCCCACAGTCTTCTCTTCACTAGACTAACTAAACCCAATTCCCTCAGTCTTTCTTTATAATTCGTTTCCCGGACCCCTTACCATTTTTCTTGCCCTCCGCTGGACTCTCTCCAGTTTGTCCACATCCTTTCTTTAGTGGGGTACCCAAAACTGAACACAGTACTGCAGATGTGGCCTCACCAGTGCTGAATAGAGGGGAATAATCACTTCCCTTGACCTACTAGCAAGACACCTACCAATGCAGCCCAGTATGCTGTTAGCCTTCTTGGTAACAAGGGCACGCTGCTGGCTCATATTCAGCTTATCATTCACTGTAACCCTCAGGTCTTTTCCTGCATAGCTGCTGCCCAGCCAGTCAGCCCAGAGCCTGTACTGGTGTATGGGATTGTTCTGTCCTAAGTGCAGGACCTTGCACTCATCCTTGATGAACCTTCAATTTGTCTGAGTCACTCTGAATCCTAGCCCTTCCCTCCTGTGCATCTACTACTCCCCCTAGCTTGGTGTAATCTGTAAACTTGCTGAGGGTGCACTCTGTGCCATCTTCCAAGTCATTAATGAACACTTTGAACAAAACTGGCGCCAGCACTGACCCCTGGGGCACTCCGCTTGGTACCAACTGCCAACTAAACATTGAGCCATTGATCACTACTCTCTGAACCTGATGCTCCAGCCAGTTTTCTATCCACCTTGCAGTCCATTCGTTCAGCCCATACTTCCTTAGCTTGCCTTCAAGAATGCCATGGAAAACCATATCAGAAGCCTTGCTAAAATCAAGGTACACTACACTATCTCCACGAGTCTCCCCGCATCCACACAACCAGTCACCTTGTCATAGAAGACAATCATTTGCCCTTGATGAATCCATGCTGACTGTTCCTAATCACCTTTTTATCTGCCAAGTGCTTATCCACCCAATATCCACTCAACAGGGAATAAACTATTCGCATAACTACAGCTTTGGAAAATTTAAAATTATACAAAAGAAAGTCATGCACTTTTCATCCACATCAACTGCTGTGTCTCTTCTTTGGTAAATAATGTACCAGTCTGCCTTGAAATGGGAGACATGCTCAGTTATTGAGTTTATAACTCAGAATGGGTTGAGTAGAAACAGATTTTGGACCTGTAGGTAGAAGGTGGGTTCTCTAGCTTACACACTGTGATGGTGAATAGGACAGACACTGGTGAAGCCTGACTTGGAGTACTGATTCAGTTTTGGCCCCCACATTTCAAGAACTATGTGGACAGAATTCACCTCAGAGCGACAAAAATTATTAGGGGCCTGGGAAGCAAGATTTATGAGAAAAGGCTGAAAGGACTAAGGTTATGTAGTCTGGAAAAGAAGAGAAGACTGAGGCAGGATTTGCTAACAGTTCTAAAATACCTGAAAGGCAGTTATACAGAAGATGGAGATGCGCTTTTCTCTGCAGCCATGACTGAGGGTGGCCAAGCATTGGAACAAGCTATGTAGAGAAGTTGTGGAATCTCCATCCTTGGACCTTTTCAAGAATAGGTTGGACAGATGCTTGGCTGGGATGGCTTAGTCAGGGGCAATCCTACCTTGAGCTGGACCAGATGACATTGTGAGGTCCCTATAATCCCACTTCCACACCCTACCTCCTATGGAGCCAGTGACTTTTCGAGTGTTCCCGAAGAGGAAGCAATCCCTGTTCATAGGAATGCACAGAGATTGCAGCTGTGCACAGTTCCTACACAGAGCCAGGGCACAGCCTGACTCATACATGTAATGGGTTGGATACATTATCTAGGATTTTGGTCATCAAGCATCCAATAGGAAATTGGAACTGAAGCAAATTCCCAAAATAATCAGAGTTTGAGATGGAACCAGAGAATGACCTCATCATATTCCTCCAGCCACTCTAGATTTTACATCTGGGCTATA
Organism: Alligator sinensis; assembly: GCF_000455745.1. Lineage (NCBI taxonomy): Eukaryota > Metazoa > Chordata > Crocodylia > Alligatoridae > Alligator > Alligator sinensis. The sequence continues at coordinate 4,371,221 of NW_005841892.1, forward strand.
CACAGGGCCCAACACTGATAGACAAGGCTGTTATTTTGCCATGGAGCTGTGAGTACTATAAATGGAGAATACTATACCTAGGAATTTTCCCTCATACTTATATAATGACATTTGTTTCAAGGATACAAGACTCAGGTGGAAACGAAAGCATTTTCTTCTTATTGGAACTAAAATGCTATAATAACCACCCCAAATCTTTTGTTTGTTTGGTTGGTTGGCAGGGGGGGGGGGGGGGGGGGGGGGGAGGGGGGGAGCGAGGGAAGAGGAATCAGGCATCAGTTTAACTGGTAACCCAAGAGTATGTTTCTGGTATTCTATGAGCTCCTGGGGATTTCACTTGCAGCGTGTTTCTAGATTCAATTCACAGTGCTAACACAGCTATGAATTTAATAGTAAATGATATTTAAATTAAAATGATTCTCTTTCAGTCCAGCTTGCTTGTAAGAAGTAGGTTAGCTCTTGATTCAATCACCTCAGTAACACAGATTGCCTAGAGCTTGTGATGAAACAGCTTTAATTCCTTTTTTTAAAGGTCATGTAAACATGTGTGCTTAGTGAATTAGATGCAAATTCAATTCCCTATACACAATGCTTCCTGGTTAAGTTCCTTACCTATTCTTCACATGCAAGCCTGCATCTGACAGCCGAATATTGACTTTTGAGCTATGGTCAAAGACATGATTAAACAAAGAAAACAACTGGCACCTGCATTGTAAAGCATATTGATGCAGAAGACAGGAGCTGCATTTTTTCCCAAAATCATGTTCATTGTGTAAGTTCACTAAAATATTTTTCTATATGGTTATTCAGTGATTTTTTTCCATTTGTTTTTCATTGTATACCATGATTTTTTAATAATGTTTAATGTTTTTAATAATGACCTGAAGAACAACTGGTTGAAATATAACTACATATGTATGGCTTTTATCAAAACAATTACATACATTTAAGCACAAAGCAAGTGCCCTTGCTAAGAAGATAATACCAACAAAACAAAAAAAAGCGGGGGGAATTAATGAATAGTAACTTAAAGTAAATCTTTGGCTGTAGATTCTTTCTCACTTGAATCACAACCCTTAAATATGTCTTTTATTTAAGTGCTTACAAATATTGAGATGAAAATTTTGTTTAATTATTAGAAATCATACCTACAAATAACAGCTTAGTTCTAATACCTTTCCTCCCATAGCAAGTTCATTAACTTCAGTGAGACTATACAGGTAAAATCTCATCAGACGCAAGGGCTTGAATGATTCAGATCTCAAACAAATAAGAAATAAATGCAATGAGGTAAAACTGTTACATCTCTCATCTTAGTAGCAGAGTAACAAAAAAAAAATACAGCTAATCTGCTCATGTATCAGTTGTGCCATTCCCAAACACACAAAAATAGGGGGTCAGATGCCAGAACAACATAAGATTGGAAAAAATAATTAAAAATAAAATAATTTAAACCTATAAAACTTGAATTGGTTATTTGCCTCCAGTTTTACAACTTTTAAGGACCATTTTTTCCAAGCTCTCTGCAACCAGAGGGTTAAAATTTTGTTTCTGTTAAAAAAGTTTTAAGTAAAACACCAAATATTGAAAGAGCTGTCAACATGGCAATATCATAGGGGCAGGCAACAAAGTACTGCGATGCCCACAGGAAATGAACCTAGAGTTATTTCTAACAACTACATTGCTGTAGGTAAAGCTTTTGTTTTGAAAACCTTCATGTTTTTGTTTAAGTCTTGGACAGTCCTGAACACTCCCAATATTATACATTTTATTTAAAGTCAAATACCTTTTGGGGAGGAAAAGGGAGTTTTATTTGTGTGGTATGATTTGCCAAATGTTATGGCAAGGCACAAGTGGAAAAATAAGGAAACGATGGACAACATGCCTACAACGGAAAAGGCACATTCTCAACTCAAATATAGCCTCTGAAACTGATGCCTCACTGAATGTGTTAGTCTCTAAGGTGCCACCTTACTCTGCTTTCTACCTAACTTTAAATTAAAATGGCTAACTATCTCTCTCTGAAAGATTTCCAAATGAGCATCAGTGCTGAACCTAGCCCACTCCATTTAACTCTCAAGCTGATGCAAGAAGTGCCCTTTTCCTCAACATTTTTAGACTGCTACTGGGACGCTGTCTTCAGTTCTTCTGTCATACTTTTGGCAATACATGAAAATATTGAGAGGAGTTTGAAGAATGACTACAAAATTGATTCAGGGGCTGGAAAACAAGACTTACTATATGACCTTTACAGAGCTGAATTGATTCCGCTTATTGACAAGGAGTTCAAGAAGTGATTTGATGTGTATAGGCACTTACACATGGAGAAGGAAATCTGATTGTGAAGGACTGTCCAGTCCAGGAGATGAAAGCTTAGCAAGATGCAGTAGCAGGAAGCTGAAGTTTAAAAAAATCAACCATTAAAATAAAATGAAAGTTCTTAGGTGTGAGAGCCACTAAATATTGCAAGAGCTTATAAGATTAAATTCCTTTCTAAAAATCATGTTTTCATACACCTTCTGGGAAAAATCTATGGCTTGTCTAATGGGGCTCCTGCCCTATTACTGAGAAGGGAAGGGAGCCCAAGGCCTGTCTCAGCCCAGCCCAGACTTTTGAACAGACTTAATGGTAAAAAGAGACCTAAATAAGATGGCCACCCACCACAGGTATAGGCAGTAAGTCATAGGCCTGGGGAGAAAGTAGAGGGTCAAAACTCAGGGCTTAGCCCAGAAGAGGCAATCTGGCTGTAGGAGCTGCTAGAGGCACATCTTCATGGAGCACCCAGTTCAGACTGCCTAGAGGAAAGGACTGAATGCTAAAGGAGGCTGGAAGAGAACCTGTATGGCAAGCGACACAAGATAAGTACTGTAAACCTTTTGCATTTGTGTTATCTCAGGGTGAAAATTAACCCTGACAGGGGAACTTGTGTTTGGCAAGCCTTATGTTTGGGACCTGACACTCATTCTTTTGGTTTATGTTTGAACGAGAGAACTGGCATGGCTATAAGAGGTGGATTTAGAGGCCACTGGGGTGCAGCAGAGGCACTCAATTTAGAGCATGCCTAGGGGCTGGAGCCCTGGGGTGTTGCATGTGGGCAGTAGTCCAAATTCATTGCAAAAGGGACTACAGTGTGTCAGAGGACTAGATAGCTGGCAGCAAAGACTGGGGTAGGGAGAGGCGGATTTAAATCCTATGCCTGCAAAACGGATGTACCTAAAGGCTGAGTGGTCCAGAGTCCACAGAGGGCTGAGGTAGAGCTTGGGCCCAAGAACCTAAGGTCCTGGTGTGGTGGACCCCAGGTTTACAGGACCCAGCCAGATTAAAAGTGAACCAAGACCACAAGGGCCTGAGTTCAGACTTGGGGACCTACTCCAAACCCTGCATCTGCCCCCTGCGGCAGCCTCCCTACAAACCCATAACATCAAGTTGTGGCAGAAAAGATAACTATGAGGGAGCAGGACCCAGAGAGCCCAGAAGCAAGGGTGAGGAGATGGAAGCCCAGTGGCAAGTTGGGCTGGGGACCTTGTCACATCAACACAGAACCTTCAACATTATAACCACCTTATCTGACAGGTGTAGTGTTTGGGTTTTTTTGCCCTTGAAGTTTAGGAATTTATGAATTATGCCACATTAAGTAGTTAGATTGGCTTTTCTTTTCAGTTAGAGGACCAGACGAAAACCATTTTGTGTTCTTTTAGCAGATTCCAGATCATTTCATTCATCTAAAAACCTAAGCCTGGTTCTTTAGTATGACACATCCTGTTCACATAGATTGCAATGCTCCCAATAAAAGTGGACTAAGACTGTATTAGGAGCCTGCATTTCAACAACCATGTACCAGTTTTTCATTTATTACATTTTTAAAATTGAAATAGTGATCACCTTCCTCTTTGGACCTATTTAAGACCGTCCAGATTACTATTGTTTTGTCAGCACTTAGGCTGAAAAGTTGGTAGGACAGGAGCTGTGTATTTCTCAGCTTTACATTTTACATGGTACTAAGCACAATTTTTCAATATTTAAATAATAAAGAAAATTATTTTACTGCATGCATCTCTTTGAAATTAAAATGCACAGTTGATAAAATGCAGAAGTACCCACCTGAAAGTTATTATGGAAAAAGCTATAACATTTTTAAAAGACATAAATTTTTAGAATGAGACTTGTATAAATGCCTTCGATATGAATATTCCAATTTTGGTGGTCTAGGATTATTTAGAAATTAGAGTCACTTTGTAAGTAGCCTCTTCCTTTATACTGGGCCAAACTAAGCAAAATCCCCAATATAGATCCCATGCAAACTTCAGATTTAAAAAAAATTCACATCAAGAATTTGAACATTTGAATTTGCTGGCTTAAGTCCAATACTAATTGAAATGAAACCAAAAGATCCAACAGATTTTCAATAATTACATTAAAAGATCATATTCAACTGATGAAGACTGTCTACTTTATTGCTATTTTCTTTTAGGCTATGGACAGACATTCAAAAAGCCTGATTCTGTATTGATTCAATCTTTGAAGGTTAGAAGACTTTGGCTAGGCTGAACCCATTTGTAACCACACAGACATTCCCTCTAGACTGAAGAAATGCAGGCACATGCCTGCAGTGGCTCAGGCTAGAAGTCAGCAGATGCTAGAGTGAGCCCTCCCTTCCCTTCTACAGGGCTGAGCTGAGGAGGAGGGGTGTGGCCAGGCCCTGACATGATGCTCTGATTAGGGAGGGGTTCTTCCCCTGGCCTTGTTGCTCCTGACCAGCCCAATAGGAAGTTAATAATGGAGCATTTAGCAACCCATCTATACAAACAAAAGCCCTCTCATTAGTTCAAGTTCTTCTTAATCAATTTTTCCAAGGAAGGAACAGAGGCACCAGCTGACCTGTGGATTAGCTCCGAAAAGCCCTAAGTGGACACTGTCCTGTCTGCCTTACACAGATACCTCAGCATTAATAGCATACCACATGCTGGCTACATCCATTCTGTGGGAGAGGGAGGGGTGGGGCATGGGGAATCCAGGCAGACACTGCTGTGCCTGCCATCCCTGCTGGAGCTGGAGCTGCAACCAGGGAGTAGAGGGGAGGGACCAGCCCAGTTCTCTGGAGCAGAGAGCCCCTCCCAGGGCTGCAAAGCATCTGGGATGCTGGGGGACTCTAGTTTAACTTAAACCAGGAAGGGGTCTGGGACAGACATTGCATAAATTGGTTTCACCCAAGTCAGTTAAGTCTGATACTACATTCAACCAGTTTTATCTCAAACCAGTTTTATCCATTTTCAAACTGGTTTATGTGCACTGATCATCTGTTCTGTTACAGGTTAAACCAGTTTCTGATCCCTTAAACCGGTTTATGTGTAATGTATGTCCCTAGCCTTAAAGATATATGTTGTCCTATGTAAGAGCATATTAAAATAAAAAAAGAAATAAGGGAAATGCCTGATTTAGCATAAATTTTATTAAACGGTCCATTTATTCCACTCAAAGCCATATTTTATGTGCTTTTTTGCATAAGGAGTTGCCTACAAATATTCTAAACAAAATACATTTTTGGTGGAAGTGTTTTTGCTTGTTTACTGGGGACTGGCTTCATAAGGATGTGCCTAACAAAATGGGCATTATGGAGCCACATCAGTCAGAATTTTATTACAAATTTACCATAAGTTTATTAAGCAAAGCTTCCACACAGGGAAAACCTTAATACATAAAAGATCACACAGCAACCTAAACAATCTAAGATACTATGCTGAAAGTTGTCTGGAAACTTAACACATTTTAATGCAACAAAGTGCAGAGCTCTTTGGTCACAGCACCACCAAGTATATGGGAAGCACAGCAGTAATACAGGGGCAGAGATTACCAACAAAGTCTAGACATGAAGAAACTATGACCTCAGCTAGAATTATCCAGTATTTACTGGTACTTTTCCTTTTTAAAAAGAAGTATATAGTACTTCATGGTTTCAGCATGCAAGGCAGCAGAGAATGGACAGCAAATAGGTTCTAAACAGTAGTCCAAAAATCCCCAAATAGACCAGAGGCTGGGAGTGCTTGAATGAAGAAACAATTGAAATGAAAAATCATCCTAGCTAGAAAATTAAATCACTTTTGAAACAGGAGCACATTCAGCTTCTTCCCATTTGCATTATGTAAAAATACACTGTCAAATGCATTAAAGAAAATGATGTAAAAAGAACACTGAAATTGCAAAGTCAAGCACTCAAAAATTTAGAACATGCCACAATTACACTTATCCATGCTATCTTAATTCAGCAATTTCCTACTATTTTTTTAGAGGACCTGTGTCATTCACTGCTGATTGAATGAGTGGCTATTCAATATTTCCTTTTATCCTCATTCAGGCTCAATACATTATTTACCACATACCAGTTAAATCCTTTACTGGATACAGAGTTATTCATTTATCTATTGTTAATGTCATTCATCACCTTAATATCCATTTGCTGTAAAACTTTATTAAATGTACCTTTATAACAACTTTGTGAGGAAAGGTGGTATTATATCTATTTTAATCAAGCACAGATTAAGGGCAAAATGGACATCTGTGTCCATCTGAGACACCAAAGGCCTGGTTTTTAAGACAACTTGGCATTTTATATAATTTTACGTGTTCAAAGCATCACTCCTTCTGGCTTTGCTGCCATTCAGAATGCTCAATACACCTGCAGGTGCTTCAAACCAGCCTGTCAAAAACAAGGAGGCACCACACTCATGACTGTTGACCACTCTTGGGAAGTAGTTTTAAGTGACTTGCCAGCATCATGCAATGGCTTTGGGTAGGTCCAAGCTGGAGTCTAGATCTGATGCAAGAAGTAGAGTCATGGCAGCAGAGCCTCACCTGGGTAGGGCTTAATTAGTGCTTCTGTTAACCAGGCTAATTCAGGTACCGCACAGTCTGCAAAGCAGACATACAGTAGCACTGGCAGATGTGGCAGGGGGCTGAGACTTGCCCCTCTCCTGCAGCTCTTTCCAAGCCCCACGCCTTGGTGATATGATCGGGGCACGAGGGTGGGACTTGCCCCTGACTTGGACAGTTTCCAGCCAGCCTTGGGCTGTGTGGGGAAGTCTGCACATGCAGTCTGGAGCTGGCTGGGGACTACCTGAAATGTGCCAGTCCCCAACCACCTTCAGGTTGCACATGCAGACTTCCCTGCACAGCCGAGGGCTGGCCGGAAACTGTCCTGGTCAGAGGCAGGTTCCAGCCAGCTCCAGGGTGGGTGGGGAACTCTCCCCGTGCAGGGAGCTCCCAGGAATCACAAAGCAGGGGGTTGGGGAGCTTGTTTCCAGCCCCAGCTCCATGATTACAGGGAGCTGGCAGGCGCTAAGGAAGAGAGAGCAAAGCAATGGTATACTTTGATCTTAGCAAGTCTTTTAACACCATTATCCACAATGTTGTCATTAACAAGCTCAGGAAATATAGACTAGTTGAGAGCACTGTAATGTAGATATATAACTGGTTGGCTCATCATGCTCAATGCTTAGTCAACAGTAGCTCAATGTCTATTTAGGAGGTGGTATCAAGTGGGATTCTCCAGGGGTTGGTATTGCTCACCATCTACATTAAAGATTTGGATAATGGGATTGAATGCACACTTATCACATTTGTGGACAACACCATTTGGGTGGAGTTGCACCCACTCTCAAGAACAGGATCCAGAATGACCTGGGTAGACTAGAAAATTGTCCAGAATCGATCATATGAAATTCAACAAGGAAAAATGTAACAGCTCCCACTTCTGCATGGCTATAGTGCCCTCTGTGGCTGAACCAAAGCTGTTTGTTGATCTTTCCTTTGTTCCACCCCCACCCACCTCCATCCCACCTAGCCATGCTTTGATGGAATGTTATTCTGGATTTGGGGGGGACTGCAGTCTGGGGCTGGAATGTTAGGGCTCAAAGGGACCTTGAAGATCATCAAGTCCAGCCCCCTGCCCAGGTGCAGGAAGTCAGTTAGGGTCAAAGGATCCCAGCAAGATAGGCATCCAAATGTTTCCTGAATGAATCCAGAGTAGGTGCCTGCACCACTTTTGGAGGGAGTCTATTCCAGGCCTTGGGAGCTCGGACAGGAAATAAATGTTTCCTTATGTCCAGCCTAAAATGGTCTTGGAGGAGTTTATGACCATTAGTCTTTGTTATCCCTTGGGGCACTCTGGTGAACAGACGTTCCCCCAGATCCTGATGTACACCCCTTATGTACTTATAGGCAGCCACCAGTTTCCCCCTGAGCCTGCACTTTTCCAGGCTGAAGAGTCCCATGGCACTCAGCCTCTCTTCATAATGCCTATTCTCTTGCCCTCTGATCATGTGCATGGCTCTCCTCTGGATTCTCTCAAGCTATTCAACATCCTTCTTGAATTGTGGAGCCCAGAATTGGATGCACTACTCCAGATGTGGCCACACCAAGACTGAGTACAGTGGGAGGATGACATCCTGAGATTTACTTGAGAAGCATCTATAGATGCAAGCCAGAGTTTTGTTTGCTTTACCAGCTGTGGCATTGCATTGGTGTCTCATGTTCACCTTGTGGTCAATCATGACCCCCAAGTCTCTTTTAGCCATGGTGCTAGCGAGCATAGCACCGCTGAGCCTATAAGCATGGTGCAGGTTTCCACCCCCTCCCCCCGACTACCAAGGTGGAGTACCTTGCATTTATCGGTATTGAACATCATCAGGTTTGTATCCACCCACTTACTAAGCTTATCCAAGTAGGCCTGGATCATTAGCCTGTGCTCAGGAGTGGATGCTATGCCTCAAAGTTTAGTGTCATCGGTGAACTTGACCAGTGCACTTCTGACACCAAAGTCCACATTGTTGATAAAGATGTTAAAGAGAACCAGTCCAAGGACACAGCCTTGGGGGACACCACTGGTCATGGAGTGCCATTATGATTCACTACCATTGACTACTACTCTCTGGGTCCGACCTCGGAGCCAATTTCCCAGCCATTGGACTGTGGTGTAGCTGAGGCCACAGTTGGCTGAACTTTCCATGAGGAGATCATGGGACACCAGATCGAAGGCTTTTTTAAAGTTCAAATATATGATGTCAATCTCTTCTCCCTTGTCCAGGTGATATTTCACCTGATCATAGATGTTGAGATTGGTCAGGCAAGACCTACCCACAACAAACCCGTGCTAACTGTCCCTCAGGATGTTGCCCTTAGCCAGCTTATCAAGAAGGGTCTCTTTGTTAATTTTCTCCAGAATCTTACTGGGGATTGAGGTCAAGCTGATTGGTCTGTACTTCTCGGGATCTACTTTCCACCCTTTCTTAAAGATGGGCACCACATTGGCCTTCTTTCCAGTCTTCAGGTACTTCACCTGAGCACCACAAGTTTTGGAATATTTTTGCCAGTGGTTGGGGTATGACACCTGTCAGCTCCTTGAGTACTCTAGGGTGTAATCTGTCAGGGACAGCTGATTTGAAGGTGTCCAGCCTCTCAAGGTGCTCCTTTACAAGGTCTACACCAATGCTAGGTATAAATACGCCTCACCCTGGCCGTCCCACATCATACTAGGCAGGGTGGTCTCTTTGGGCAGATGAAAGACCGATGCAAAGTACCTATTAAGCAGGTTGACTTTTTCCTGGGTGTCAGTTATCAGCTGTCCCCAATTTGGTTC
>NW_005841892.1:4380861-4381249 GCF_000455745.1 Alligator sinensis
ATCCTTGCTTTTTTTCTGACTCCCTACATATCTGAAAAAGGACTTTTTATTATCCTTGATATGTGAAGCCATGTGGGACAGAATAATTTCATGCACAAATACAAGCTGGAGGATTGGCTAGGCTGCAGTAATGCAGAGAATGACCTGTGGGTTACAGTAGACCATAAGCCAAATGTAACTCAACAGTGTGGGCTTTTTGCATAAAAGCCCAATGGTGTATTGGGTTGTATTAACAGGGGTGTCATGTACAGGTGAAGGGGGGTGATTCTGGAAGCAGGGTTCTCCACAGAGACATTCTGGTAGCCAGCCAGAGCATCTATATGTTTGGCCCTTGCCCCAGTGCTGCAGCATGTTGTGGGGCAGGCAGCATGCCAGCCACAGGAAGCTG
>NW_005841892.1:4381426-4389212 GCF_000455745.1 Alligator sinensis
AAAAAAAAAAAAAGCCTGCAGTCCCTGGCAGTAGCAGCTGCTGCTGCAGTCACTGGGGGCTGTGGCAGAGCCCCCAGCAGCATGGGGCCTGGGTGACAGCCACAGATGGAGCTGCACGATGCCCTGCCAACCAGAGCCCCCACAGCTCTGATACGAGGCACTCAGAAAGAAATATGAGGCTTCTTTTTTTTTTTTTTTAAGTGCCGGGAGGCTGGGACCAGGTGAGGCAGCCATCATGGGGGCTAGGGGTGCAAGCAGGGGTGGGGCTGGGTGGGGCAGCCATCAGGGGGGCTGCAGGAGCTGGTGGGGATGGGGCCAGGATGGGCAGCAATTGTGGGGACTGGGGGAGCAAGCAAGGGTAGGGAATATGGGCCCTGCAGGGGCCATGGCCTCTGTGGGGGGCAGTCCATAAGCTGTGCAGGTGGGTCCCCTGTGGGGGGCAGGGGACCTACCACTACTGAGCTGTCCTCCTGCACAGTCCCTCCACAATCCACCCACACATACCCACACACCCCACAGCCCCCCACATCTCTCCACAGCCACCCATGAGGGTGTCCAAGTGTTGGAACAGGTCACCTAGAGAAATTATGGAATCTTCATCCTTGGAAACTTTCAGGATCAGGTGGGACAGACACTTGACTGGAATCGTTTAGTCAGGAACAATCTGACCTTGAGCAGGGAGCAAGGTAAACTTGACTAGATGACCTTGTGAGGTCCCTTCCACCCCTACATATCTATGATCCTGTAACCCTTCTGGTGGGCCCTGGTGGTAGAACAAGGGTCAGGTCCAAATTTGAGGGTTTTGGATTAAGTGCCCACTCAGAAATCTGGAAAAATTTCCCCTTTACTGGGATCCTACAAGGACAACTTCTCCATTCATAAGCAATTTGGATACCAACAGTATACAGAAGTTTTTATTACATGGCCAAAAGAATGAGACTAAACCCTATCAAACATAACAGCTATACAATACCTCAACTATTAAACACCCCAACACACCAAATAAATAAATAACACCCCCAAAAGAAGAGAAAAACTTAAGTAACAAACAACAAGCCCCCCTGGGCCTTTTGGTGGGTATTTCTTTCTGAGTGCTGTTCCCACATAGGAGGTTGCTACCTCAGCCAATAAAAGATGGAAAGAAGAGTCTCTCTTCAGTTTGACACTCCCTGCTTTTGCTTGGGATCTCTGATGCTGGAGCTAGCACAGACACATGCTGGGGTAAGCCCAGGGCTGCACTGCCTCATGTTGCTTTCTGGCTTACCACCTCTGGTCACTTGGGGACACTGCCTCTGCTCCCACTCTGGGAAGCACTGAAGCACCCTGCCCACCACATCTTCAAGTCATTGCTCTGCTGCTGCTTGCTGTCAGGTTCACTGCTGCTGCTCTATCAGCTCTGCCAGGGTCAGCTGAGGTGCACTGCCTGCTACTCAGGGTTATTGTTCAGTGCACCCCTCTTGGATTCTAGATCCATGTCTGACTAGTGAGAGCATTCTCCTTGTCTCTCACTAGCGAGCTTTTACTGGCCCCTGCGAGGATGCCCCAAAAAGGGGACTCCACTCTAGGTCCCATTAGGGTCTCCAGTCACAGCCCTGAACTATTGCAGAACCTTCTCACCCTGCCTACCTAATGAGGGCATGTGAGATAGATCTATGCAGGATTACAATCATATGATCCAAAGGGCACCAAAGATGATTGTCAGAGCCTTAGGGCTTGGCTCAATTTGAACTTATTTTCACAGGCACAACAAGAGGGACTTCTGTCTCCCAAGGCAATGCCCTACCCAAATGCTGTCCTTCAAACTCTGGTGGTGCTAGAACTTATCACCAACAAAACAACATATATTTTCCTAAACTTCATCTCAGGAGTGGCCATACATTTTTTCTTCCTTGAACCTTTCTGGGAAAGTTAAAGTGGAGACAAAAAATATGAACATCTTCAAAGTTAGGTATAAATGGAAGGGAGGAGCTTAAATTAGGACTGGTTGGTGATTTCAACTGAATATTTTTTCATCAAAAAAACTAATTAATTCGAACCAAAATTGTGTTCAGGACCATACAAGTTATGATGAAGTCCTTCACTGGGAAGATTTCTCTGGTGAAGGTTGTAAGGCATACAAGAGAGAGAAAGAAACCCCTCTTCCCAAAAGCCATTAACAGAAGCTTAACAAGGCAGCTTCATATTCTGAAGTGGCTGTCCACGGGGCAATGCTAACAGCTATTTTTTGCAGCCCTCTCCCCTCAGTTACATTACTAGAGCTTAGGCCACTAAGCACTGTCACAACCCAAGGGTGTGATTTTGTTTGTGTGTGCTTCGGCACTGCTAAATTATTTCTCGCCACAATGAGCTTTCTTTGCAAGGTGCATTTCTCAGTTGCAAAGAGAAATGCACAGTGCAAAGGAGTTCCCGCCACCCGCATGCAAATTTGTGTCCCACTATTGGCCAGTTCTAAATTATTCCCATGTGGCGGCTAGTGATTGGCTTGCTAGCCGTATAAGAGGCTTGAGCGGTTTCCGCCCAAGTTGGAGAACTCCAAGGAGAACCCCGCAAGGGAGGACTCCACAACCATCTGGAGGAGGAGGAGGACTTCACATCTCGTGAAGAACCCTAAGCGCTGCGGAGCCTATCGAACCCAGCGTGTGCCTTAAGAAGGCTATAGGGGTCTGATCAACCTCTGGCCTCTCCCCGTCGCCGAACGATCCCTCGACGAACCCCTTCCCTGCACGCAAGTTCCACGGAGCCTAGCAAACTTCGTGTGAGTGTATCCAGAGCTCTTCTCCGAGTTGTTTTCTTCGGTTGACACGACGGGCTCGCGTGTTTAGAGCCTTCAACCGGATTGGGCTAGAGGTTCGCGTGGAAGGAACTCTTGTCCGCTTGTCTTCTTTCCTTTCTGTAACTGCAACTCAAGCAAGTTTTCCTGCCTGCACTGCGACCATCTATGGTGTAAGTAAAATAATCTTTAATCAACCGCTAAGTGTCCGTGCCTAATTCTGGTCCGCCGGCCTGCATTCCCCGACCCGGGTGCCAGGGCTGCTGGCCACAGCCTGCCGCGTGCCCCTGAGGGTCTCGGACCGCTCCTGGCCCGCACAAGCACATATGGAGAAGACCCAAGATCAAGTCTCTTGGACACTGTAGGAGGGGGTCTTTTCTCTCTGCTTTCATAGCTTTTAGGAGGTTTCAGTTTTATCTCGGTGCAGAAGAAGAAAATGGTTTCAAAATCTTGAACATTTTCATGGAAGAGGGAATTTTTATTTTCCACCTAGTTTTATTTATAATGGAAAGTGTTCAAAATCTCATAATAGTCATAGCTGCCAGCTCCATCTACAGTGTAACCCTATGCAAATCAAGTATTTGTCTCCAAGAAAAATAGGACTAATTAGAATTATGTAGATGAAGTACAAAATTCTCAGTAAAATATTCACACAAAGACTTAGAAGTAAATACATCTCCCCCTGAACATGCATAATTCTCTCTAACATTACTGGGTTTTCCACGCATGATCATTGAGGAATCTATAACCTCAGGGGCTTCATTGTTAAGATTTAGACACTGTTTCTATGCCCAAAAATAACTGTGGTCTCAGTTTTGTATAGACTATGTTATTTGTGAAACCAATGAGACTACATGAACACAGGTGCATTAATGTATTTAGGCATTTATATATCTTTATTTGCTCCCACAGGTGTTCACAGATGCAAAGTCTGGGCACCAAAATGGCCATATTTTAAAGATCAGTTCCTAAAGTTACTGCATATTTTTATTCCAAAGCAAGTCTGAGTGAGGTTGTTTTCAAAATAATCATGGAGATTGGAATTCAGTTTCTAGTGATCCAAACTCACTGAGGTATTTCAGAAATCTTGCCTATAAAGCATATTTGAATTATTTTTTCAAAACTTCAAATGATGGCCAAGCTACCTTTTGATTTTTTTGCATCAGAAAGACAGAGGAAATTCAGCCTGTGTCTTTCTAGCTACATTAAGATTTTCAAATATATTATCACCTCCTCACTTGGCAACTCTTTAAAGCTCTTCAACTACTTCTTCTTGGATCACAAGAGTGATATTTATGAAGCATGGCACCTGTATGATGCATACGGCAGTGCATGAGACACTAAGAAAACAGAATACACCTGACTGAATGCCTCCTTGCCAGTCCTACAAACCAAGGGAAAGGGGATGAAGAGTGTATGGGATAAAAGAGAGATGAGCAGCTAATTTGTTCCCCCATTCCAAAAAGCTCAAGAACAGGGATAAGAGAGAAGCAGTGAGAAAAGAATCTCTGCCTCCCACTTCCCGTGCAGCCAGGAATTGATGGAAGTTCGATGTTGGGCTGAGCCAAGTACAACAACATTTGTTTAGTGTTGATGTAATGCTTGCATCATGATGGTGAATCAATACATGCAGTCATCATGATACTACATGCCAGGATATTGCCCAATGATAATTTCATAGAACTCTGCAATTACATTCAGCAACAAAGTGATACTCATCAGTTTTGAATTGCTTGAGTCTTCTACTTGGGTCATCCAATGAAACATTTCACATTAGAGTTTTTTTTCTCTCTTAGCCAACTGCTTTCATCCACTTCAACTTTAACCATCTATATGCCCCACTTTAACTATAGCAGTCTAGTCCCCACTGTCTTAGCATACTCCTTATTAGTCTTCACATAGTACCTTAGTAGTTGGGACATATGAAGACAACATTTGACAATAGCTGATTGTGGGATCGTGATATAAAATGTTAAGCCCCCTATAACATAGTGATGGGGCATATTATGAGAGTCTTCTGCTTAGGGATTTTCCTTTGGCAAGCTGCCAGAGTCTGGGAAACCTGCAGAAGCTTCATGGTGAATCAATCGTCCATGTGCACTTGATGTGAAGTCTCTTTAAGGCTGTTGTTAAAGTGGGAAAGGACCTCAAATACAGTACTATATATAGTAACAGGGATACAGTATCCTTGGGGAGAGTACAGTATGTGCCCAATACAGTCACCACCCCCTTCATAGGAGGTGAGAATCTCTGTATTGCTATGGTCTCTTTTTTTTAGGTAAAGGGATAGAGTGATGTGAGAAGGCTCAAAATGCTTAAAAGCAAGATGTTACACTGCACAGAACATTTCTATTCCTAAGGATAAGTGTGAGAATGAAGCACACCGAACAGATGTTAATAATATTGCTTAATAATTGTTTAACACACTGCTAGAAGGTGCACAGATATGATGATAAGGATAATGTAAGAACTTATGGAGAACAGAATTTTATGGAGAAGTGTATCCTTAATGCCTTTATATCCAACATTCCCAATATGCAATCCATTAGTACTTAGCTATTTCACAGGTGTGTTGTGAAATTAAATGCACTTGAATGTTAATAAATAGTTTGCTGTAAAACTGCAAAGGACTATAACAATGATTTTTAAGGCACAAAGGGATCATCTAGTCTGCCTTCCAGTATAACACACATAAGGACCAGTTTTGCTTATTGACATGCAGACTGAATATATCCAAAAAATCCTAATACAAACATTGTTTCTGGCTCAGTGCAGTGGTTGTAAACTGGCTTTCTTCAATATTGCCCAGTTGTTTCCTCCTAACTTTATGGCTTATAGCTAGAATTGGAAATTCTACCTAGTTTTTATTTAGACTAATGACCTCAAATTTTCCACTTTTCAATTTAGTGTAGAAGTCTCTCCCCTTACAAGAGGTCTCAGCCTTGGTCCAAATCACTACAGCTGGTTGGAATTTTTCCAATTTTTTATTTTTGACAATTTTTTAAATCAAAATTTAAACAAAAAGGATTATTCTTTTCATGATGATGTGTATGAGGAAAATGTTCCCATTATTTTATCAGCTGCACTAAGCACATATGAATGTTAAGGTCTTTTTTCTCCTTCCCCTCACTCAAACACAGTCTAGGCTGTTTTCTTTATAATCTCATTCTAGCTAGATTTTGTCCTTTCATCTTCCTTAACCTCCACAATTTCTCTAATATCTGATCCTAAACTATATAGCTCTCTTCCCCAACAAAACTGATAAATTCTTTAGACGAGAGTCAGTTACCAGGACTGAACAGTCCTATTCAGGATCCCCTCTGCTCACTCCATATGGGGAAGAGGCTAGAAAAGGTACTTTAATCCTAAACTGTTTTATCTAATCCTGGCTGGATAACCATGTCCAGTGGGATCACTCTCTCTGTGGTTGAAAACATCGTAAGACAATGCTTTATGTGACATGAAATGTTCACACCTTGATGGATAACTAAGGCAATGAACAGCCAGAAGGAACTGCCTTCATCTCCAGGGAACTAGTCAGATGCAACATCTACAATGCAGCTTTGAGTGAGACAAGGTGATCAGCTGAGGGAAGAGGGTCAAGTCTACATGTTCTTCTGGAAGGGGAAACTGGACCAGAACAGACACATTTATGGTATTAGCTTCACCACCAAGAATCAGCTCCTCCGTCAACTTACAGAGCTCCCTGTAGGCATTAATGAATGTCTTATGACCTTCCATCTAAGCTCAGCAACAACCAGTACACCACTGCCATCAGTGCACACACACCGATGCTTGATGCTGGCAATGATATCAAAGAACAGCCCTACTCCAACCTTGACCATATACTAACACTTGCAAGGACAAGATCATTCTCCTTGGTGACTTCTGTGCCAGAGTTGGACATGACCAGGAACTCTGGAGTGGCTCCATTTGGAAGGAAGGAGTATGGAAAGCCAACTCCAATGGCATCCTTCTCCTGAGCAAATGTGCAAAGCATGACCTTCTCACCACAAACACCATCTTCAGACAGAGTGACAACTACAAGGTCACTTGGAGACACCCTCATTGTACGTACTGATTATGTTATTGTTAGAGTCTGTGATCATCAGGGTTCAAATTACACTTGACTCAGGGGTGGGATGGGGGGGTGGTCTGCAAAAAAAAATTGGGCTGCCCATCATGAAGCTCTGTTAAAATTGGAGACACCCCTAGGTTATGACTTAGAGATCTTACAGCGGGGCTCTAGTCTCTTATGGGGAGACTCGCCCCCCCCCCCCAAGCACCCCTATCATTCAAACCCTGTCTGTAATTGAATGGATGTCCATATCATGGACAACATGGGCCCAACTGCAGCTACCGCCCCTGCTCTCCCCAAGACAAAACGTAAGGTGTTTGTTGTGGGAGACTCCCTCCTGAGGGGGACTGAGGGGGCAATCTGCTGCCCTGACCCCTTAGCCCGGGAAGTCTGCTGCTTCGCAGGGGCCCGCATCCGGGACATTGCAGAGAGGATCCCAAAGCTCCTCCAACCCACAGACCACTATCCCATGCTCCTTATTCATGTGGGCACCAATGACACGGCTCGGAGCGCTCCCAGCCGGGTCATGAGGCACTACAGGGATTTGGGAGTGGGGCTAAAGGGTCTGGGGGCACAGGTGGTGTTCTCGTCGATCCTTCCAGTCTCAGGCTATGGGGTGAGGAGGGAGAGGAGGAGCCACGTGGTCAACCAAAGACTGCAGCGCTGGTGTCGTCGGGAAGGCTTTAGCTTTCATGACCTCAGCCCACTCTTTGGCGAGAGAGGCAGCAAGCTGCTGGTAAGAGATGTCCTCCCCCTCTCTCCCCTAGGGAGGAGGCTCTTCTCAGCCAGACTGGCTGACCTGCTCCACCGGGCTTTAAACTAAGCCCGTTGGGGGACGGGGGCCTACAGCCACTGCTGGCCCGCTGAGCAATCCTTGCAAAGCCAGCAGATCACGGCGCTTCAGGGAGCCCACCCCTGCCCCAGCCCTGGTAAAGTCT
>NW_005841892.1:4390585-4390961 GCF_000455745.1 Alligator sinensis
GCCCAGCCTCTAGCACAGATCTTTGAAAACTCTTGGCGCTCTGGTGTAGTGCCCGAAGACTGGAAGAAGGCCAATGTGGTGCCTATCTTCAAGAAAGGAGGAAAGTGGATCCGGCTAACTATAGGCCCATCAGCCTGACTTCTATCCCGGGGAAGATCTTAGAAAAGTTTATTAAAGAGGCCATCCATAATGGACTGGCCGACGCCAACATCTTAAGGGATAGCCAGCACGGGTTTGTTGCGGGTAGGTCTTGCTTGACCAATCTCATTTCCTTCTACGACCAGGTGACCTATCACCTGGTCAAGGGAGAAGAGATTGATGTCATATCCCTGGTCTGCTAGGTCCCTCTCCAGGGACCTAGTAGACTTCCTGAGGC
>NW_005841893.1:0-242 GCF_000455745.1 Alligator sinensis
GTTTCCTTTTAAGGTGTTCAGAGCAATTTCTTAAATGGCTGCTATTAAATCATCGGAGGCAGAGCAGAGTATAGCTTTTCTCTGCTGTGGGGAGGATTGAAGAAGTAGTTTTAAGACAGCCAGATTTCTTTTTATGTGGTTAGACATGTTTCCCTTCCACCGTCCCGAGAGCTAAGAGGAGGCTGCCACTACATCATCTCTTTTTAATCCCACCTGCTGTTTTTTTAAAAGTGTAAGCAGCC
>NW_005841893.1:8949-13636 GCF_000455745.1 Alligator sinensis
CCCCCACTGTACTCATTCCAATTGGTTCAGGATTGTTCTTGGGAGGTCTGAGGCCTCTGAAACCCCTGCCAATTGGTTGGGGGTATTGGGGCGGGTTGTTAGAGGGGTCACATCACCACCCTACCACCCCATAGGCCACGCCTGTGCTCCGGCGTAGGGGGGTTAGAGTCATCAGGGACCTGATAGGCCATAACAGCACCATGTGATCTAGGGCGGATCTTGCAGCATGAAGGGTTGGGCTTTGAGGGTCTGCCTGGGATGTCCTTCTGATGTCATGAACCATGTGGTGTTGGTGTCACACACCACGTGATTGGGGTCAGGGGCGGAGTTGCTGATGTCACGCACCATGTGACCGGGGTCAGGGGCGGAGTTGCTGATGTCATGCACCACGTGACCGGGGTCAGGGGTGGAGTTGCTGATGTCACGCACCATGTGACCGGGGTCAGGGGCGGAGTTGCTGATGCCATGCACCACGTGACCGGGGTCAGGGGGTGTGGTTGGTGACATCACACACCATAAAAGGGGGAAGGGGTGGAGCGAAGGGTGCGGGACTTCCGGTCCCGCCCACCTGTCACATTTGCATTGAAGGACGGAGAGCCATATACTACTCTTGTCATTTCATTACCTGAGTTCAACAGCAGTGTGTGCACCACCAGGGCTCAGAAAAGAAGTGGTTTCCATTCCTAGGTGATGGAGTCATGGGAGAAATTGCAATGAACAAACAGATAGTGGGAACAGAGACAGGGCTGGCTGTGCTGTAGGCAGCTCACAACAGCAGCAGCTGCTCTGGCTTTCACAGTAAAAGCTCCTTCATTGTCACTGACTCTTCTGGAAGTGTGTATTTGTGCAAGATGAGCACTCAAAAATTTAGATTTATTTTGTTATTTCCTTAACCAGCCCATTTACAGCTGTTTGTTCACTATTATGTTTAATATCTTGTTCTATCACCATCTGTTTATGAGACAAACTGTAGATTTCTTTAGAAAACTTTTAGCATCCAAGTCCATTAACAAAAGCTGATGTTGTGTCACATCATTTTAAGTAGTATTTTTTTATTAACAGCCTTGTGGCTCCCACTAACTCATTGGTTTCATGGGACTCTTGAGCAATGGTTGGGTTTAGATGATAAGTTTTACATGTTCAAAATACCATTGGAAGGCTGAAAAAAGTGCTGCAGTGCTTTATAATCTTACCTGTTTGTTTTTAATATTACTAAGCAATGTTTTGTAAATTCCTTATTTCAGATTGGGACCTAGACTTGAGAGAGAGCCTTGCAGGATTGTGTCCGCTTTACTTCATTTAAAATAACTTTTTGGTACTTTTCCCCATCCTAAAAATGTTATAAAACTCTTTTTTAACTATAGTTTAGAAAATAGAAGTTAGAGAGAGAATATTTTAAACTCTAGTCCCCTGCTTTAATATAAGGTGTTCTCTGCCTATGAATGCTGCTGTATATAAACTGTAATATTGATACATAATTCTATAAATCTTCTATTCTGTGGAAGAGCTTACACAGTAAGGTTACTGTAAACATGCTGTAGAGTCTGCATAAGGTCAGGTTCATCAATCCTGGTCAGATATTCTTTACTTTATTTTTAAGTCAGGAGGTGAAATGATACTTTAATAATAAAATTCTTGATCCATTCCTCCTTGGGGTGTGTATTCTTATGCATATTTGTGAGGAGCATGTATGATGTCTTTAGTAACGTTTGTGAAAGTGCAGCAAAGATGAATGTGGCTAGTCGTCTGGTGCCAGATGCATATGTGACTGATTTCTGAATGGATATTATTTGACTGATTTACAAACTCTGTGGTCAGAGATTAAAATGAAGTGAAATTTAGATTAACTCTGGAAGCTCTAGATGATTTGTCTCCGTGAAGTTCCTTTAGAGACCTAAACTGCTGAACATCATGGCTGCTGAACTGTCACACCAATGCTAGATTGCTAATCAACTGTAAAGAATATAAGTGGACCTGAATTGATTAGCTTGCAATACCGTACTCTAGAAATATGATGGAGTTTATAGATGTTGAACAGTTTCAAAACTTAGAATTATTTTTGTATGAAAAAAAAGAAAAAAAATATAAGGGATTTAGCTGAAATGTTTCAATTATGAAATGAATACTGAAAATGTATTACATATCTATATCACAAATCTAAAACCAAATCGTGTTACATATCTATATCACGTATCTAAATCTAATACTATGGGATTCCATCTCGTAGTATTAGATTTAGGAGTCAGTGGTCAAAGTAATGATGACTACAGAATTAGTAAAAGAAAAACTCTTCCATAGAGCGCAAAATCAACCTGCAGAAAGTGCCACATCAGAAAAATCAGTCAAATTCCATGAGTGGAGTTTTTTCCTAGATATGGCTGATTTTTTTTACCTTGATGAAAAGTATGTTCAATGTATTCAAATCTTATGCTTCTGCTTTTAGCAGATTCCTGGTAGGATTCAGGAAGGAATTTTTACCTTCAGCCTCATATATAACATCACGTAGCTAAGGCCAAAGGTATTTCAACTCAGATGGATGAAGTTAAGCACTTCAATCCATATTCATGTACCTAATCAAAAATAAAATGTGTTTGATTTTTCAATGATGTGGAACATCTGTAGCTTCCTTCTTGTAGTCACTTCTGTGTAAGGCCAGTTAACTTCGTATTTACTCATTTGATTTTATTTTAGCAACAATCCCACTAATTCTAATTGAACTACTTGCAGAGTAAGGTACAGTATGAATAAGGGTGGCATAAATTGGCCTTTTGATGATTCATTTTAGACATCAGTCAAGTATGAAAGTTTTGACCTAGAGACATTAATGAAAGACTTTTTGTGTGTTTTGAACTATAAAATATAGGGAACTGAGTGGGGCAGAGTATTGAACTTAATTGTCTCGAGATCTGGTCTGTTTTCACAAATGTTATGAGTACTTATGAAGGCTCTTATATCTACACAGAAATGTTAGGCTTCTGAACAGTGGCAACATACCATGACGGTTAACTGAAACTCCTGTAATCAGATATTTTATCCTTGCTTGTTTCCTCCTATTATTCTGAATGTTTTGCATTCTGGTGCTATGCCTATTTGCAGTGAAAGAGAGAAGAATTTTTGTCCAATATGCATGAGACTAGTTTCATTGTGTCTAGTCATAAATTAAGATTACTGTTAGAACAGTTGTTTTGGGAAGGCAAGCATATTCCTTCTGTTTTATTTCCTTTCTTTTCTGTGAAGGTGTGGCTTGACCCAGACCACCTCAATTTTTCTGGGACAGAAAAACAGGAGGGGGCTACTGAGGGGAAAGTTTGACCCCAGGTGAGCTCAAAGGCAGGAAAACACAAAGCAGACAGTCTAGTCTGAGCTTGGCCAGACTCCCTGTGATTGAATGGGAACTAGAGTTGCCCTACTAGTTCATCCAGTTCAGTGCCCTCTAGCAGGTCACCACCTATATATTTATATAGTCCCCATTACCTAAAATCTTCACAATCTTTAATGAACTTATGTCAATGACAACCCTGTCAGATAAGGCAGGCCTGTTACGCCCAATTTACAGATGGCAAAAGGCAGAGTAAGTGACTTGTTCAAGGTTACCCACTCGGGGAGACTATGACAGAGCAGGGAATGAATTAGGTCTTTTGAGTTCTAACATAGCCCTGGACTCTGCCAGTCATACATTTCCTAATTCTTTCTCCCCCCTGATTTAAAAGTCACAAGCAAGGCTGGTTTCCCACCTTTCTTTGGGTGACTTCCACAATCTAATGCATTTTTTATCAGGAAATCAGACAAAATTTCCTTTTCCTTAATGTTCTGGCAGTACTCTTAGGGCCTTGTTACATGTTACACTTGGAGCTACTCAAATGTTGATCAGTGTTAGTGCTAGCTCAGATTTGGAGCAGTTGCACCTTAAGGCTAAAAACCTTCTCTGACTGTTCCCCACCTGCAAAGCTGTGACTTGCCACTGTAGGGCTGGTGATCCAGGATAGCTTTCTATCCTGGCTCTAGGTACAGTTGTATGAGGGATGGCTGGGAGGGTAGGGGCAGGAACTAGGAGGTGGAGAACTAATAGGATGGAGATGGGTAATGAAATGGGAGTTGGAAAGGAAATGGGGGTGGGGTGGGGGAAGGGAAAGGAAATGGGGGTGGGGGAAGAGTGGTGAAATGAAGGAAGTCAGCCACTGAAGGATAAAGTTAAAATAAGTAATTAAAAAAGAAAAGAATTAAACATAAAGAGGAGGTAAATTAAAGAAGGGTCTTGTGTTTTAATACATTGGTATTTGGAATTCAGGGTGGGTGTGTGTGTGTGTGTGTGTGTGTGTGTGTGTGTGTGTTGGGCGGGGTGTACTGGTTGTGCTTTCCAGGGTAGCTGGGAGTGGTGAGGGAAGGCACTTTTGGGGAAATTATCTGATGTGGCCCTCTATCTGGTTCCCCTCCCTAGACCCCATGCCCAGACCCATCCATTCCCTGCAACCTGGCTAGCTGGCTTGTGCTCTGCAGGCTGTTTGCACAGAGTTGCATCCCTGGGATGGGAAGGTCACACCCCCAAGGATAGGAGGGGGAGTTGGCTTTGTACCAGAACCACTCCTTGAGCTATAGAGTTCAGGTAGTGGAAAGTTTTTGTAACCAGAACAGGAGGGTGAGGGAGGGGCCCCAGAGGGGCCCCAGCATCCTGGGATGCTGCAGGAAT
>NW_005841893.1:13646-18110 GCF_000455745.1 Alligator sinensis
ACTCATCTGTGGGGAGTGGTCGCACCTTATTGAAACATGAGCTGGGTAACAGATCAGAGATACACCTGCCCTGGAGTGATGTAACTTTAAGCCATCTAGAGCTGTGGACCAGGAAAGGGCTAGCTGAATATTTGTGTAGAGAAGCCAATCCATGAATAAAGGACAGCATGATATGACTAAGAAGGTAAAGCCTGAAATGAACAAGTAGGAGAGAATTTGAGCAGAGTGTCAGAAAATAGAAGGGCTAAGGAAAGAGATTAAATGAAGAGAAACAATGGCAAAAGTCATATTATCAGGGGCTTCAAAGCTTGAATTTCATGTGACAGATGGAGGGAAGCTTGTGATGCCAGAAGGAGGAGAAAGGATCATTGTGGCAGGAAGAGATGTTGACATTGACAGGAGCAGTTTGGACGAGCAGGAGGGAAGTGTAGCAGGAGGGAAGCGTAGAAATGTTGCAAGATGACTAAGAAGGAGGGGGCTGCCGCAGCTGAGGAAACTTTTGATGAAGGTAAAATAAGCACCCTGTTTGACAGAGCCTGTCTAGTAGAAGACAGGGTAGATTTGCACTTTATAGCTATCTAGACCAGGGCTCCGATAATTCCTGGATGCTTACAGTAGTCACCTGCTGGGAGCGTAGCTTTCCTGATCTAGCCTTGTAAGCATAAGTACTGGAGGCAATGACAGCTTCACAGGTATGACAGCTAAGAATCACAAGATTGAAAGGGACCTCATTTGTCATTTATACCAGAGGTGGCTAACTTGTGGCATGACCAACTTCTGTGTGTGGTACATGGCAGATCAGGGACAGGACAAGCAGGACAGTGGCAGATAAGGCAGAAAGCAGAGCAGCAGATGGGACAGGGCAGAGGGCAGGAAAGAGAAAGTGGAACAGCAAATAGGGTAGAGGAAGGGGATTGCAATGGCACTTAAGGAAGATGAGCTAATTTGTGACACACCTACCAAAAAGTTTGGCCCCCCACTGGTCTACACCAGCGTTTCTTAACCTGAGGGCTGCAACCCAAAACTGGATCACAAGAATATATGAAAGGGTTGCAAACAAACTTTAAAAATGGATTCTCCTTTAAAGAAGAAAAATGTGGGAAACTGTGGCTTTTCCCTTGCAGGCTGGCAGAGTTGCAGCCTGCAAGGGGCTGCTTAGGGCCCCCCTTTCCCCACACACTGGGGAGTTGGGGCCAGGAGGGAGTGAAGGGAAGTAGGTCAGGACTGGCCATTGATATTTATAAATTGGTCCTGGTATAAAAATGATTAAGACCATATGGTCTAATGCCATACCTGTGGAGAGAGTCAAGATTTGCTGTTCCACCCCAGACAGGGGCCTTTTAGCTTCTTGAAAACCTTCAAAGAAAATGTCCAGTGAGATCCCATAGTTTCCCCTGGGGGTTTCTTCCATTGTCCTGTTTCTCTTGCAGTTAAGAAGCTTTTGCTTAAGGTAACTTCTCAAAATAGAAACAAAAATGTGCAAACAAAAATTGCCAATGTTTGACACTGATGAGAATGTTGATGGAATTTAGACTTACTTAATTCTCTTTGGAAGATACCTACTATTTAACTGATACATCATACAGGAGACAACATACAGGAGACACGTTAAGTTTCTGGAGAAGTTGCTGCCTGTGGAAAATCCTTTGAATCCAGTGGGTAGACAGAGGCACCAACACTTAGTGTCCTCTCACAAGCACAGACTATGAGCATCAAGCACAGACTATGAGCATCCAACATCAACTCTGCTGGGCCTGCCACATCATCGAGATGTCTGACACCCAAAGCAAGTTTTACTCTTCCTGCTTAGTCAAGGCATACATTCAAGAGGAGGGCAGAGAAACTGTTTCAAAGACATCCTCAAGGCCAACTTGAAAAAAATACAACAATGATGTCAACTTGTGGGAGACTAACACCCAGGACTGCCCCAAATTGAGTCTTCTGTAAGGATCTCAGTACTTTGAAACCTTATGGCAACATCAGGAGACAGAAAAATGGGAGCAGCAGGAAAAGCATGTCATGGACCAAACCAAGAACTCGGAACTACCTACCCCCCATGGAAACGTGTGCCCGAACTGCAACAGAGTCTGTCGATCCTGGATAGGCCTTGTCAGCCATCTTCAGACCCACAGATAAGACAATCATGGAAGAAAATCATCCTTGGCTGCAAGGGATTGCTGCTGCTGCTGATGTTTAAATAGTTTTACAAATTATTAGTGATGTCATTTCTGTTCATCTGTTTTGGAACATAGATCAATAGTGTTTTAATAACAGCCTGGCCTCTACTTGGGTGTGCCCAAAGAGATTCCCATAGACTACTATCTTGAGCACACAAGGATAAGTTCATGTGTGAATCAATATGGATTTTAGATTTTGAACTTTTATTGTGTGCATACCCACATGCCATATTGTAACAGTCATGGGGATGTTAATGCCCAGAAGCGGCATTTGCATTTGCAAAGTTATGAACGTACAAAGGGAGGACACTACTATCTGAAAACTCTGACTGAATGCTGGGCTGTTGTGTGATGGATAATGTATTAGCCAATGTATATTTCATACTTCATAAAATATAATTAAAAAATTTGGATAATAAAACATTCCAAAATTAGGAAATATCAAAATTAAAGTTGCCAAAGTATCTTTAATGCAGCCTCTTATGTGTATGTATTAAAAGGTAGTCTTTAATTCCATTGCTGTTTACAGTTATTTATATCCACAGGGATATCATAATCTTTTAACATGAACAAAACAACATATTTTCCCCCACCCTCATTCTTGGAAATGACTCATCTGTTTTGGGTGATTTTTCTGCCCAGTAGATAAGAAGTAAACAAAAAGCAACCCCTTCTTGCCCCCACTAAAACATAAACCTGAAGCAGATATCGACTATGAACATTTAAACCTAAATAATTTGTCTGGGAAAGACGATAACCTTGAAAACAAGGTATTATATTGAAATGTTAGAAACCTTAATAATAAGTTATGCTACTGGTTCTGCCTAGAAATACAGCTACAAAGGAAAGAGAGAGCACCATTGCATTTCTTTTTCTCATATCTTTTGATTTTCGTGAAGGATACTTATGTTTTGTATATTTAAGATGAATAAGGTAGTGTTAGAGATGAATAGGTAGTGATGTTATAACTATGATGGTCCAGGAAATACATAAGAGTAGGGTCACCATACATCCCAATTTGGCTGGGACAATCCTGGAGTATGTGGGATGTCTGAACCAGTTGGTGAAAATTGAAACAGAAGTCCCAGAATGAGCCACCTAAAGTGATCCCTTCTTTCTCTACTGACTCTACTGCCCATGATTGTGCAGCAGCAGAGCTGGCTTTAGGGAAAATGGTGCCCTGGGTGAACTTGTATTTTGGTGCCCTCTTTCCCCACAAGTCAGTGATGGTGCTGCAAGTACCAGCAGGGGCACAGAGTGCAGTCTGGAGGGGAAGGCGGAGCAGCATGGTGTGCCAGGCAGGTGTGTGGGGAGATACCACTACTGCTGTGTAAGAGCAAGGCAAGTGGACTGGAGCAGGTGCCACCCTGCCTGCACGTGCCCAGCCTGGCTCCTCCTGAGCAGCAGCTGGAGCCAGGGGGTGGGCTGAACTGGGCACTTCTCCAGCCAATCCACCCACCTTGCTCCTGCACAGCATCAACACTGTCTGCCTGCCTGCCTGGTATACCGTGCCATTCCACCTTCACTTGAAACCCAGATTGCCTTAAAAATAATATGGTCACCATACATAAGAGGTAAGGATTTTTGTGGGTGATATCTTTTATTGGAGCAACTTCATAGACTTAGACAAACTTTTGAATGCAGTGTACTCTTCTACAGATCGAATCTCCACTGATAGGAGTCGAGTTCACTTTAACGCTGAACACAGGGCTGTTATGGATATGCCTGGGAGGGGTAACGTCATGTGTTCTCACTCCCACATGTCATCCATGGAGCTTCAATTTTGGGCTTCGAGGAACAAGACTCTTAAGCCCCACCCTAAATTCAAGGATGGCCAGTGTGCTTTGCTCGGTGTCCCCCTTTGCAGCATTTTAAAACTTTTTGACCCTCACTCCTGCCCCTGTTTTTTACATTAGTTGTCCCAAGAACTCTGCTGCTGCATATTTAAGGCCTTGTTGAATGGTACTTTTGGGCAACTCCTGGAGCAAATAACCCCTGAATTGTCTGCATATTAATACCTGAAACTAGTTTTAAGCATTGATTAGGTGGCTCAAAATTATAGGCTACACCTTAGTGGGAATACCTCCCCACCCTTTGTTGGCCTGGATTTGGCTCACTGCTCCCTCCAACCTTCCCAGCACCCCAGATCCCCACTCATTGCCCCTTTGCCACCTCCCCCCTGTAACTTATTTATGGCTGCCCATACCATCTGTCCCAGGGGACCAGGCAGAGAAGAGTTAACTGTCTGGCTGCCAGAGAAGAACAGCAGCTGGCAGTGGCGGGGGGG
>NW_005841893.1:18141-25891 GCF_000455745.1 Alligator sinensis
GGGGGGGGGGGCACGGAAAGCAGGTAGGTTAACCCTTTCCTGACAGACAGCATGGGCTGCCACAAGTGGGCATGGGGGGTGGGGGGAGCCCCAGGGGCAGGGGAGAAGCCCAGACTAGGTAGGGGGTGAATTCTTGAATTGTTACTTTTCAGTCCTCCAGGCCCCTGCTGGCCTGAAGTGTAACTGCTCCAAACTTGAGCTAGCTCTAACACCAATCAATATGTTTCTGGCTCACAGAGTAAGGTGTAACAAGGGCCTTAGTAGCCCCCTCTAATGACAGAGGGGGCTAACAGTTTCTGTGTGGGCTCATGTCCGTCTCTCTGTGCATCAAATAGGCCTAACTTCTTGGATTTTAACAACCTTGTTGTCTTCAGTGAAAAGAAGTCAATAGGATTACATGTGCTTAATGTTAGGCATGAGCTTAACTGTCTTGATGAACTGGGGCCTAAAACTTTATCACAGGAATCTGATAAGGATCCGGCTTGCAGGAGTTGGGATGAGAGTCTGTCAGTATTGCAGAAATAAGTGAATCTCACCTGGCTTACATGCTTCATGACTTTATAAGCTGTGACTATTGCATTTTGATACTTTAACATGTTAAAATAAATTTACAATTTATAAAAATAAAATGAATGATACAGGCCTGGGGATAAGATCAGTAAACTAAGCATTGTAGCCTATTAAAAAGCTATTCCTGTAACAAAATGATCTGTTTTAATTAGAGTGAAATAAAATAATTAGTCCTACTGTCTATATTATCAGACATGGAGATAGAATTTTGTATAAATAGATTCCTTTAACATAACTTTCCATATAATTAGAATTCTTCTGAATCTTTCTAAGTGATAGCTCTGGTGTGCTTTGGTTCTAAAGAGCTGGATTCAGCATAGATAACTGATGTATAATTTTAGTGATTTGAATTTGAACAGATATGTGCCTGTCTCATTTTTTTTATTTAATACTGTTTGGAAACATCATACTAGGAAATGTACCATTATCTGTGTGTGCTATAAACATAGCACTTGGTCACACAATGCAAAATAGAAGTGTTTGGTATACTGTCCTTTGTGCAAATTCTCTCCTAAAATGGTTTAACAAATAGGAGTACAAAGTAGTAGATAACATACAAATAAGAAATACAGACAATGGTTCTATAAAATGCATTGGATTATACTACATAGTGAAATCCACATCAAGATAGAAAGGCTAGCAAGGGAAGAGAAGCAAAATTAAGTATATAGATATCAGAAAAACAGGGGTATAGTTTCTGCTTTTAAATATGGGCACATGGCTTCCATTAAAATCAAAGGGGTTTTGTAGATGAACAGAATTTTGTGTTTCCATATTACTTTATCTGCTCTTTACTATCCAAAAAGCAAGTCAAGGAAAATCTTCAGGTAATAAAATCCTTGTCCTTTAAGTGCTAAGACTTTGGAAAAGGGGGGAAAAAATCAGCTTAGTATCTTTTTGATTTATCTCATCATCTAAGCAATGACAATTGGGATTGGAATGTGATTTTTTTTTTGTAGTGACTGCCAAATCTCAAAAGATCCAGATGTGAGATACATTAGCATTATACTCATTGGCTAAGATTATTTTAATTAGCCCTTTCAGGCTCTTCTGAGGGACCCATTTGTGACCTGTAGTCCTAAGTATAAAGTTAAATGTTTTGATTTTTACAAGTTCCAGTAACCCAAAGTAGTAATAAAAGACAAAGAATTTGATTGTTTCACAAGTAATAATGAGTGCTGGATGTGTAACTTTTAACTTGGAACAATCTGGTTCAATGAAAGAAATATATAATATCTTTTTTTTCTGATATGGTGATAATCTTGCACTGTAATCTGGATAGACATTACCCCCTCCCCATTTCTCCCTCATATGCCAGCCACTGAAAACTTTTTGGCTAGAGACAGACATTCAAAAAGCCTGAGCCTGAATTGATTCAATCTTTGCAGGTTAGTCTAACTTGGCTAAGCTAAACCAGTGTGTAACTGACAGACACCCCAGAAATGTAGGCACATGCCTGCAGTGGCTTAGGCTAGAAGCTGGGGGGCACTAAATCAGCTCTCCTTTCCCTTCAACAATGCTGAGCTGAGGGTGGGGGGGTTGTGGCCAGGCCCCAGTAGGGTACTCTGAGTCGGGAGGCATTCCCCACTGTTGCCCTGTGGGGTCAGGTCAACTCTCAGGATCTCAATATTGCACTGTTAGACAGGAGGGTGTGACACAATTGCACATATACAAACACACAAATCAATTGGAAGCATACACACAGACACACACACACACTACCAACTCAGGCACATACACATCCAAACCAGC
This sequence comes from Alligator sinensis, assembly GCF_000455745.1. Lineage (NCBI taxonomy): Eukaryota > Metazoa > Chordata > Crocodylia > Alligatoridae > Alligator > Alligator sinensis. The sequence continues at coordinate 20,464 of NW_005841893.1, forward strand.
CTAGGCACATGCATACCTATCACCAATTCAAGCACATACACACTACACACCAAAAAGTAGACAACAATAAGTTGTCAATACCCACACACTCTGTACACATACCAGGATCACTAATTCATATATCACGCACATGGTGAGATATATATATATGTGTGTGTGTGTGTAAATTCATCAGTGCACACACATACCACCCACCTACACATACACACAGGTGAGTTCCTAACTTGGATGGTACAGTATGTATGTGTGTGTTTGGGGGACTTGGGATACCTGAGGGAAGGTCAAGGTGAGAGAGAAAGTGTAAGGAGTGAAAGTTGCTGGAACCGGGATTAGAACAGGTAGACTACAGAGAAGCTGGCCGAGGAACTGAGGCTTGGGGTTACTTAAGGTCAAGTGGCCCCGGGGTTACTTGACGTCACTGGTGCAAGAAAAAAAGCCGGGTGGCAAGGAGGAGTCAGCCAGAAAAGAAACTGAGGCAGAAACCTGGGAGCTTGGGGATGGAAACTGAGGCTGAAAGCTAAGAGCTTGGGGCTGAAAACTGAGGCTGAAAGCTAAGAGCTTCGGGCTGGAAACTGAAGCAGAAAGCTGGGAGTTTGGGTGGGCAGATAAGTGGTGGCAAGGAGGAAACAGTCAGAAAACAGACAAAAACCCAACTCAGGGTTTCAAAATAACAAGTTTATTAAACAGACAATACATTATACAGCCCCATGAGGTTATTGGTTCTCACGCGCGCACACACACTGGCAGCAGGAGAACACACACGTGCGCACGCACGCACACACTGGCAGCAGGAGAACACACACATGCACACGCACACACAAACACGCTGGCAGCAGGAGAACACGCGCGTGCGCGCGCACACTGGCAGCAGGAGAACACACGCGCGCACGCACACACTGGCAGCAGGAGAACACACGTGCACGCGCGCACACACTGGCAGCAGGAGAACACGCACACGCGCGTGCACACACACTAGCAGCAGGACAACACGTGTGCATGCACACACTGGCAGCAGGAGAGCGTGCGGGCGCACACACACTGGCAGCAGGAGAACAACCGCGTGCACACACTGGCAGCAGGAGAACATGCACACGCATGTGCACACACACTGGCAGCAGGAGAACGCGCACGCGCACACACTGGCGGCAGGAGAACACGCGCGCACACGCTGGCAGCAGGAGAACACACGCACGTGCACACACACTGGCAGCAGGAGAACACGCGCACGCGCACACACTAGCAGCAGCAGAACACGTGCACGCGCACACTAGCAGCAGGAGAACACGCGCGCACACTGGCAGCAGGAGAACACACATGTGCGCGCACACACTGGCAGCAGGAGAACATGCACACATGCACAAACACACTGGCAGCAGGAGAACACACATGTGCGCACACACACTGGCAGCAGGAGAAAAAACCCCCGCGGAAACGGGCGGGGAGCGGGATGGCAGCAGGAGAACACACATGTGCGCGCACACACTGGCAGCAGGAGAACATGCCCACATGCACAAACACACTGGCAGCAGGAGAACACACATGTGCGCACACACACTGGCAGCAGGAGAAAGAGACTCAGTGGAAGGGTTGGAGTCCAGGTAGAAACAGAAGAGAAACAGAGTTCAAGTCCTTGGTTGAAGAGAGGGTGCGGGTGATAGCGACCTATCCAGGCTGGAAAGGGGTGTTTGTCCAGTAGGTGTTGTCTACAGGGACAACTGTAATTGGATACTCTGCTTCAATAGTTGCTCTCTAATTTCATCTGAAATCACAAGCAAAGTATAACCAGAGGTGATTCATTTATTAACCTGTATTTCAAGTAAACTGTGCTTTCGTGTTCTGGCCAAATCTGAACCCAAAGTAACTCTTTCACTCTTAAATCTCTAAGTCTGATTTTTTGTCTGTGAATGTCAAATGGTAGCAATTATATGAGTACTTAACTCTCTGAGATGCATCTTCTGTTCCCTTCACTCTGCATATAGGTTCCTGTTGAAGTAGTTTAAAGTATACTCTTCTGGCATACTTAACTCTAACACATATAAGAATTTTCAAAGTCTCAGCATTTAGAACAATTGCTGAGAACTGGTTTCACCTAAACCAGTTTGAAAATGGATACAACCAGTTTGAGATAAACCTGATTGAATACAGTATCAGACTAAACTGATTTGGGTCAAACCGGTTTATGCAATGTCTGTCCCAGACCTCTTGCTGGTTTAAGTTAAACCAGATGCCTCCAGCATCCTGGCATGCTCTCTGGGCTGGGCAGGGCTCTCTGCTCCACATCAGAGCTAGACCCTCTCCTCTGCTCACTGGCTGCAGCTCTGGCAGAGACTGCAGGCTGTTTCCCCCCTCCCCCCACCATTCCCTGCTAAGCAGGAATTCCCCCCATCCTCTCTGCCTTGCTGAGAGTGTCTGTTTATTAGCTAGCATACCACATGCTGGCTACAGTCTGTGCTATGGCAGACAGACAAAGGCAGAATCAACAGGTAATGTCCCTCTGTTGTTTTCATAATGGTGTGATAAACACTATTATGAATTCCCTGCTGGGCTGGTCAGAGTGTCCTGCCAGGGCATGGCCACACCTTCCCCCCTCTACCCCTAGCTCAGTACTGTGGAAGGCAAGGGCTGCTGTGGCCCCCCAGCTTCTAGCCTGAGCCACTGCAGGCATGTGCCTGTATGTCTGGGATGTCTGTCAGTTTCAAACTGATTTAGCCTGGCCAGGATAGACTAACCTGCAAAGACTGAATCAGTTCAGACTCAGGCCTTTTTGAATGTCTGTCCCTAGCCACATAGTCGTTTATAGAAACAGGCTCACCTGTAGGTTACAATGATGGAATGGGAGATATTGCTAGAGATTAACTGGATTTTTACCTATAAATTCTTGGAATATGAAGTTTGAATGAGGATCTAAGAAGGGACTTTCAAGGAAACCAAGCCAAAGTGTTCTTACATTTCTATTACTTTTATTTGTAGTATTTCATCAGGTTTCTTGGGTTATATCATGGTTCAGGATGTGCATCATGAATCTTGTGTCTTTGCTGTTAATATACTTGAGCCTTGTTCTCATTATGTCTCTGCGATTTGGTGAAGAAAACAAAAATGAAATCCTTTTTGAGTTTGAAAAATCAGGTTACAGACCTCAGAAGAGCAGACTCTCTCATGGAATAGCCAGTTAGTCCTCTTGCTTCCATCAGAACGAGACCAGCAAGGATCCAGGTGCATGGAATTCAGAAGGAGAACATTTAATTTTCTAAATGTTAACCCGCAAAAGCCATAGGGTTTTGTTTCAAACGTTAAGTGAAAGTTTGGGATGAGCTAGGATGTCCTTTTTGATTAAATGGGCTTGTCTTTCATGACCACTAGTCCTACAAAGACCAGCTTCCACCTGGAAACCTTAAATGTGCATAGTCCAGTTCTGTTTGCTACCCCTTCCTACAGCAGGGCAAAATTTGACTTCAGCTGGGAGCAAAAATATAGAGCCTTGCTTTTGTGTATATGAAAGGGCACTGTGTATAGCAGTTAACACTTCATATAACTAGTCAGTAAAACTCTGAGTGACAAATAATGTTCGTGAAGACAAAAATCTTGTATGTGGGAATCACACAGGCAATGCACATAGTTGTCCTTTGTCTTATTTAATACAGCATATAGAGAGTGCATGTGAAGGAGCTAACAACATCCGGCAGTGCTTCCAGCTCCCCTATTTACATTCTTCTTTAACCTTTGAATTGTTCGTTTTGTCCTCCCTGGGGAATATTTGCATTGCAAACAACCTGGAGCTTTAATCAGAAGATATTAACTTCCCAATAGCAGGCAGGTTGAAAACCTAAATGTTCTCTCTAAAGGTAGAAAACATACTGTTGAATTATGGATATTGAATGTAGGTGTTGATGCTACTATGTTAGTGTATTGAATGTAGGTGTTGATGCTACTATGTTACTGATGGAAAGATATAGCTTCTTTTGTATTAATTCATTCAATTTCATATATCCCGTGTCACTGTGATCCCTACTGTGACATAAAATAAATGAAAGGAGGGTTGCTGAATGGATGTATATATCTCTATAGCCTTCAGAAATGAAAGCTAATAAAGTAGATAAGGGAGAAAGTAGCAGTGTTGGACAAAAAAGATGATTTGAATGGTTATGGGGACATATGGTCAAATGTTGACATGAATATTTTAAAATCTATAGAGGAAAATCCATCCTTACTAAAGGTAACTTTTGCAATGTCTATTTTAATTTAAACTTTCAGAAGCAGAAGAGCTGTGCGAGTACTGCTAGTGAGCTGAACCACCAGGAGAGAATGTATTTCAGAGAGAAATAGGAGCAAAAATTCACTGTCTTTGAAATTGGGTTATAAATTGATTTTTTTTCTGTCTCTCCCTCCTCCCCAGTGCCTTTTCTTTCTCCTCCCTTCATTGCTGTAGAAAATATTACAGCTTGGTAGCCTTAGCCAGCTTGGAGTTCTGTAACACATCTCTGCTTTTGCTGTTACTGGCACTGACTCTATGCAGTCCAGGCTACCATGCTAACCTTCGTGGGGAAACAGGTCAACATGGTGTTTGTTTGTAGTATATTTTTGCAGCTCAAAAAGCTGTGGCAGTTTATTGGAAAAGTAGGGCTGTGCAAAGCTTCAGTAGCCGATTCAATTTGGAGGAGATTTGGCCTGATTCGGCAACCAAATCTCTGAATCTGAATTGAATATATAGGCCCATCAGCCGGACTTCTATCCCGGGGAAGATCTTAGAAAATTTTATTAAAGAGGCCATCCTTAATGGACTGGCCAACATCAACATCTTAAGGGATAGCCAGCACGGGTTTGTTGCGGGTAGGTCTTGCTTGACCAATCTTATTTCCTTCTACGACCAGGTGACCCATCACCTGGACAAGGGAGAAGAGATTGATGTCATATATCTTGACTTCAAAAAAGCCTTTGATCTGGTTTCCCATGATGGCCTCTTGGAGAAACTGGCCAATTGTCGCCTGGGGTCCTCCACGATCCACTGGCTGGAAAATTGGCTCCGGCGTCGGACCCAGAGGGTAATTGATGGAAGTCACTCATCGTGGTGTCCTGTGACCAGTGGGGTCCCCCAAGGCTCTGTCCTTGGACCCATACTGTTCAACATCTTCATTAATGATGTGGATGCTGGAATCAGAAGCGGACTGGCCAAGTTCACCGATGACACCAAACTTTAGGGCAAAGCATCCACACCAGAAGACAGGCGGGTGATCCAGGCTGACCTGGACAGGCTCAGCAAGTGGGCGGACGAGAATCTGATGGTGTTCAACGCCGATAAATGCAAGGTTTTCCACCTTGGGAAAAAACCCCCGCAGCATCCTTATAGGCTTGGCAGTGCTATGTTGGCTAGGACTATGGAAGAAAGAGACTTGGGGGTCATCATTGACCACAAGATGAACATGAGCCTGCA
>NW_005841893.1:25904-26570 GCF_000455745.1 Alligator sinensis
TTGGGCTCCACAATTCAAAAAGGATGTGGAGAAGCTTGAGAGAGTCCAGAGAAGAGCCACGCGCATGATCAGAGGTCAGGGAAGCAGACCCTACAGTGACAGGCTGAGAGCCCTGGGGTTCTTTAGCCTGGAAAAGCGCAGGCTCAGGGGTGATCTGATGACCACCTACAAGTTTAACAGGGGTGACCACCAGTATCTGAGGGAACGTTTGTTCACCAGAGTGCCCCAAGGGATGACGAGGTCAAATGGTCACAAACTACTACAAGATCGTTTCAGGCTGGACATAAGGAAGAATTTCTTTACTGTCCAAGCCCCCAAGGTCTGGAACAGCCTGCCACCAGAGGTGGTTCAAGTGCCTTTATTGAACACCTTCAAGACGAAACTGGATGCTTATCTTGCTGGGATCCTATGACCCCAGCTGACTTCCTTCCCTTTGGGCAGGGGGCTGGACTCGATGATCTTCCGAGGTCCCTTCTAGCCCTAATATCTATGAAATCTATGAATCAGGAGACCAGTTAAAAGGTCTTAATTGAATCAGAAGCCTCTGAATCTATTAGGAAAAGATTCAGCACTGATTTGGAGATTCGGTCATAGACTAAACAGGCAGCAGTCCTCACCATGCTGGACACAGCTGCCTCCAGCCGGTAAGTCTTTTGTGGTGGGGGG
>NW_005841893.1:26601-32976 GCF_000455745.1 Alligator sinensis
TGGGGCTGGAATAAGCTGCCCAGCTGGGGGGGGTGGGAGACACGGGACTTGTGCCACTGCGCACCACCAGTCTGGGAGGGCATGGGAGCAGGCATGTGCCCCCAGATATTCATGGGGTAGACTGGGCCAGCTGCACCCCTTCCGCCTGGAGAGAGGAATGCCTGCATCACACACACTCCCCCTCCACCTCAGCTGGGCAAATGGCAGCAGGGCATAGCCACTGCTCCCAGCACCACTGTGCCTTTAACAGTGCTGGCAGCAGGGGCTCTGTCCTGCCAGTTCTTGTTCAGCTGGGGCAGGGGGATGTGGGATGTGGGTGCAGCAGCGCTGGAAGTGGGGGCTATGCCCTGCTGCTGCTTGGCCAGTTGTGGCGTGGTGGGGGTGTGATGCAGGCACAGCTTGCTTCGGGTGGAAGGGGGCCTATCTTCCCAGAGTGCAGCCTGGCCCAGCCCACCCCACACTTGCTGTGGGGGAGTTGATTTTCACACCCCCACGCCCCTTCCCTCCCCACTCTGTCCACCACAACAGACTTATCAGCTGGAGGTATCTGTGTCTAGCATGGTCAGGACTGCTGCCTGTTTATGTCTATGGCCAAATCTCCAAATTGGCGCTGAACCTTTGGATTCGATTCAGCTGAATCTAATTGGGACAGTGATTTGAATCACTGAATCAAACCACTGTCCCTCTGAATCAGCCAAATGCAAATCCAAAGGGAATACTTGCTGCTTTGCACAGACCTACTGTCCAGCACCAAAAACTGTGCAGGCACTCATTATGCCTCTGACCTTACCTTCTCCCCCATTCCATGCACCAGAAACACTGTTGACAGTTATGCCATGTAGAAGGCAGCAGATGTAAAGCAGAATAGAAACATAGCCACTGCACGTAGGCAGAGAGCACTCTTCCAGACAGTAACGAAAGTAGAGTTGTCTATGGTAAACTTTTAGCTGAAGCAATCAATGCTCAGTTATCTCTCAAGTGTGATTTAATTGTTCAGAACCCCAGGACAATAACATTTAGACCACATTTGTCATGATTCCCAGTATAGCTTCTTGGTCAGCAGGTAAGATTGAAAGGACTGCAACAGACTGTTTCATTTCCATGTCTACAACATGGGAAGACTCAGACATAGTATGGTGGAAACTGTTGACTCTGAGGTTCCCTGTGCACACTTGAAGGGTTTGTTGCATAAACAATAAGAATTTGATTTCCAAGTCACCTTTAACAACTCCCAGCGAAACTACCTGCACCACTCCCGAGGCCTGATTTCTAAAAGTAATATTTACATGCCTATGCACTGCTTAGTCAGAGCACAGCTACAGCATAGTGCGTCTGCCTTGCTCTAGATGGGTCATATTTCATAAGAACTAACTTAAGCTAACAAATTGCTTCATTTGCCCACTTCCTAACCATGGAATGAAAGAGATACTCAAGCCCAAGATATCAATGAACCTTAATGTACCAGGACAACATTTTTTCATGTTCACAGTTAATTATCATCAACAAAGCACAAACATGTTTGCTCCAACCAGTGACCGGAAGCTAGTCACCCAGTTGCACATACTAAAATCTGACAAGTTTTAAGTTACAAGACAGAAGTCTACTTCCATTAGCACATGCTGAGTGGCCACATGGCTAAGTAGACAGTCCACAGCTAGGGACAGAATTTGCACATAAACCAGTTTAAGTGATCAGAAATTTGTTTAAACCTGTAACAGAACAAAACTTCAGTGCACATACACCAGCTTCAAAGTGGCTGAAACTGGTTTAAGATAAACCTGGTTGAATGTAGTGTCAGACTTATCTGATTGAGGTCAAACTAGTTTATGGAACTTCTGTCCCAGACCCATTCCTGGTTTAAGTTAAATCAGAGTCCCCCAGCATCCCAGTGCACTTTTCAGCCCTGGGCTGAGCTATGTTGTCTGCTCCAGAGAGAAGGGCTGGCCCCACCCTTCTGCTCCCTAGCCAGGGGCAGGGGTGTGGCTAGACACTGGCCCAGCATGGCCCCCTAATGTGAAGGGGGCAAAGAGGGGGTTTATTGCTCCTTCCTTTCCTTCTTCCATGGGACCCCAGCTGGGGTCTGCTTGGCTGGGGTGCAGCAGCCCCTATCAGAGTCCCTCCCTCCTCACTGCTTCAGTGGTGGGGGTGTGGCCATATGCTAGCCAGGATGGCCCCCTGAAGCAAAGGAGGCAGGGAGGGGGTATATTCCTTCCCCCTCCCTGCAAAAGCCTGGTAAAAGCTGCTTCCCCCTTCCCCCTCCAGGCACACCCTGGCTGGGGTCCCTGCTGGCCAGAGTGGGGGTTTAAACCTCTCCCCAATTATATTCAGGCCTACTGGGGCCTGGCCACACCCCCTCCCTTAGCTCAGCTTCCCTGCTGCCTGCCGACTGTGGAAGAGAAGGGAGGGCTTGCTCTAGAGTCCTCCAGCTCCTGTCCTGAGCCACTGCAGGCATGTGGTTCCATTTCTGGCATCAAAAGTGAATGTCTGCTCACTTATTTGATGGTTCAACCTATGCAGGTTGGACTACCCTGCAAAAATTGAATCAGTTCAGGCTCGGGCTTTCTGAATGTCTGTACGTAGCCAAAAAGCCTGGGGCTGAATTGATTTAGTCTTCACAGGTTAATCTAAACTGTGCAGATTGAACTAATAAGCAAGTGAACAGACATTTATTTTTGATTCCAGAAATGCAGCCACATGCGGTGGCCGAGGCCAGAAGTCAGGGACCACTGGAGCACGCCTTCCTGCTCAGTTGAAGCAGACAGCTTGGGCCAAGGATAGCCCACCCACCTTTTGAGGGGGAGTTTGGGGGAGAGGTGCAAAGCATCCTGGGATACTGGGGGACTAGGAGTTAGCTTGAATCCAGAGGGGATTCGGGACAGAAGTTCAATAAACCTGTTTAACCTAAATCAGTTAAGTCTGATACTACATCCATCCAGGTTTACCTTAAACCAGTTTTGGCCATTTTGAAAGTGGTTTATGTGTACTGAAATTTTGTTGTGTTATAAACTTGAACTGATTTCCAATCACTTATACCAGTATATGTGTAATTTCTGTCCTTAGTGGTGACAATATCTATTGGTATCACTGCAGTTTACATAGGCAAGGTGAGCAGACCCCACCTTCCCTTCCTTTCTCTGTATCTTGTTCATTCAGTGCAGAAGGCATTGCTTGTTTTTTTCTCAGGTTTCATAGAGTTTATAGACAGTAGGGCTGAAAGGGACCTTGCCAAATCATCAGGTCCAGCCTCCTGCCCAAAGGGCAGGCAGTCAGCAGGGGTCAAGTGATCCCAACAGGATAAGCATCCAAGTGTTTCTTAAAGGAATCCAGACTAGGTGCCTGCACCACCTCTTTGGGAGTCTATTCCAGGCCTGGGGGACTCAGACAGTAAAGGCGTTTTTCCTTATGTCCAGCTTAAAATGGTCTTCCAACAGTTTGTGACTGTCACGGCAGGGTCCTTCAGGAGGGCTGTGATCTCCTTAAGGCCCCCTCTCTGTGCCAAGTCGGCCCAAGGGCACCCTCAGATTCTCGCCCGCCACGTCTTTGATGTTTAGGTAAAGTTGGGGGGCTGCCTCACGTCTCCTTGGGCACAGTTAGTTGGGACTTCTGTCCCCGTGTTTTCCCAGACCCACTCGGGGCCTTCCCTGTAATGTCGCCCCCCCCGTCTGGGGCCAGCTACGCCCGCGCTGGGGCTTCTCGATAATGCCCCCTTTCTGGGGCTCTCTCTGCACCCACACTCGGGCTTCTAAAATACCGCCCCCTGTCTGGGGCTCTCTGCGCCCACACTCGGGCTTCTCAACATTGCTCCTTTCCTGGGGCTTTCCACGCCCACTCTGGGGACTTCTTGGCTATGCCCCCTGACTCTTGGGCCCACCGCACTGCTACCCCCTTCTCCCAGGGCTCACCGCAGCACTCCACCCTTCTCCGGGGTTTACTGCAGCGCTAAGCCATCCTTCAGAGGCTCACCGCGCCTGCACTGGGCTGCTCAGTAGTTCCCTTTCTCTGGAGCTCGCTGTGCCCACGCTGGGCTTCCTAATAATACTGCCCCCTCTCTGGGGCTTGCTGTGCCCACGCTGGGCTTCCTAATAATACTGCACCCACACTGCTGGGGTTCCCCCTGAGAATACTGCACCCTCACTGGTGCTAGGGCCCCACACCCCTGTGGGTCCCTATGAGGCCTCCTCCAACCCTAATAGCCTCGCCCAAACCAGCAGTGTAATAAACAAAACAAAACACAAGCCCCTAGGCTGCAACATAACTATAAGCCGCCTGGCTACAACCACATTGCTCCAACATCTTAGAGCTGCCTTCTGTTATCTGGCTTAGGCAGTACCTGCAGTTGCTTCTCGCATCCCTACTCCCAGAACTCCTGCCCCTTTGGCTGCTGGCAGAGAACTGCTAGCCTGGCCTCAGCCCTGGGCTTTATGAGGGCCAGGCCCTGCCTCCTGCAGTCAGCTGACTCCCTGGTTGCCCTGGGCAACCCGCAGCTGTGCTCGTTATGTCCTGCCAGGGCTCTCTCCCTGGCAGTTTCCACTCTCTAGGAGCAGAGCACTGAGGTGCCCTGCGACAGTGACCATTGGACCTAGTCTTCCTATGGGATGCCCTGGTGGTGGTGGTTTTTTATTTGCCTTGTGGTGTTTAAGGGTAAAATGGTTCTAGGAATACTAAAATTTCCTTTGTGATTTTAGTCTTCTGCGTTAGTAAAAGGACTTGAATGTCACCCTCTCTTTTTTTGAAGCACTGCAGTTGGAGGGGGCTGTTGGCCAGAGCCTCTGCCAGATTAGAAGTGCACTTGCAATAAGGAGTATTTTGAGCTGCCTTTCTCATTTGCGATAAAGTGTACCAATAATATAACATTTTATTGCTTTGTGAAATACACAGAACTTTACATTAAATGTCGAGTCAACAGTGTTAGACCCCAACTCCATGTGGTGCCCAACGACTAGGGAGACAATGATCCAATTGCCCATGGAACCTGTTACTCATTAGCCAGAGCAAGCAGGGAGCAAACACTAGCACACATTGCTTGCAAGAGGTTTATTCAGCATGGAGACAGCTTCAGGCCAGGTCCCAAAAACCCAGCAAACCACGGACCTGCAGCGAACAATAGTTTTTCCCACATTTATACACTTTGGTTTATACTCAGTTAACATTCATTCTACCCTTGCTTCACCTATGTTCCACCCATTTCTCCTACCATCTCAAGCTCCACCTCTGTTTACTGCTTGTGTCATTAGCATGGAATTGCCAATGCATTTTACTCATTTACATGTCTTTTTGCTATGAATGCATGTCTAAGACCTTGACTTCTCTTCTTCAGTCAATGGGCAGACTTTTACCAAAACCTGGAAGCTTCTTCACCAATCACCATTCACCTTTTTGCATATGTTCATCTCAGATTCTGTTACCAATTACGTGTTGTTTTCTAGATTCCAGTCTGTTTTTCAGTCTCATGTTGTACCATCTTCCACATTCCTAAAACGTCACCTCATTCACAGCACACAGACTCGCACAGATTCACTTGCTGCTTTTTTCTCAGAAAATGGTTGACACAGTTAAGATGGTTACTTAGCATGAGCAAATGACTGGCTTAGCTATCATTCTGCCTTGTGGTCAGCAGCTCTGCTAGGCCACAGGTCATGCCTTTATTCAGCTGAAGATTCAATGCTCCCCAAAAATCCACATAGTGTTACCCTAACAAATGGCTTTATTACAGACAACACATAACAATTTACTACTAAACACATTAACTTAGGTTCATCAACTGTTGTGTAAGCTAGTTACCCCTCTGATCAATTTGTTGTAAAACCTCAATAAAGTGCTCTTCGTAAACAGTTGATAATAAATTTAACAGACTATTATCTCATTAAATCTAAATGCAATCTTTATTTAATACACTTAATTGCAGGTATGCCTTCTTTTCTGTTGGGTCATTTGCTAGTTTTATTATACACCTTGCATTTCTGTATCCTTCATTAGAAAATCTTTAAGACTACTATTTTTCATTCAATTAGGCTTTATGTTGCCTCTGTGAGTCTGGTAAATATTCTCCTCAATTTAGAGATAGGGTGAGGAGAGAGAATTTGGCAGAAATGGGTTAAGGAAGTTGGCCAGAGTCATTTGAAAAGTCTGTAGCAGAGCTAGGAACTCTTAAGACCCTGAAATACAGTGGTTAAATACACATGCAAATATGTTTAGCTTGAGTACTATGGGATAGGCCTGTGTGAATAGGGAATTATTTGATTCAGATCCTGATTTGGCCGATTCAGAGGACAGCGATTCAATTCAGTGATTTGAATCACTGTCCCCATTCAACCTGGCACTGATTCAGTGATTTGGATCCACTGGGGAGAGGCAGGCACAGCCAGGTGGCTGCCT
>NW_005841893.1:33349-41466 GCF_000455745.1 Alligator sinensis
AAAAAAAAAAAAAGGGGCGGGGGGGCTGGGCCGGGGGGGCCAGCCATTGGGGCAGGGCAGGGGGTAGATCATGGAGCAGGGGCTGTGTGGGGGGCTTTTCCACATGGCCCCAGAACCCCCACATACTGCTACTGCCACTGAGTGCAGGTTTTTTTTGTTTTGGGGTTATTTTTTTTATTCCAGGACCGTTGGGGGGTGCGGGGGCATCAGGGGCAGGACCAGGCAGGGGGCCAATTGTGGAGTGGGAGGAGCCCAGGGGGGCTCTGGCAGGAGCCCCAGAGCCCACACAGCCTTTTCTGCATCTGGTGAGTGTGGGGCTTTTTATTAAGTTCCTGGATTAGGCCGGAGCTGGATGGGGGATGGGGTTGAGCATGGGGGCTTCTCCTGCGGCTCCCCCCACCCAGGGAGAGGCATGCACAGCTGGAGGAGTGGTGGGAGGCCCTGCAGTCTCCCAGGTGCTCCTGCCTCTCCCCGACTGATCCGAATGTCTGAATCTTTCCGAATTGATTCAGAGGCTTTGGATTCAACTTCATGGGTGTCCCGATTTGATTCAGATTCAGAGATTCGGCAGCTGAATCATGCCAAATCTCCTCCGAATCGAATTGGCGACCAAAGCTTTGCAGAGCCCTACTATGGGACTATAAGGTAAAACAGCAGTTTACTTACAATGACTTGTGACATGCATTCTACTGTTTCTTTGTTAGCATTTTTCTGTTTGCTTTTTGACCTGTAAGTAGATAATAGAAACAAAAGTGCATGTACAATAGCATGATTTCAAAGTTGGTGAAAGAACTGTGACATTTATTCCTTTCCAAAAAGATAAGTTTATGAAGCAAAAGCAGACAGGCTGCATATACCCAAGTGTCTAAGTTAGTGCTTGTGAAGTGTTAATCCATTTTTTGGACTGTTCCTTTTACTGCATCAATGAAGAGAATGAATCAGACTGAGCGGGTTAGCCATTGGGCACTACTATGGCATTTCAGTTTCTGTAAAAGCTAAGCTTTCATTTCACATCCAAAGTTAATGGCATGTATGTTTGTGGAGATATCTCCCTCAGTATGAAATGACTCACTGTATTGAGACATTAATTTTAAAGACTAAATTTTGCTTCGTGTTCAATGGACATGAAAGTCCTGTGCACAGCAGACACACCATATTTTTCTTATGTAGATAGGGGGCAGGGAGTGAGTGGGGAGGAGTCTACAGATGTTAAATCTGGTCTTGGAATGTGGTTCTGTTGGGAAAGTATGTATCAATCCCATCTGACATTAATAATTCAGTTTGGACTTTAGTGCGCAGCTGGCATTTGGCACCTTAAAACAGGGATTCTAAAGTAATTTTTGTTGACTATTGCTCCTCCCTCCTCTGCCCCTCCCCCCCCCCCCCCTTTTTTTTTTTCCTCCCTCAGACTATTGCCCCCCCCCCCCCTGCCCCCCCCCCCCCCCCCATTAATTTTCTTCCTCACTGAAGCAGAATAGGCTGGAAAAATTACAGCAACAAATTCCTGGAGTCTTAAATTCTACTGCAGCAAGATAGCTGTTAAATTTTAAAGTGCTAATCATCTCCTTAACCCCCAATACTCTGGCTTTAGTGTTTGAATCAAGAAGTTTAATGCAGATATGGATGGGGGGGGGGTGAGGGGTAGTTAGAGTTTTAACTCATAAATATCTTATCAACTTGAGTACAAAAATACAAAAAGATGCACATGAAATGAGTTTGATGGGTGTTCACTCATGCCCAATGAATGCTTCTTCACATCAATTAGCTCCTATCTATTGTAAAACTGAGCAGTTGTTGCTCTGGCACTGCTAGGTTGATGCAGATGATGGCTTGAGCTGAGCTCATATAAATAGAAATAAGAATGGCATTAAGAATATTGATAAATAGGAAACAAAAAAGTTAGCAAAATGAAAAGAGAGTGACTTACATTCTATGAGAGGCAGGTGATGTTTAGTAGGATAAATACAGACAAACCAATTTATTGCTGAAAGAAAAAATAAACACAAACTTTAAAAATATAATGGAAGCCAGTGAATTATCTGCCTAGTTAAGAAAAGGTATTAGAAAATTGCAAGGCATAGACAGTCAATATTTAAAAGATTAATTTTCAGCCTCCTAAATAACAGATATTGCAGCCAGGCATTTATTAACTAGATAGTCTTCTATATAACAAATTTCAGTTTTGTTGATGGGTTTGCAATAGTTTACTTTTAATCCTATAATTATTGTTATTAAATGGAGAATTTAAACATATTGTGGTTGATTGAATCTAAGTTAAGCTGTTGCTGATCAAATTGCTTCATAGCTGTTGTAACACTATGAATATCCCCCTATTTGATATTTTGTAAATATAAAGTATTTACAAATATTTTAATATTTTAACGCATGAATGGAGTGCATGGGGGGATAGAGGAGTGTGCATGGGGTGCACACTCCCCCTGAGCATGCTCTCTATTGCATATTCTGGCCAGTAGGTACATGACAACATACACCTGCTCAGCATGCTCACAAGGTCAGGTAAGTCCCAAAACTGTAGCTGGGCAAAAGCCCATGGCAAGTGGGTATTAGATACCAGTGGAGGATGACAACTTTCCCATGCTGTGGCCAGGTGGTTAGGGCCTTTGTACATGGAGCACGTTGATCAAATCCTAGGCTCCCCTCACCTAGAGAGCACCTGAACCTGCACCTCCTGCTTCCCAACACAGTACTCTAATCAGCAGATAACAGGTTAAGCATTAGCCAGACCGTTCCCCACCCTCCTATTGAGGACAACTACTTGGACAGCCAAAAGAATGCCCAGGATGAAGAAAACAAGATAGAGGGGGATGTAGCTAAGAAAGACAGATACTGCCCTGGATTGCAGGTGAGGTGGGAGCTGGGTTGTCACTTAAGCCCTTGCTCCCATTTGGACAGAAACTCCCCTATCACTTCCTATCTATTGTATTCAGTAACTGTTAAATGCAAGGTGGCAGTGAGTCAGCTTTAAGAGGAGGGCTTGAGTGCAGGGGTTAGGGTACTACTGTTTAACCCAGGGGTGGGCAAAATCTGGTCCACAGGCTGGATCCAGCTGGCAGTGGACTCCATTTCCCAGCATCCCCTGCCCATGTAGCTGGGGTCAGTTTCCATGGAGACCCCAGCACCAGCTTCTTCCTGGTAGGGGAGCCAAGTAGGGCCTGTGCTGCAGGCAGAAGCAGGGAAGGCTCAGCTGCCACTGCCTGTGCGGGGTGGGCAGAGGCAGTAATGCCACTGGGAAGGGTGGCTAAGGAGGTCTATGGGGAATTTTGGGGTGGCTATAACTCCCCAAAATGCCTCCTACTGGCAGGCCACATGGCAGGGTGGGGAGCTGCTTCAGAGCCAGTCTAGGATCTTGCAGTAGTGAAAATGTGGTCCAGGGCCAGGGCAGAGCTGCGATCTGCAGCCTGCATGCTGCAGGCAGGGATGTGCAGGCAGCGGATCATGGCTTTGCCTCAGTTCTAGACCACACAGTCACTGCTGCAAGAAGCTGGGGCAGAGCCGCAATCTGCTGTCTGCACATCCTTACTTGGAGCATGCAGGTTGCAGATCTGCCCTGGCTCTGGATTACACTGTCATTGCTTCAAAATCCCAGCCCAGCTCCAGAGCAGCTCTGCACCCTGCTGTGTGCCCTGCCAGTGCTGCTGGGTCTGGCCTCCATGGAAACCCCGGCCTCACACTATCACAATGTGGCTGCTTCTGGGGTCTCTATGAAAACCAGCTCCTGCCATGAAGGAAGGGGCTGCTGGGAAATGGAGTCTGGCTGCCAGCTAGATCCACCATTTTGCCCATCCCTGGTCTAACCTGTGGGCTGATAGCTAGACCACTGTCCTGGGAAGTGGGAGCTGCACATTGAAACCTACTGTGAGTGAAAGCAGAAACACAAAATCTGGTGGTTGTCCTTGCTGAGTAAGTGCTTTAACTACTAAGATATTGGTCCAAAAGGTGGGAGGTGCCCCTCCTCTATTTTGCTTCCATCAGGTGCACATGCAGAGAGAAATAAAAAAATCAAACTGCCACAAACTCTAGCTATGTAGATGCCTTTAGGCACATAAATTAAGCTGAATGTAACTCATACTGGTGTTGGCATGTCTTCTGAGCCCAGTTAACATAAATGCCAAACTGTGCCACAAATTATAGTAATGACAAATCAGTATTTCACCGAGACTGGTAAAAACACAGTTTGATATAGGTAATTTATTCAACCATCAGAACGTATTCCATACCCCATTACTAGTCCCTTGAAGCCCCTGCTGTGACTTGTTTTCCTATAAGCCAGTTTTAAACACTTGTTTATTGACATCTAATTTACTTTGGGATTGCAGTTATGTGAATAGGTTCCAGGTTATCTAGTACTGTTGATTGTAGGATGATCTGTATTTTTTCTTGTAGCCAGTCTAAACCCATCTTGACTAAGAATGTGCCCTAAAGATATTTCCCCACTAGCAAAAAATGGTAGCTGTGAAGGGGAGGGAATCTGAAGTAAGGTCTGGAACACAGGGGGCATGGTCAGACCCCACCCCATGCTCTGCCTGAGTGGAGGGGGAAAGGTAGTGGCATTGAATTCATTAAAGCTTGAAAAAGAATAGTTCTTTCTCTGAAAAACTATAAACTGAAGCACTATAAACACAGCATGGGCTCCATGTTCGCTTACTCTTCCTGCTCCCCCAAGGTTTCTGGGATTTGCAGTCCAAAATCACAACAGCAGGACTTTGCAGGGTTGCTTTTCACTTCTTCCTGCTTCCAGGTGCCTCAGGGATTTGTAGTACACAGTCACAACCAGCACTAAGTAAGCCAGCAGGGCAGGGCAGCTCTGTACTTGGGGGAAAGTGAATTTGAACCCCTTCCCTGGCCTCAGGTGCCAGCCGAGGTTTGCCTGGGGGGAGGGGCAGTGAGCTGGCCAGTGAGCTAGCCCTCATTGTTCTGGCTCAGTAGCAGAAGGGCAGGGACAACTCTGCTGCAAAGCATGCTGGGATGCTGGGGGACTCTGATATAACTTGAACCAGGAAGGGGTCTGGGACACAAGTTTCATAAACTGGTTTCACCTCAAGCACTTAAGTATGATACTATATTCAACCAGGTTTATCTTAAACCAGTTTCAGCCATTGTTCTGTTCTCTTACAGGTTTAAACCAGGTTCTGATCACTTTAACCAGTTTATGTGTAACCTCTGTGCCTAGCCATAGGAGAGAATTTACCTGAATTGAAAGAGTCAGTTGTCCAGGATTTTCTCCAATAGTCCCAGCTGTACAACACTTAAAATTAAGCATTCCCCCCTGTATGTAACCTTTTTTTCTCTGCCATGGGGGTCATATTTTTCAGTTATTTAAGTTATTTTATATCATCCTCCTCTATATTTGTATTTTGATTATTTGTGGCTTGTAACAGGGGGCCTTCTCAGGGCCAATTTAACTGTGGCCCACCCACCTGTTTCCGGGCTAACTGCCCGTGTTCTCACCCGCCATGCCTTCTTGGAATTAATTAGTTAATGATGTAATTAAGCAGGAGGCTGCCCATTTCCTGCCCTGATGCCAGGGGGCACTATCTGTGGCTCCTTTCCTCCCCTACAAGCCTTGCAGGTGGCATTTAGGTGTTATCATAGTCACTGTCCCCCCCCCCCCACACACACACACACTGGGCCCCAGAATCCTCCTAATTGAACCCCGCCTGGATTCTTCTCCTGAGGTGTTCTCATCCACCTTCATACTAGGCAGCATAGCTCCCTGAATTGCTTGCCCTTCAGGTTTGGTCCCCCCGGGACCTTTGGCTCACTAGCCCTGGCCCACCTCCAGGCCAGCCAGAACCCCAGGCCCACAGCTCTTGGGCATTCCTCACAGTGGGCCCCCAGCCCTTTGACCATTCTGATCCTGGCCCCAGCATTGACCAGTCAGGGGAAGTCCAGACAGACATGAGTCTATGGCCTTTTCTCTCTCTCTCCGGGGGTCCACCCTCCAGGCCCTCCAAACAAGGGGTAACCCACCCAGTTGTGGGGGCTAGGGGTTAAGGCACCCCAACCCGCCTTTCACCAGGGTAGTAACGAGCCTGGCATTTCCTGGGGGCTCCCGCACCACTGAGAGCCCCACCAGGCCACCCACTCCTGGCAGGGTGCAGTTTTAGGTCATACCCAGGACCAGGAGCCTCCTGACCATCTCCTACAGCTCCTCCCTTACCTCTAGATGATACCAGCAGCCCTCCAGCCAGGTAATGTTGTTGCCTGGCCTCCAGCAGCAGAACTGCCCTGTTTATATGGGCAGCCCCATCAGGCACCAGGCCCTTAAAGTGGCAGGCACAAACAGTGCCCTGCCACGGGCTGGATAAACTTGCAGCATGTGTAAAGCATGATCTTTATTCAGCTGAAATTATATTTTTTAATTTGAGGCACAGGAGGGAATCTAAAAGCCTGAAGAGGTATCGTGGGGACCCTTTAGATTAGTTTTGTATACCATATTCCAAATCCAGAGAATGACAATTTTACATTCCTAAGTAATATACATTAAAAAAGCAAATAAAACTTGGAGAGCTCTATGATGCTCTCTTTACATCCAGACAGTTAAAACTGAGATTTCTGACCTGATTTGTTCAGTCTCCATTTCAAATCACTGTTTGGGAAAAATCTTATATAAGCCAAGTGTTTCAAATCTGAAGTTAGACTTCTTCCAGAGAACTGTAGACACCCAACCTTAAGCTGGAATGGTCTCAGACCTGTACTCCCCATGCTGACTTTGGGTTGCTGGATGGTGTGGAACAGCTTCATGCTGCTTCAGGCATGACGGACATTAAAAAGCAATGCCTCTTCCATGTTAAAACTACTGTAGCAGCATCATCTTTGTTCAGAATTGTTTTGCCAGAAGTTGCAGCTGCTGTAACAGGAATGCAATACACACTGCACTAGTTTTTAAGAATGGCACATACATACTGTGCTAATTTATGGTGAAAAGCTGTACAGGGACAAAATCAGGATGTACAGCTACTTATAATAATGGGAATTGAGTTCAGAAATTTGTAAGGTGTTACAGGAGCATCAAGAATAACAACCTGTGGTACCTCTAGCTTGCTTTTCATTTTATACCTGCTGATTGAAAGAATCCCCAGCAGACTGGAAAAAAAACCCAAACTTATGGATTTCCTTTCTGAAAATATTTTATTGAAAGTTACAAATTGTCCTATAGTAAAATATCACCAGATGTAGTACAGTTTCCTGTTTTCTGTCATTTTATGTTAAATGTATTTGCTTAAAATAATAACCTTTAGGCTTAAGAACAATAATAGCATTAATGCAAGATGGTACATGGGAATCTACTTCAAGAGAGCCTAGATACAGTGAAATACAATATTAGGCTAATGGTGAAGTTTCCAAATTATTTCAGGCCATTGGAGTGACTAAAATAAATTTTATACATGATCACTTTTGAGCTGGAATGTGGGAAAATTGCTTTACTATAAGAGGGTTTTATTTTATTCCTCCCTTCCTTCCTAGTTTGAAAAGGCATGTATATGTCACTGCATGCTGGAAATAATGGTGCCAGTCCAAATTTCGCAGTGTTTAGGAGTCTAGAGAGAAATCAACTGGTTTTTTACTGTAGCTACTTTGAAGGAATTCTTCTCTGAGTTCTACAATTAAAGTTCAGGATTTGTTGGGGGATGCAACAGGTCAATAATACTAAGATTATTTTCCCCCCAAATTAGCATAAGACTAAGGAAGCCCTTTGCATGTTTGAAACTAGCACAGAGTTTGATGGCTTATTTTTTACACTTGCGTGGTTTAATTAACTTGTGACTGTAAAAGGGTTTTGTTTTTTAAACCAATCCTGAACTCTTTATTATAATATGTCAGCATCAAACTCATAGGAAGAGAGTTACATTTGTTAGATCTGTGCTGTGCTTTAATGCCAACCATAACTAATAACATATGGTATTTATGACAAATATTCAGCAGGCAACATCAGTGGCATAACTCTCACACTTCCTTCACATGTCACTTTGGCAGCAATATTTGATATAAATGAACAAATAAGTGTTTTGTCTGGTCATCTGTCATGCAGCAAATGCATAAAAGCATTGATAGTGCCTTGCTGCTCTCTGCATTGCTGACAATCTGTTTTCCCT
>NW_005841893.1:41497-68472 GCF_000455745.1 Alligator sinensis
TGATTTTAATTTCCCATGGTTTTGTTTAAATCACAAAAAACATTTGTTCCAATATCTGATCCCTCATTAGAAACTACAGACAGGGAAGGTGTATTATTATGTCAGAGAAAGATTGTTCTTCCTAGTATATTCTCCAGTACATTGCTCAGGCCAGTATAAGCTTGGTGACTTGGTTTAAGCACTGAATTGGCAATCAAGACACATGTGTGTTATTTCTGGCTATGCTGTTCATTCACTGGATGAGGTAATGTTTTTATGCCTCATTTTCACATTTGTGAAAATAGGCATAATGAGCATCATCCACTTTTGCAAAGTGCTCTGAGAACCATGAGTACACTTTTAGCAGTGATATTTGATTTTCTGTTTGGTGGCAGGAGACCAGAAAACAGAAGAAAGTTACTATATCCAACCAAACTAAGGACAACACATCTATTTGAATAAGTGATATACTGATCTTCTTTTTATTATTACTCATCATCATTTTTGCATTCATATGGAAAACTGACTGAAGAGGAAACTGCTTTCATTTGAGGCCTGTGCATATTAGTTACTCATCATTTTAGACTCATCTAAAAGGGAGGGAGTGAAAACTACAGAGGGAGTGAAACCTGGAACATCTGCTTCACATATACCCCAACAGGATAGAGCGTAGCCACTAGGCCTGTGTGAGTCGGCAGCAATCTGATACAGTTTCGGATCTGACTGCTTCGGATGGCAGTGATCCCATCCGGAACTCCAGATTGGTTTGCCGCTCAATGCGGCCGAAGCAGCTCTGAAGCTTTGGAGCCACTTTGGAGATCCGGCTATAGGCTATAATGGGGGATCAATGAAATATCTATAACTTTGTTGTTTTATATCCAGTTTGGGTTCAACTTGCAGGGGTGGTAGCCTCTGCTGAGATCATGAAGTCTGCCAAGCTTCAAGAAGATAGGAGCACGGGTTTGGGGGAAACTGCACCCCAAAATCTTGAAAGCAAAACTCCTGTCACGTCTATGTGTTACACCACAGGGGACTAAAAACTTCAGGCATGGTAGCCCCTGGTGAGGCCACAATGCATGCTAAGTTTCAAGAATATCCATGCAGGGGTTTGGGGGAAACTGCACCCTAAATTCTTGAAAGCAAAACTTCTGTCACATCTATGTGTTACAATACAGGGGGCTGAAAACTGCAGGGGTGGTAGCCCCTGGTGAGTCCACAAAGTCTGCCATGTTTCAAGAAGATCAGTGCATTGGTTTGGGGGGGAACTGCACCCCAAGCTGCTGACAGGCAAAACTCGTGATGTGGGTGGGTGCTTGGGTGACTGCATCTGTCTTGGGGCACAGGGGGTGAAATGTAGTGCAGGCCTGGGTGCTGGGCCCTGCCAGCTGTGTGAGTCTCACTGGGGGAGTCTGTCGTCCTGCTTGGTCGACTGTGTCTGTCTTGGGGCACACATGGGTGAATTCTAGTGCAGGCCTGGGTGCTGGGCCCTGCCAGCTGTGTGAGTCTCACTGGGGGAGTCTGTCGTCCTGCTTGGTCGACTGTGTCTGTCTTGGGGCACACATGGGTGAATTCTAGTGCAGGCCTGGGTGCTGGGCCCTGCCAGTCCACGTAGCCTGCCAGCTGTGTGTGTAGTGCTGTTGGAGTCTGTCGTCTGAGGCCCTGCACCTCAAGCTGCTGACAGGCAAAACTCTTGTTGTGGGTGGGTGACATTGTGTGTGTGTTAAGGTGCACGCTTCCTGGCGCTGGGGCCTCAACACAACATGGCAGTGTGCCCCTCTGAGGCCTCCTCCTCCCCTACAGCCTCATGCCAGTCCTCCACTTTACATGACAACAGGTAAAATAACTTACCTGGCTCAAAACCAGTAGCAGCAGCAGCAGCATCAAAGGTACCCAAACAGAACTGTCATAGAGCCTTTCTTTTTATAATGGAATTGACAGCAGAAAGTAAAGATCTTGTGTTGTGTTGTGTTGTGTTGTGTTGGACATATGATGTTATTTATGGTGTGTGATGGCTTATCTTGTGTTTTTATGTCTATATGTGTATTATGAAAATAAAAGGAGTACTTAAAAAAATGTATCTTTTGAAGCTTTAGGGTTGAAAACCCCTTTGTCAGGCTGAGGAAGTACCTGCAGGTGTCATGGGGAGTGGGAGAGGCTCGGGTGGGGGCTAGGGGGGAAAGGGGGATGTAGCAGTGCAGGTAAAAGTGCAGAGGTGCCTGGGGTGTCAGATGTCCAGCAGGTCACAGTGTGCCAGAATTACACTGTGTATGTTGAGTCCATGAGTTTCTGTACCTACTACCTAGGAGTCTGATGAAGTGCTGTTCATAGGCCCAGCTCTGAAAAGTGGTTTGTACAAACAAGCACCTAACCTCATCACCAGAACTGAAGCCAACTTCCTACAGTTCAAAACACAAAACCTGTCAACTATCTCCCTCACCCCTTACGCCTCCATTTCCATTTTCACTGACTGGCTTTCTTGCCTGCATTGTGAGCCAGGCCAGCCTCTGGCTCTTTTACTATTCCTTCCAATCAGGACCAACTACAGATACTTCCTCATCCTGACAAAGGGGTTTTCAACCCTAATGCTGGCATCCTGGGCAGCTAAACTGAGCTCACCGGGAGCCTCACAACTGCACTGCAACCAGCAAGCGTCAGGCCTGTCAAAGACGTGACAGGTCTGGGCGTTTCCCAGGCAGGACTTTGTGCGTGTGGGCAGTAGCTGGAGGTTATGGCACCTCCTACCTGCCATCAGGACCAACTACAGATACTTCCTCATCCTGACAAAGGGGTTTTCAACCCTAATGCTGGCATCCTGGGCAGCTAAACTGAGCTCACCGGGAGCCTCACAACTGCACTGCAACCAGCAAGCGTCAGGCCTGTCAAAGACGTGACAGGTCTGGGCGTTTCCCAGGCAGGACTTTGTGCGTGTGGGCAGTAGCTGGAGGTTATGGCACCTCCTACCTGCCTTTCACCAGGGGATCGCTGGTCCTGGCATTTACGAGGCTGCCGCACCACTAGCAGTCCCACCAGGCCTCCCTACCCTGGCAGGTTCAGTTTCAGTGGTCATGCCCAGGACCTGAGGCCTCCTCCTTCCCCATAGTCCCAATCCCATACCTCCAAATTTGTCCTGGCAGGGGAATGAGCTCAGCAGGGACATGTTCGTCCCCTTCTGGCTGGTGATGCAGTTAGTGCCCCCTCCAGCTGATAGCAGGGCATTATTTGGCTTTTAAAAACCTCAAAAAAGGAAATTGGTGCAGACGGAGTGAGGAGGGTGGCACTCAGTCCATCTGCAGGTAACCATCTGCTGGGGAACCCCAGCAGCTGGAGGTTCACCTTTAGGAACACCAGCTTCTCCACCAAAGCAGGATCTTAGCAGGTGCAGTGGGGTGTCACAACATCCCCAGCAATGCTGAACACCCTCTCGCTTGGAACACTGGTCAATGGACAGGACAGGTGTTGCCGGGCAACTGTGGCCAGATCCTGCCACATGTGGCTGTGGTTTGCCCAGTACACCAAGGGGTCACAGTCCAGTGAGTCCACATCCTCAGTGAGATAGGTAGCCACCAAAGCCTCAGAGCTACCTGCCCGAGGCTGGGGTCTGATGTGTTTGGACCCCAGCACTGAAGCCATGCCCATGGCCCACATTGGCAGTGGATGGCATGAAGGAGACTGACTGGTGCAGGCACCAGTGCTGGTGCTGATGCTCGTGCTGGTGCTGGCGCTGGTGCTGGTGCTGGTGCTGGAAGTGCTGGTACGGGAAAGTGGATCCCCCTCTTCCACATCCCCTCACCTCTGCACTTTGGCCTCCCTGACTTTGTTGACTAGCACCTGCGTCCAGTGATTGGGGGTTTTGGGGCTGCCAGTGCACATGCTCCCCTTCACCCTTGGGTCACACATGCCCACCATAATTTGGACTGTACTGGACCGCAAGGGATCCAGCTGTCTCCTTCATCCGCCTCACCAATGCCTGTATGTCTTGTGACAGAGGTCTCTCCAGCCAGGAACATTGATCCCTTGGAACTTCTCCATTTTGTTCTCCAGTTCCCTCACTATGGGGATCACCTGGCTGAGGAGGGCATTGCCAGCAATAAGGGTCTCAGTGGCCTTGAGAAAGGGCTTGAGGACCACCAAGATCTGGGAGATGGTACTCCACTCAGCTCTGTTCAGGGGGGTGCTGATCCCAATCCCCCCAAGCAAGGCCATCTCATGGATGGTCTTCTATTGCTCCACCAACCTTATGAGCATCAGGTATGTGGAGTTCCACCGAGTCTCCACATCCTGTATGATTCTGTGCTGTGGGATGATCAGCTCTGCCTGTTTCTCCTGCAGCATCTTGCCCCGCTTGATGCAGTGATGCCCGCCACCTTGTTGCATTTTGAAATCAGCTCACTTGTAGCAGTAGTGGTGGTGGCTCCATTACCAGCAGCCCTGTCCCCCTCCAAGGCATCTCTCACTATTAGGTGCAGCCCGTGTGCCACACAGCGGATGCCAACCATGTTGGCATCATGGACAGCCTTCACCATATTGGCCCCGTTGTCGGTGACCATGAATCCATGAGTGAGCTCGGCCTGCCCAATGAGCCACCTCTGCACCATGTGGTTCATGGCCCCCATGATCTACCTTGCCATGTGGGACTCATCCAGCACCTCGGCTTGCAGTAGAGCCCACCAACAGCCTGACTGATTGCACCAGTGCCCTGTGAGGGAGAGGTAGGCGTGATCGGCACCCCGGCTGCTCCAGATGTCAGAGGTGAAGTGCAAGGCTACCTGCAGCCCTGCCTTGTGCAGCTCCTCCCTCAAGTACTCCCTGCATGCCTCATACAGGGAGGGCACCAGCATCCTGCTAAAGATGGTGCATGCAGGCACTTTGCAAAATGGGGCCAGAAGTGCTACAAACTGCCTGAATCCTAGCCACTCATCTAGAGAGAAGGGCTGGCTATCCAGAGCAAGCATCTCCCCAGTGCTCTGGGTGATCTTGCTTGCCTTGGGAACATGCCCCCCTTTCTGTTCACCTTTCCCCCACTTGTCCAGAGTGGCCTGCCTCTGCTTTGCGGGGAAGGGGGCTTTGGAGTGAGTGGGGGATTTCCCTTCGGCACACTCGCACTGGTGCCACCTGAGCAGGAAGAAAGGAAAGGGGGTGCTGCCTCCTCAGATGCAGCAGCATTGCCATGGTGGAAAAGTCTCTCATATCCTTGCCATGGCCTTTGGCAGTGCAGGCAGATGGCAAACCTGGGATCATCTGCCAGCTCAAATACTCCCTTACTACACTACTCCCCCGCTTCTGGGTTGAGAGTGAGGATCCTGCCTTATCCCACTCCTCAGCAGGCTGAGGCTTAACAGGAGGAGGAGCTGCCTCAGCTGAGCCACTTGCCTTCACAACATCAGCCTCCTCCGAGGTGCTGCTTTCCAGAGGAGACCTGGGTCTAGGAGAAACATGAGAGCACAAAGTCTGATTCCCCCTCAGTCCCCAGAATTGCTTGAGCCAGCGTGCTCAGCATCCCTGGTTCCAGCTCCAGCTCCTCCTCTGGCAGTGGGACGCTTACGCTGAGAGATGAAATTGGTGTGGAGGAGACAGTGATTTCACTGTTGGCACCTACTCCTGGACTGAGCAGAGGTGGTGCAGGTGCAGGGACGTCAGGTACAGACACTGCTCCCACCTCCTTGCTTCCACTGGCAGCACTGATGTCATGGCTGCTTGGGAAGAGAATGTGTCTGTTTTTGGTGGGGGCGGGGCTGGCAGCTCGCTGAGAGATGAAATTGGTGTGGAGGAGACAGTGATTTCACTGTTGGCACCTACTCCTGGACTGAGCAGAGGTGGTGCAGGTGCAGGGACGTCAGGTACAGACACTGCTCCCACCTCCTTGCTTCCACTGGCAGCACTGATGTCATGGCTGCTTGGGAAGAGAATGTGTCTGTTTTTGGTGGGGGCGGGGCTGGCAGCTCTAGCTCTCCTCCTACCCCCTCTCCCTCCCCTGCCAGAAGACCTGGGACCTACCTTTCCAGCATGCTTCATATTGATCTTTCCTGTGCTGCAAAAGGTCTGTGTGTGTGTGTGTCAATCCTTTTGTATTGTGCGTTTCATTACCTCTGTTGCGTGTGTGCATTGGCCTCATCTTTGATTGTTTGCTTCAGTGTTAAGAGTTCTGCAAAAATCGTGTGCTGTCTGTTTGTCTGTCTTCTTCTCCTATGAATATCTGATTTTTCTTTTTTATATTGTGTGTGTGCGTGCGTGCAATCTGTGTGCCTCCCTGCACAGTGATGGATCACGCTGGCAGGGAAAACACACCTTTCTTTTTTCAAAGTTTCCACACAAAAAAAGGAGCAAATATAAATTCAAAGAAATGAATTGAATAGTAATAGTAATTGAATAGCTAAGCTAAGATATGCTAAATCCTACTCAATCCTTTCTAACAACAAAAAGGAGCAGGCAAGTTCAACTACTGAATAAAGCAAGCAAGCTGAAATGCTTGAGTCTAATGGTTCCTTTCTCTCACAGTTCTTGAGAGGGAACAAGCTAGGAAAATGCGCAGCATGCCTCGAAACAAAGGCTTTTATGCTGTTTCTAGGTCCCTCCCCCAGACACCGTCATTGGAAAGGCAGCCAGAGAGAAATCTTTCTCACTGGCCACCTACACGCAAGTCTTCCCTCCCACTCCCCCCCGCTCCCATCTCCCTCCCTCTCCCGCTCCCCCTCCCTCTTCTAACTATCACTTTCAGCATCTGAAGCGTTTCTGAAGAGCTTCGGAAGCTCCGAACCGCTTTGGACAGCTTAACTGAGCTCATGCTTTGCTTCGGGCACACTGCTTCAGACGCTGAAGCGTCCGAAGCAGCCCCGGATCTGAAGCGCGATCCAAAGCCTCACACAGCCCTAGCAGACTGGGACGCAAAGGTTAGGACCCTACCACCTCTGCTGATTGTTTCCCTGGTGCTAGTAGAGTGCCCGTAGTCAGTGCAGCAGCATCGAAAGAAAGCCCTTCAAAGGTGCCTCCAGCTACTGAATGCCACTAAAACCCCATGTCCACAGACCAGTTGTAGCCCACAGGCTATAGGCTGCCTACCCCTGGTCTAAGCTATCTCCTCTGAAAAGAAGTATCTTAGACATATATGCCATCATCTGTTCAAAAAGCATAGAATTTGGCTAAGTCTCTTGCTGTCAGGACTGGTCTATACTTCAAATTAAGAAATCCTGTAATTTGAATAAATGCCTTGTGATACAGTTCTCTCAGACTGGTTGCTGATTTTTCTGGCAGTAAGAGATATTTCCTTCTGCACAGTTCTCACCTAGGTAATGGATGTGGTTCAGAAATACCTTTCTAACACACTGAGCATAAATATTGTTATACTTGGCAGTGAATTCATTACTGCTGTTCCTGCCTAATCACTGTGCATTTCCTCCCTCTCCATCTGTTCCAACACCCCAACAATACTGTATCAGGCATGTACCCACAGCATCCTTTTTGTAGAAGGCCCCTCGCCCCCTTCCCTCCTCTGTTGTAGCTTGGAGTCAAACTATGGAAATCTAAAAGCACCTTGCATAAATGTAGAAGCAGCTCATTTAATGTTTTGTTTTTTCCCCAGTGATCATGCCCTTTATTCCCATTCATTTTGTTTTGAAGTGAATTTGACACACCCAATGGTTTTGTTCATTTTGGTTTTCCAAGTTGAAATGTGAACTTTGATGGACTTCCTTGACCTTTCTTCACAGCTGCCAAAACTCTGAATCATGTGCATTAGCATGCTTGATTGCCTCCCTTGAACATTTACAGGATTAACCTTTTGCAAAAGTAAATTCCACAAAGTGAAATCCATTAACCAGTGGAAACTTTCCAGTATTGTTTCCATATCTACTTAGAGGTGACTGTATACATACTTGCCTGAAGGTCATACCTCTTCTTTATTTGTATAAATAAAAATGGCTGCTTTTTTCATAGGAAAGGATTTTAATGAGAAATTTAGAGTCCTCCTCCACTTCTTTCCTTTAATTGTTAATTTACCCAGAGAGAGCATTTTGGAATAACAAGGCTAACAAAGCAAACCCTTTATTTTAAAGCCTATGAGAGCAGTCTATTAGAAATGGTAATATTTCTGTGCCTTTTATTAATATCAACTGAAATTGTTCAAAGATGGAAAAAATATATTATACAGTCTGACTAAGGGGATTTTGAAATAAATGCAAAAATCATCAGATAGATTTCAGGACTGATTGGTGATGCTATTCTCCCTCTCTCTGGTCTTATTATCTCTTATTTGCTCCAAGAGAGAGTTTTGAAACAGCTTTACCTTGTGAAACTCAGCTGTGAGTTGGTAAAAATTGGCTTTTACATTTCTTTGTGTGAAAAACATTAGGAAAGCATAATAAAAAATTAAAAAATGTAATATTAGAAAATGTAAATCATGTAGAAGCATGGGAAAACTAAAACTGAGCACTGCAAAATTACAGATTTAAATAGTGGAATAAGAGTGAGAAGAAATACAAAAGGTGCCAAAAATCCTGCCAAAATTTATGGCAGATAATTGTGAATTGTTGGGAACTTAAACTATTTTAAATAGCTTTATCAACATGTTTCTCAGGACTAAGAACAAGGTGAAATTAGTTATTTAAAATAATAACAAGAAAGGACATTGTTGACTGTGTGCCAGATGGTAAATAAATAAAGACCATAGTTTTGTGAAGTGCATGTATGAGGGAACAATTTGCACTTTATTAAATGCTGTCACAGAAATAAATGAGTGTGACAGACCTGTCTTTTGTTTTACATTTCTCTGTTTTTGTTATTAGTATTATTTACCCTGATTCTCTTGGAGCCAGAAAAAGTACCTTTAGGGCAACTTTCTCTTGATGGGGTGGTGCAAGGCTGCCTTAATGCTGGTGAGAAATCCAGCCCATCCAATTCCTATTCTTTAGGTATTCAAAAGACAACCATCAATATAAGCCTTGTATATCAATGGTTGAGTATGCAACGAAAAGCCTCCCTCATTCTTTGAAGACTAGAAAGTAATTGCTCATATTCTGCTGTTCCCTTCCCATGCCCAACCTTCCAACTTTTTAATTTATTTAGGATTTGCTGTAAATAAGGAAGCAAGTTAAATCAGCATTGGGTTTTGTGCATTCTCATTAGGAATGGATTGAGTGATATGAAGTCTACATAAATAAGTACAGTTCTGGGAATCTGTGGCCACAGGGCAAGTCCCATAAATTATTTCCTAATTCTTCCGCAACAGGCAGGGTTTACCATAGTTTTAAGGTCTGTCCAGTAAGCCAAGGCCTCTATGACATGTGGATATATTTGGGGAATATGAATCCAAACTGTGGTGGGGGAAGCTGAACAAGTAAGTCTGTGGAGACATGGTCACATACAACTTTCATAGTTTCATAGTTTCATAGTTTCAGGGTCGGAAGGGACCTAATAGATCTTCTAGCCCGACCCCCCGCCAGGGCGGGAGAACAACCCAAAAACACAAACAAAACCACTCACCCTAAAAAACAAAAACGGGACTCAAATGAGTCCAGCCAGGTAAGTATCCAGCCTCTTCTTAAAGATCCCCAGGGTAGGGGCCAGCACCACCTCCCTTGGAAGTTGGTTCCAGCTCCTAGCCGCCCTGACTGTGAAGTAGTTTTTTCGGATGTCCAATCTGTACCTCCTCTCCATCAACTTGTGCCCATTATTCCTTGTTATGCCAGCAGGGGCTAGGGGAAACAGCGTCTCCCCCAAACCCTTCTGGTTCCCCCTAGTGAGTTTATAGACGGTCACCAGGTCCCCCCTCAGCCTTCTCTTGTGGAGGCTGAATAGGTTCAAGTCCCGCAGTCTCTCACTGTAGGGTCTGCCCTGTTGTCCCCGGATCATGCGGGTGGCCCTCCTCTGGACCCTCTCCATGTTGTCCACATCCCTCCTGAAATGGGGCGCACAGAACTGGACACAATACTCCAGCTGCGGCCTGACCAGCGTCGCATAGAGGGGGAGGATCACCTCCCTGGCTCTACTCGAGATGCACCTGTGGATGCACGACAAGGTCCGGTTAGCCCTGCCAACCATGACCTCGCATTGTCGGCCCATGTTCATCTTGGAGTCAATAATGACACCAAGATCCCTTTCCGCCTCCGTGCTCTCAAGTAGGGAGCTCCCCATCTTATAAGTGTGCTGCTGGTTCCTACTACCCAAGTGCAGCACCCTGCACTTGTCCGTATTGAAACGCATCCTGTTCCTGTCTGCCCACCCCTGTAACCTATCCAGATCCTTCTGCAATCTCTCTCTCCCTGCTAGCGTGCTCACCTCCCCCCAAATTTTGGTGTCATCAGCGAATTTAAACAGGTTGCTCTCCACCCCAACATCAAGATCGCTGATGAAGACATTGAACAGCGCAGGGCCCAGGACCGAGCCCTGAGGGACTCCACTACCCACCTCCCCCCAAGTCGAATATGATCCATCCACCACCACCCTCTGAGTGCGACCCTTCAGCCAATCTGCAATCCATCTGACCGTGTAGGCATCTATGCCACAGTCGCCTAGTTTACTAATTAGGATGGGGTGAGAGACGGTGTCAAAGGCCTTGCTGAAGTCCAGAAAGACTACATCCACCGCGACACCTGCATCCATGGCCTTTGTGACCTGATCATAAAAGGCAATCAGGTTGGTCTGACATGATCTCCCCCTAATAAATCCATGCTGATTGCCCCTGAGCATCATCTCGGATGCCGGCCCATCACAAATGTGCTCCTTGATGATCTTCTCAAAGAGCTTCCCCAGGATTGAGGTAAGACTGACGGGCCTATAATTGCCCGGGTCCTCCCTTTTCCCTTTTTTGAAGATGGGGACCACATTAGCTACCTTCCAATCGTCTGGCACCTGGCCCAAGCACCACGATCGCTCGTAGAGCCGTGCCAGGGGCCCTGCAATAACCCCAGCCAGCTCCCTCAGCACCCTGGGGTGGAGAGCATCCGGACCCGCTGACTTGAACGCGTCCAGCCCCTCCAGAAGCTCTCTAACCCGGTCCTCCCCAACCTGAGGTCTGAAGGCGATCCCCTCGCGTCCGGCTTCTATCACAGCAGGGAAGTCCCGGTCCCTGCACAAGAAAACGGAGGTGAAGAATTGGTTAAAGAGGTCCGCTTTATCCTCTGACGCAACCACCAGATTGCCCCGCATATCCTGCAGGGGCCCCACATTACCCGGCGCCTTCTTCATCCTCCCAATATATTTGAAAAAGGACTTTTTGTTATCCTTAATCCTGGACGCTAATCCGAGCTCTATCTCCGCATCTAACTTGCATAGATATATGCTATATATTAGAACAGGGTTGGGCAATTATTTCAGCTGGGTCCTGCCCATGCAGCAGGGAACTGCTTGCTGCCAGGAGGGAATGGGCAGGCTGGGCTGGCTCCATGCTGCACTGTGCAGGTCCCAGCCTTGCAGCCAGGAACTGCAAGCTGCCAGGATGGGACGGGATGGGATGAGCCGGGCTTGCTCCATGCTGTGGCATGCGCTTCCTGGCTGCAAGGCCAAGACTGTCATGGCACAGCACAGAGACAGCATGACCAGGCCCAGCCCATCCCAGTAGCATGCAGTTCCCTGCTGCATGACTAGGGCCCATGCAGCGTGGCATGGAGCTGGTCCCGCTCAGTGTGGCATGCTAGAGTGCCGGAACTGACTGTGGGAAGTCCCGCGTCGTCAAGCTGGGCTGGCTCTGTGCCTCCATATAGTGCTCTTGGCACTCTAGCCAGGAGCAGCACATGGAGACACAGAGCCAGAGTCCCACAAGCCCCACAGAGTGGGGCAATTGCTAGCAGTTCTCCTCCCCCCCTCCCATTCTTACCTGAATTGCCGCTCTCAGATGAGGTTGGGCTGGGGAACAGATAGAATGGCCTGGCAGACCACATCTGTCCTGCGGGCTGTATTTTGCCTGCTTCTGCATTATATGGTGGGAGAAGCTGATAGAAAGTGTGTCCATGTTAAATTACAGAACCACTTCCAAAGATGAGGAGCAGCTTGTCACCCTTAGTTTCAGAATATAATGTGCCTAGGGTGACATATTAGAAAAGCCAGGTTTTGATGAATGCAGTGCTGCTTTTTCAGGTGGCAACATCTAGAAATGCATTAAATGGTCAACTGAATCGTGGAAGTGGACATGCCAGCATGCATCTTAAACCCCACCTACGTATAACTCATCATGTTGGGCTACTAAACAATGGCTGCAGCGATTCATTTTATGACTCGACAACCATGACTTTGTTCTAAGTGTATGTTAAATGCTCATTGCAATTGGAAGTTCCAAGTCTGAGAACATTTGTGTTTTGTATTAAACACAATGAAATTTTGAATCATATTTGGGAACATTCAGAATTAAATCATTCTTTTTTTTGTGCTGACCCAGTTAATTTTATGACCCAGGTCATGAAACCAAATCAAGTTTTATGGGCTTTAACCCTGGCATAAATTGCTACCAAAAGGATACAGTGAAATATATTGTTGGACTTTTACAGTAACTGATCCAATGAGGTTCTCTGTGTTTCTCCATGAAATGTTTTAAATAGAAAAACTCTTAGTTTGTTACAGAGTTACCTGCCTTATTTATTTTTTTCTCTCAGATCACTAGGAAATTCAGCCTTAGCTCAGCTGATATTTGAGCTATCTAAAAGGATTCTGAATAGGAATCCCAAGATTTTTCAAAGAGCCTGCGGAATGTGTGTTTGTGTGTGTGTGTCCCTTCTACAATGACACACACATGTAATGCTTTCTAGGATCATGGCTATAGCAGGGAAATGAACTAGGAAAGACAAAATTAGGATGTGTTGGGGCATGTTACAGAAGAATGTGTGGAACACTTCAGGCATTAGAACTCCATGTTTTTTTAATCGTTCATTCATACAAAAATGTCTAAGCATTTCCTTCACATTCAGGCTTTACATGAACAGTATATTCTTCATAGCACTGAAGGAGCTTTGTAATATTCTGCACAGAAGGGAAAGACTGACATGGCAAACAAACTGTTGAATTTTGCAAACTAGTAATGACAATCAGGAACCCTGCTGAAATGTTGGAGATGGCAATAGCTCAACTGAGTGATTTGAATCTCCTTCTAGGAAAAAACCCACTGAGGGATAAAGTGACAAATCTTTTTACTCTTATGCGTTATGAAGATTTAGTGGAAACTTTTCACAAGCTGAGAGCACAGGTGTTTGAATTCATATTATTTGCATTATGCATGGTCTGGTTAAAGAAAGTGTAGTGAACTGAAACAGTCTTCTCAAGTGCGTTTCCAAGACAACAAAATCTGTGTGATACTTTCAAAGAATCAGCCACTTGCATAAGAAACAAAATACTGCCTTTGAGTAAGTTACACCACAGGTGTTCGTTGCCATTTAAGAAAAAAAAAACCTTAATATTTCAGAGTATTTCCATACCTATCTAAAAGTGATAATTACAGAGTAAACCTGAATACTCAGGTGTGGTGCTGAATATATTAAGTATGTGTTAATAAAACATTTAATATATTCAGTATCATACCTGTGAATGTAAACAGACATGGCCATTTTCAGACCAACAGGGAACATTAGTCACATGACAAACGGGGGGGGAAAGGTAGATGATGTTGCACCTCTAAACTATATACCTACAGTGAACTCTGCCTGCCTGAGACACAGAAGGAAACTTCCTTCCCAGCTGATTTTGCACATTTTCAAAATATTGCCCCCCTGCTGTGTGGCAACACATTACAAGTCAGTTTTCACTGAAGGAGAAATCAGTGTCACAGTGTTTGGATATTTTTTTAGCACAACTCATTTATTCCTACAATGTTCATTGGTCCATGAAAATAGGTGATCACAGGTGGGTTACAGTTGAGCCCTCTTCCAGTAATTTCAGCCCTCAAAACAAGTACCCGGTTCTCAGGAAGCAATTGTCTCAGATATTGATTCTAACCAGGCAAGTCAAACTGGTCAGAAGTTTGCTGTCTTTCTTTATCATGGATTTTCAAAAGAGAACTTGAAACACAACATGAATAACACATTTTCCCCCCAAAGACTGTACGTTACTTGTACTTTAAGAAAAAGAAGTTCTGACCCTGTGTAGAACAGGGCCATCTAGTCAGTCCTGTTATAATAGTGTTACCATTATATGCCAGATGCATATGGACCCCATCAGTGGGCCACATATAGAACACATAGAGCAGTGGGAGCATTTGTCTCCTAGATAAGAAACTCCTTATCTGGGAGAGAAACCTTTCATGGAGAAGGAGGGCTAGAAGGGATCTCCAGAGGTCATCTACAATATTCCCCTGCCTGAAGCAGGATCATCCCTATCCAAACCGCCCTTATACAATCCGTAATACAAACTCTTCATAAAACTACCATCAATACAAGACATAACACAACTACTGATGCAACAAAAGACATAACACCCTAACCTACCACAGGAAAAGTAGGGAAACCTTGGCAGCCAAGCTCCTGATTCTATAAAACGTTTCTAACACATGCTCAAGAAATTCCAGATGCGGGGCCATGCCACTCTGTTACAAAGGAAGGCAAGAGACTCCACAGCCTGTACTAATCTGACTATGGGGTAAAATTCCTTCCTGACTTCAAATATGGCAATTGGTCTGACCCTGAGTAGAGGGGCAAGACCCTCTAGCCAGGAACTTCTGCCTTTAGTCCCAGCAAGAGCATTGGCACACCCTGGTCAAAATCCTCAGCCTTGGCTGCAGCCAGCACACCATGCCTCTGAGTAAGGGTTAAAAACACCCTGACACACGAAACAGAAAAGGAGGGCAAGGGACAACCAGCAAAGCACAGAAGCATGGGAAATACTCATAGTACAATATAGGCCTATATCATCCCTGACCAGCAGCTGATCAACCTCTTCTTGAACACTTCTGGTGGTGGAGAATCCACAACTCCCCTATGTAGTCTATTCCACTGCCTCACTGTTCTAATAGTGCAGAAGTTTTTCCTGATATCCAGCCTAAACCTACTTTGCTGCAACTTATGTCAACAACAAAAACAGAACAGAGGTTAGGTCCCACAAGTCATCTTGTGCTGCATGGTTGAAGTCAGAATCTTAGGAAACTGAATACCTTGAGGCAGGGGTGGGCAAAATGCCAGATCCAGATGTGCCCATCTGCACTGGCAGGGCACCCGGCAAGGCAGGGCAAGGGGCTGCTGCAGTGCCACTGGGAGCTTGCGGCAGGGACAGCTTGGTCAGGGCCAGTGCAGACCCACAGTCTGCAGCCTGCACACTCTGGACAGAGGTGTGCAGGTAGCAGATCACAGCTATGCCCCGGCTCAGGACTACGCTGTCACTGCTGCAAAGATCTGGGGCAGAGCCATGATCTGCAGCCTGCATGCTCCAGGTAGGACCTTCAGGCTGTAGATCGTGGCTCTGCCCTGGCCCCAGACAAAGCTGCACCTGCAGCAAGATCCTAACAGCTTCGGAGCAGCCTCCTGCCCTGCCCTGCCCTGCTGTGTGCCCTGCCAGCATGGCTGGGGCCGGTTTGCATGGCAACCCCAGCCTTGCACTATCATAGCATAGCTGTGGCTGGGGTCTCCATGGAGAGTGGCCCCAGCCATGTGGACAGGGGCTGCTGGGAAATGGAGTCCACTGCCGTCCGGATCTGTCCCGCGGGCCAGACTTTGCCTTCCCCTGCCTTAAGGTGTCTTTTCACCTCCCACTCTGAAATGATATATTTAAAGGAACTTCTACCAAATGATTACAGGTCTAATTCATAAAGATTCAGATTCTAATTGCTGTATTTGTTGAATGTGACAGCTCTTCATATTTCATCTATAGCACCATTTGATTTGTACCTCCCTGAGTTTGCCAGCTTTGTCATTCCATGTGTGACAGAAAGACCCAATTCCCAGTATTGGATGCACTCCCCTTGTACAGTGAAAACAGTCTCCTTGTACAGAGTTTGTAAATTTTGCAGGGATCTTTATGATACAGAGTGTTTTCCTCTCTACTGTTCAGCCTGCTTTTATGAACCTGACTGGCTGACACTGTACGAAAATCATTCCAGAAAATACAAACACTGTAATGCGCTTCCTTTCAAGTCATCACCTCCCTAGGGAGAGCTAATTCACAGAATCTGGACAAGCATGCTGACACCAGGCAGGAGAGAGAGAAAAAAAAAAAAATAAATGTCCACCATGCTAAATGTAATCAATATAGTATCATTAGGGTTTGTTTCTTGAATCAGTTTCTGTCACAATGAAGCAACAGGTGATATTATTTGATAAAAATCAAGGCAAAGCATTTCAAGGACAAACATGGCATTGCAATTGAAAATAAAAAGTCTGTACTGTCACACACAAGTTGATCAGTGGACAGTTTGGGCCAGATTCTCAGGTGGGGTGTCCCTGAAGATCCAGGAATCACCCATGTGCAAGGGCAAGGATTATTCAAAAATGGTATAGCTGCTTCTGTCTCACCACCATCCTGCTCCCGGTGTTAGGGAATAAGGCTGGAGAAAAGGCCAGGTGCTTATGCTTTGCTGATCCCTAACTATGGGTTTATTTCCTGGGAACCATTCGTAAGGACGTATGTTACAGCCTCTACCTTCTTGTAAGTTGTTACCATTGCCGCCCTATGGTTATATTCTCTTCCTGAAAGAGAGCCCAACGCATGCCTTTAAGCCAGCTTTATTGAGAGTTAAGAAAACCATTGTTACCATGAGAGCTGACAAGTAAAATTTTATTGCCACAGAGTCAAAGGGAGTCTTTTAACTCAGCATATTATCATGAGCATAGTCTGAAAAATAGCTGGGATCCAAACAGCAAAGTAGTGATTCAGCTCCAAATTCCACTGAAGCTTTGTGAGGGATGAAGATGAGAGGAGTATTCTAACTTGTACTTTAGAAACACCATTACACTTCTGGAAAGGACATTTTGCTGACCTACCTTGCCTTTCTTGCTGCTGTGAGAGATGGGTACTGTTCTTCACTTCTTAAACTACGTACAATGCTTTGTGTTGTTGCTATACACTGTCATAGAGTAATTACATCTTATCCCAGAAGTACTTGCACGTGGATAGTGGGGAGAGTGATATTCATATATTCCCATAATTCTAGAATCCTTTTGGTATCTTTAATGAGGAAAGATAATACATAATTATAACAAATACATCCTTTTCCTCCAAACCCTTCCTTTTCAGTTAGAATGGACTAAACTTGGAAACCTTCTGAGTTTAACCCCTCACAAATTTCTGGGCCCCTTAATTATATAAGATCCTTCCCCATATTAATACATTGCAAAGACAGGCATGTTGAGGTTCATGGTGAGATACTAATAAAATATACTGCATATATAAAATGTATAGTAAAGAATGTATGTTTGCTTGTTTAATTTCTGCTGAAGCTATTGCTCTGTGCTTTGATAACTTATTCAAACATAAACTAAAAGTTTGGCTTAGGCAGAAAAAGATAAGCATAATACAAGATTGTCACTTAAATAATACAAAAAGCAAATGGGCCATACTCTGCACCAGGTAGCTAACTTAGACCTTTTTTGGCACTTTCAGTAGAAGCCCCTCAAAAACACCAGCAGCTTTAATCCAAGGATCTCAAGATTTGTTGCAAGTCTTAACTAATTCTATCAGTCTAAAACTTGTGTTAAATATCGTCTAACTCCTCATGTTGTTATTGCGGATTTGGAGAAGCCAGTACTGAAATTCTATTTTTTATATCTAGGTATATTTTTAATCATTGATTAAATTACTTTAAAAAGCCTCAGCAGTGCAGAGAGGTCACAAGTGACCTCAAAATAGAGAAAAGAGGGAATTTTAAGAGACACAAGTGACCTCAAAAGCTGTGAAAAGAAGTGTTATATTCGCACTGGCATTCATAGACACAATGACAGTGAGACAGAAGAAAGAACTTCAAAGCTTGCCTTTTAAGCACTTTAATCTCCTCATTGTTGAACATTTTGTTATTAGGGGACCAGTGGGTGTGATTTTTTTTATCCTGCAATCAGTTTCTGTCTAGTCCAGCCATGTAAAAATTGCTAAAGGCAGAGTTTGGGAGCTTGTGACAGGGGTCCAACCCTGAGCCTATCTAACGTAGGCCTGACCCTCTGTCTCTGGGCTACCCACCCACCTTTCTCTACTACCACGCCTTGATGGAACAATAATTATGATGGTACTCAAGTGGGAGGCTGCCCATTTACTATCCCCAAGGCTAGGGGTCGCTATCCACTGCTCCAAACCTACACTACACAGTGGCCCATGCCTCGCAGATGGTATATAAATGTTGACCTGCACCATAGGGCGCTGGGTCTGCTCACTCCCTGTCACCGTGCCCCCTGGCACTGTGCCCCCTGGTGCTGGGGCTCTGTACAATAGTGTGCCCCAATGAGGCCTCCTCCTCCCCCAATAGCCTTGTCCCAGTCCACCGGATAAAACAATAACATAAATATGAGCCCCTGGACTATAACATAATCCAATTCCTATAAGCCACACTCTGGCTCCTTAAAAACCCCAAACTGCTCCTCAAGTATTGAGTACCTCCCAGCTCTAGGTACCTTGCAGACTCCTGGAGCCTCATTAGCCATAGCAACAGTCTGGTCAGCAGCCACAGTTTTCCTGGTTAGTTCTGCCATGCAGGAGCTCTTTTCCTGTGGTCGCTTGCCAGAGACCTCTTCCTTCTGGATTCGGCCCTGGGGTTTGTGTGTGCCCAGAGGCCTATCCCCTTCCTGTCAGCTGACTGGCCTGGGTGGTTGGGCTATTAACCCCTACCCTCTTGGTGCTTGGTGTTCCCAAAAACTCGGGTTTTAGAGGGGAGCTCTGCCTCCTAGTAACAGGGCTAGGGTTCCCTGTTACAGAGCTATTATGTATGGTCACTGGTCTCTCATCTCATACTGAGCAAATCAGAGTTGAGCTTGACAGAAAGCAGTACAGAGCTCTGTGGCACTTTTCCTCTGTATGTCTGTAAAAACATACACACTCACAGAAAGGAGCTGTGATATGGAAATATCACACTGTGGAATGATTAACTTCCTACGAGAGAAAATGAAAAGTAAAATTATCATTGATTTTTTTTCTATGCCATGCAATGCAATGCCTGGCGATGGGCTACTGTCCTCAAGGGAGGGATTTTCACTATATGCTGTGTTTTAGTTTTCTTTTACCACATGAACATAGAAGATAGTAATATATAATTTGTTTGAATGCATGTTTTAACTACTGGTTCCTCACATATATTGACCATAAGGAGCCACATTTCTATATATATAGTTGGCTAATTTTACTGTGGTCCCTCTGTATCTATAATGAGAGATTATATGACTAATCGGGAGGGAAAATGAAAGTTTTTCAAATGCTGCTGGCTTTTGACACATCATAGAATACACACATGTAGGGTTATCATATCACAGTTTCAAAAAAGAGGACACCTGGGTGGGGGGGCATGATTGTGAGGGGGCAGTGATATGCTAGTGCCCTGCCCCTGCCCATGCCTTTGCTACTCACTCCCGACCCACAGACCCTTGGCCCTGCTGGTTACCCCTCACTCCCAATCTGCAGCTGCCTCATCCTTGCTGGTGCCCCGACTCCCAATCCGCAGCCTCCTGGTGATGCCAGTGCCCCACACTCCCAACCCACAGTCCTCTTTCCCCCTGGTGCTCCTTATTCCCAAGCCACAGCCCCCCCCCCCAACCCTGCCAGTGCCCCTCACTCCTGACCTGCAGCCCTCTGCTGCTCCCAGCCCTGCAATGTCTCCCAGCTGCCCCACCCCTGTGAGAAAGGGCACTGGCCCCAGTGCCCCTGGCCTAGGCATGCAGCCCCCCACTGCTCTTGAAAGGCCACCCACCATCCCCTTCCCCCACTGGAGGGTCAGGCACCTCCTCCCTGCCCTGCTGCAGCCCCATCACCTGGACAGCTTCCCCCAGAACCAACAGGCACCCACTCCCCTCCACACACACATGCACACAAGCCCCCCCAGACAGTCTCCAAGCCCTGGTCCTCTAACCCCTGCTCTCCATAGACTTACCTGCATCCAGGTGCTGGGGGTGCTTCCACCACCCTGCAAGGCTGCAAGCCAGTCACGTGTGTGTGCACATGCACATGCCCCCCCACCGCACCTCCAATTGGCCTTCCCAACTCCTCCCAGTCCCAAGCAGCTCCTTGCTTGGCAAGCTGGAAAGTGCTGGGGAAAACTTCAGTGGTAAGCAAACCACAATCCCAGACATTTGTTCATAATTTAAAAAACTTCCCAGGTTTTTTAACTCTCGAGTTATAAAACTGCATCTGATCAGAGGATCCAAAAAGGGGATAGGTCTCATTGAATGAGCTTTAGTTCAAAGTGCCCCACTGCCATTTTTTGGCATGGGGGTGCTAATACATGTGATGCTGGACTCTGCTGGAGTGCATTTATTTCTGTGCTTCAGCAGACTCAATTAATCAAGTCTGCTCCAATATGCTGGATTTCCAGTACATCAGAGCCAGCTCCATGCATGTTTATAGGAGCCCTCGTTGATTGACCTGTACTAGGACTATGGCAAAGATGTGGATCTTTTTGGCTAGGAACAGACATTGAAAAAGCCTAAGGTGGAATGAATCTAGGTTACGCGGTTTTCTATAAGTGGTGTAGTTTTGATCAGTAGCAAATAGAGCACACATTTGCCCTTTGTTGAGGGGGGAAGGCGGGGGACCAATCTTAAAGCAGGCTCTGCCATTTTTAAACCAGTCTCTAAGTGTGCCAAAATTCTGTTCTGTTATGGGTAAAGACTGGTTTCTGATCACTTATACCAGTAAAAGCGTGATGTCTGTACTAGCTTTTATGACTACTTTTACAGTAAAAAAGCCTGAGGCTGAATTGATTCAATCTTTGCAGGTTAGTCTAAGCTGAGTAGATTGAATTTATAAGCAAATGAACCCACATTCACTTTTGATTCCAGAAATGCAGCCACATGCCTGCAATAGCCCAGGCCAGAAGCCAGGAGAATCTAGGGCACACCTCCCTGCCCAGCTGGGGCAGACAACTTGAGCCAAGACTAGCCTGCCCACCCTCCAAGGTGGAGGGGTGGGATGCAAAGCATCCTGGGATGCTGGAGGACTGTGAGTTAACTTGAATCTGGAGGGGATCTGGGACAGAAGTTCAATAAACTGATTTAACTTAAATTGGTTAAGGCTGATACTATATCCATCCAGGTTTATCTTAAATCAGTTTTGGCCATTTTGAAAGAAGTTTATGTGCACTGAACTTCTGTTGTGTTGGAACTGGTTTCCAATCATTTATACTGGTGTATGTGTAATTTCTGTCCCTAGTCCTAGTGGTGAGTATATAGTAGAAGCTCCACTGAGTCTTTGGCTTCACTGGTATGACTGTTATCCATCTTCTAGAAGCAGAACACAAACTCAGTTCACACAGACCACCAAACACCCACCAGATGGTGACAGCTTTCATTCACAGCCCAGTCAGTGTATAGATCCTGTGACTAGGTGTTGGAAAGCTGTGTTAATTGTCCCAGTTTCCCCCACATTTGAACTTCTCTCTATCTTAGAGCATATTTAATTTATTTAGCAGTATGATTCTTTTAAACACTGCAGAATAAATTAAGATGGTAGTTCAATTTTGTCTGTGTTCATTAACCATATCATTGCACACTCATATTTATTATACTACCAAGCCCCATGCACTGAATCAGTTTTAAGATGTACATTTGGAGGTACCTTAATCATTGCATAGGCCGTAATCACTGTGCAGCACCTTGTCCCCTTAATATGTAGGAAAGCTGAGAGACATATATATATATATATATATATAAAAGAGTAATTTAGAGCCCTGAAATGCATCTTTTGCACAGCAGCTGTACCACTGCTGAGTTTTTTCTTAAATATAGTGACAGAAAAAGCTGGAAGCTTATTGTGATTTTAATGAATTAAAGACCTCACTCTACTTTCTCTTTTTGGCAGAGTCTGATTGGAAGCAGAATAGTGGATATAGCATTTATCAAAGCTTGAGCCCAAATATTCAGTTTGAGAATTATATAGTGTAATGAGATCCTAGCGGAAAAGTAATCAGTGTAATTGAAGCATATTTGACAGTTTGACTGGTCTCAAGAGCCTCAGTACTCAGTAATGGAAGTATTTGCTTGTTTTTTTATTGTTATTATCTAGTGAGAGGTGAATCAACTCAAAACCCAATTCTTGGAGAAGTTTGGATCCTGTTTCTATGTTTGTCCTTAGTTTGAATCACTAGTTTGGGCAAGATAGATACCATTTGATGATAAATACAAGATGGAAGAGTCCATGGAGTCCATATGAGATAAGAACTTGGCCCTCCAGTTTGAAAATCTTATCTGAGTTATTCTTTGTGGCCAAGAAAAATGCTCTGATTAATTGTAATTATTTAGTTTGAGAAATTCCTAACTCTAAACTATGGAACATGCCAAAAGCTGGGGGGTTTTAAAAGTCTTTGATTTTATGACACACATAAGTTATTTCATTTGTACAACTGTTGTGAATAAATAAAACCCAGTTATTGCTCCAGTCCCATCAGAAATCTCAAACATCACAGCAAATTCAGGAACTCTGTCTGTTAAGAGTGAAGACTCCTAAAGCCAAGTTGGTTTTAGTAGATATTGCACAGTAGAGTTTACTGTATTTAGACAAATCATAGTAAGTCACATCTGATCACTGCAGTTTCCTGTCAGCTTCAATCCCCTGAATATTACTTTTTAAATATCTTTGGATTTACACATCTGTATAACTCTAGTCATAATGCATGACAACACAATTATAAGGTCACATGGCATGTGACCTGTAAAATCCCCATGGCAGTGGTAATAGGAATAGTATACATACTGCTGAAGTCTTCAAATGGTTGCATGCTAGATCTTCAGGTGTGTATTTTCAAATGCATTTCATTTGTAAGAATTTTCAAGACAAACAAGGAAATGACTGCAGGTTGTTGATAGATAGATGTACTGTCTTAAGTACATGAATACCTAGAGCATATAGTATATGATTAATTTACTGTTGCATCTTAAAATAGTTTTAGCTTGAGAGTTATAAAGGGATAACTCTGCCCTCTGTAAGTCAATATCGCAGTAAACAGAAAAACACTTTATAAGTGATGACTGAAGTTCAAGCAGACACAAATGGCTTGCATAGTTCTTTTCATCCAGGAAGAACCCAAAGGACTTGATAAATTGCCTTATCAATTCCTGCATCACCCACCCCTACCATGCAGCTAGGAACACTACAATGTATTTTTTATCAATGCTGGAGAGGCAGTGTGGTTCATGGGATAGATCACTGAACTAGGATATACTAGTAGAATTCATGGATTCTGTTTCTGAGTCTGCTGCTGCTGTACTAAGTGACTGTAAAACAAGTAACTTCATCAGTCTGTCTCCTCCTGTGTTTCCTCTGCGTTGCCTATTTAGAATGTCAGCTTACTAAAATAGGAAGCATCTCAGTTGTTGTACTTACACTTGTACAGGTTTTAGAACAATGGGATTAACACTGTAATACAAATATTAATGAGGGCAATTCAGAATGAGTTCTAGATCTGGAGAATCCAATTGCCCATACTGGGATTTAGGCTCACTTCTACCAATATTTCATATTTGATTACATGCAGTCTTCATGGGGTTGCATGTGAATATCTGCGAGGAAAACAGATTTTGTCTTTGACCCTTGTGTGGTTATTTTCACTCTTACCAAGGTGCTATGAGCTATTGAATAACTATCCATGTAGTCAGAAGCTTGTTTTACATCTCACCCAAAATATGACAAAAAATATTACTAATGTGCCTTCAGGGATAAGCCATCAAAACCCCAGCACTGCTCTGTACATGGGTATCACTGGAGGTGAGCAAGGCAGGGGTTTGCTATAATAAGTATCTGTGCAGTACACTTACATGAATTGGGAGGTTCAGCCATACAAATTGGGCATGATTTGGAATGTGAAAATTTGGACTTTAGTGAAGAAAGAAGAGAGGTTCCATTGACTGTCAACGTCAATGTAGAAAA
This sequence comes from Alligator sinensis, assembly GCF_000455745.1. Classification (NCBI taxonomy): domain Eukaryota; kingdom Metazoa; phylum Chordata; order Crocodylia; family Alligatoridae; genus Alligator; species Alligator sinensis. The sequence goes on from NW_005841893.1 coordinate 65,432, forward strand.
ATGGCACTATGTAACATAATTTATGATCATGTGCCATCCTTAATACAAAACTTCCTGTTATTCTCACACAGGGTCTAGTGGGTAGTTGTGGTCTATGTCCCCTCTGTTCTGAACGTTTTCTTTACATGTAGTATAATACTACAGAAATTCTGGTTTTTCCACCACTATTTCTCCAGGTTCTTAGGGGCAATTTGGAGAAGTAACAAGAGGCTGTAGGCTGTAATACACTCAGTATGCTAACAACATAACTGTCCCTATGGCTGGATCAAAGGAGTTTGACCCAATGTATATATGAGCTTGAGGTCAGCTTCTTGTGGCTCAGTTCACACTAAATGGAAACAGAACTGATGGGTTGGAAAAAGCCGATTGAGCTAAAACTAAATTTTTAGTGTGCCCCTTGCTGAAGGAGTGTGTTTCCCATCCTTTTGTCCAGGGAATAGACTGAGGGGCTGTTGATGCCAGTTGTGCATTTAGGATGCTAGATCCTTGGTGCTCAGGTAGCAAGGTATGGCTGTTTTATTTCTTTTTATCTGCATAAGACCAGAAAAGGTCAGTACTTTCTTACTGTAGTGCAGAGCTTCACACATTTATTTAGCCCTTTGTCACCTCAGGTTTTGATTACTGTAATATACATTTGTATGGAGCTGCATCTTAAGAGCACTCATAAATTTAAGCTAGTGCAGAAGGCCATGACCCAATTATTAAGTGGAATTTCACATGGGTAACACAACCTCGGTACTCTGGGTTCTGCAGTGGCAGCCTAAATGTTTCTGGTTGGAACTGAGTGTTGGCGTCTAACTATAGTTTTATAACTTTATGGTTTGAGCATCTGACATTGGGCTTCTGTGGCTGTCAGCTGCATTGAATGTTAATAAAAGCTCTCAAACTTGAGCCCTTGTGTTATGATAAGGGGCTTTTCTGTAGGGCATTCTCTACTTCAGAATGCCCTTCCCCCTGTACAGTATAGTCTGCATATATAGAGATGTTCAGGATATGTTATAAGGCCCATTTCTTTAGCCAGACATCAGAGGGGAAAGGCAGAGTTTGAGGAATGAAGAAGTTTCACATGCTATAAGCCTAATTTGATATGCTGATGCATGTTTATATTAGTAACATTTAATTTTAATGTTTATTGTGAACTTAGATTGTCAAACTGCCCAGAACTTGGGATGGCCTCCTATGTACAATTTTATAAATCACTTAACAATATTTTCTTGTTTCTCTTTGGGGCAGGAATCACCAGTCGTCTCCTGGGCTTGTTGAAAGGTCTTGTTGAAAGGTCTTAAGTAGAATACCCTAAACTCCTTGCCCCTCAGTCTGTTCCCTAGACAAAAGGAATTGGAAGCAAAAGGGAACCATTAGGTGTAAAGTTATCAGTTTAAAATGATTAAATAGATCAAACAAAGTTATGAGCTTAAGAACCAAAGCACAAAATGGAGATATGCAAATTTTCACTAGTGTTTTGGTTGTTGCCTATATCTAGAAATGTGGGCATTTGTGTGTCTGAATCTGTGCCAGCATCTATCTGTGCACCTCCTGTTGGTTATTCAGGACTTTGCTTTCAGGGGATCATGATCAATCTCTGGTTGTTTTAAGATTCTGGCAGCTGAACAGAGAGAGTGCTCATTTTGGGCTTTTCCCAGGCCGCATATCCTCTATCACTTGTTCCTGAGAGCCAGCACTCACAAGTCCATTTGCCTGTCCTCTGGGTTCAGTTCTGACTCAGAGCCTAAATAAAGCCTTTTTTTTCAGAATTTCACCATAGATGGGAGCCTTTGCATTTCACTTCAGCTTTTCAGGAGGCAGGAGACGGATGTAAGCAAACCCACATAAACTTAAAGACAGGCTTTAAACAGAGTTTATAAACTCACCATTGCTTTTACTCAAAGGATAACACATAAGAAATTGCAAATCATTTGAAAAAGAACAGATTTCCTTCCTTTGAAAATCCTGATTCATCCATTTGTGTTAAGGAAGGCAAGCAGGTCTGTAGGTTGGTTGTCTTCTCTGAATTTGATTAGTTCTGTAGGTATACTAGAAAATCTTTCCCGTGCTACAAAAGCCAGCCTAACTATTCCCCACCCTGTTTGAAGCTTCCTATGTATCTCAAATCATCTTTTGATACCTTCAAAATCTTCCTTTGTAACTTGTCTCTGTGTTGTTGCTGGCAACTTTCCATTCTCTCCATTTCCTGTCACCTTATGGTCTCAAGGTGATTTGTCTTGAGGAGGCAGCCATTACGCTCTAGAACAGATACCGACATAACACTCTCTATCCAAATCAGAAGTTCGGCACACAGAAGTCTGGTTTAAAAATGGCGGATCCCGGTGAAGATTCCCCCCCCCCCGGGCAAATGCATATTCTGTTCACTACCAATATAAACTATGCTGCTTCCAGAAAACCACATAACTTGGATCAATTCTGCCTTGGGCTTTCTGAACATCCGTATCTAGCCCATATGACCCACCATTGTTCCTGGCTAGAAAATAAATGAACTAGCCCTGCCAGCCCACAGAGGATATACACAAGCAGGGACATTCAGTTATGCAGCAGTTTTCATAATGATCGTTTTCCTAAAGCCAGCTAGAATTCATAAATACTCCCAACAGATTTCCCAAATTCTCACAATGGATACATATGGAATATTCATGTACATGTCTAAACTTCTATTTATATATAACAACATTAGAGAAAAAGCAACTGAGTAAAAAGTATATGAAAAATAGGAATGACAAACCAGGTAATATCTCTTAAAATTACAAGAGTAGTTTGGGAGATTAGGGGGCAGATAAGAAAAAAGGAGGGAGAAATGAAGAATTAATGGCAGGAGAAATGAGTGTCTGATTAAGTTTAGCTCCCACTAAATTAATTTACACATTTTAAACCCTAAATTTCCTTCCTTGCATTCTTATCCATCTGTCTTAATTGTTCAACATTTCTAAACAACATTCCACAATTGTAGCAGTTCAGCTGAGAGTTTGGGAACATACTTTATCACTTGTCCTATTAGCACTCATAATATACTGAATTTAGACAGGCCT
>NW_005841893.1:68503-73944 GCF_000455745.1 Alligator sinensis
AACCGCTCTGCTCTATATTATAATCCAGCATTCTTCAGGTGGAAGGCTAGAGGTTACTTTGCTCTGAAAGCTGAGTCAGTTCTTTGATCAAAACAAAGGACTTCTATAAAGTATGGAGAATTCTACTAGGAAATATTTTAGCTGGGACCACCTAATTCTGCTGAAGTAGGGACTTTTGGAGTACATGGCTCAGAGGAGAACACAGACATTACAGCTCTTCCAAACTGCAGACAAGTTTAGACTCCACATAAACAATTAGTTTCACAAAACCAAAGTAACGTATTTATGACAAGGTCACTTTGGTGCCAGACTACCGAAAGGCAGAAAATACATACCCTTGACAATGAACTTTTACTATAAACTTGTTCAGTTTGCAACAAACAACTGTTGGAAACCTCTTGGAATACGTTAATCCACCCCACTGTCTTGTTCCCTTTACTAACCTTTGAAGGGCACAATTCTGAACAAGACATCTTGCATCAAGAGTCATAGGCATGTCAGAGGAGCAGAATTTTCCTCTAAATATCTTCTTCCCTTTTGAAAAACCTCAACTGATGATACCGCAGCAGACTACTTTGGCCAGTTATCCCATTATCTCATTGATTTCATACTCAGAGCCTCATTCCTTGTTCATTTTTTCTAGCATCCAAACTGGCTTAACGGGGTTGAAATTGACTTACATTGGTATGTCTGAGTATATTGCTTTCTGTGAGCTGAGAATCAGATCCTGTTTGATCACTGTGAGTTTGTGGGGATGGATCCAGAGGGGGTGCAATAACATGGTCACCCCCACTTTTGGACCACAATGTGGGAGCAGCATCTGTGGACTTAGAAAAAAGTCAGGTAAGAATACCACATCCTCTTTTCCCTTCTGTGCTCAGTAGCATGCCTTCTCCCTTCCTATTCCCCTTCTCTGCTTGCCACTTCCACTGTCCCCAGTGTCTCCAGAAATCCCAGGGGGGAACTCCAGAGCCACTCCTGCCCCACTCCAGCAGGGTTGAATGGGGTCCAGGCTCAGCCAGGAACAACAGTAGCCACAATGGCAGGAAGGCTCCTTTGTGTTCCCTGCCAGCCCAGGACCAAGCTCAGGGAGGAGGAACCTGTCTGATGCTGCCACTGATGGTATCCTTAGCTGAGCCTAGTTCCCAGTGTAGCCCAACTGAAGTGGGCAGGAGCAGGATTGGAACTCTCCGAGCCACCCAAGTCAGCCAGAAAGGGTGGCAGTAGGTTCAAGGCAGAGGGTGAATGGGATGGGAAGGAGGGGGTGTGTAGCTGAGCACAGAAGGGAAAGTGGGGAAGCTGAGTGCTAAAAGCTAAGGGGAGAGATTCTTATGTGATTTGTAGACTTAAGAAAGGTCCCTGGCTTCTGCTCTTGCAGTGTGGTCTGCTGTCTCAGTTGGGGGAAGCTGGGAGTGGGGATACAGCCACCTCTGTAATACCAGTCACTGCATTCACCCCTCCCTTTACAAAACCCTGAGGACACCTATGTGGGTTTGTGTAATTTTCCCTATCATTTGTGCTCTTTATTCCAGAGTTTAGAAAGGTAGATATGATTTCTTTTCATTAGTAATTGTGGTTAGAAAGGATTCCCATCTGAAGTACCTGATCATCTGAATACAGACATCTGAAAGTCCCCATTTTCTCTCTCACATGTTTCTTGATAAATGAGGGTGGGAAGAAAGTAAGATGAAGTTCATTAAACATTAATACATGCAACCTATTATGGCTTCTACCTGATTATTTTCTGTCTCCTGAAATATTTTTGGAGCACAAGTCTCAGGCTTTTTAGAGTGCCAAAATCTTTGTTTCCTTCATACAAAACCAGATTCATCCATGTCTTGTAATGGACCTTCATAGCAGGTGTGGAATCAGAAAAAATATGCGCCTTAAACTTTGACTATTTTAGTTATAAGATGACATAACCGCTTTGTGAAGAATTGCTGGCTCTGTATAGTAGAACAGATAAGAGAAAGTGTTTGTTCTTTGTAACTCCTCTGCAACTGCTTCGCTCACCGCGGCCTTGAAGATAGCAAAAAGTATATACAACTCTGATTTGCAGGTGCAAAAAGGAGGTTTGTGAACTAACCTTGCCTCCCCCATTAGTTCCCATCCTGATTACAGCAAAGAAATAATGAAGTAATGTTATAGTCGCTTTTCATGCTAATTTCACTATATGATCACGTGAGTTGTAAGCAACTGTTAAAAAGTATATAAGCCTCCTGATTTTGCTCTTGGGGGGGGACCCCTTCCAAGTGCTTGGGAGATCCATGTCACTTTGGAGTCCCCCCTACAGCTATAGTTTCTTTTAAATAAAAGCTTCTGCTGACCTGACCCAAAAGTATGCTGCGTGTGTTTCCACGACAATTCCTGGTGCCGTGACTCGGATCCAGAACACAGGCTGAGAAAGGAGGACCGCAAACTGCCCCCCCCGAACCCCCGAGGCGCCAAACTTGAGAGGTAAGAGACCTAATTCAAAATCTCTATTGGGGTTTCGGAGGAGGACTGCCTGTAGGCTCCCAACTTGGCCGTGGTAACTGGATCTGAACCTTGTTAAAACAGGTCAGTCTGAACCTTACTGCCGGCTAAAATTTTCTGTCTGGTAAAGGATCCCATTTTGTGTCTGGTAACGTACGTTTTATTTAGGGAGAAACTGTATGAAGCACCTTCATCCTACAGCACATCGGGCTTGTCGTTAATTAACTAAGGCGGTGTGGGGGAGGAGGTCTGGCTGACTGAATGAATGTGCATGTGTGTGTATTTAGAAATATGAGCCACTGACCAGGTCTGAGACTACGGTTGGGTTCAGCCGCCCCAATTCTGCCTGACAGGGCAGTTTTGAAAGCAAGGGGGCCCAACTGGAACCTCGTGACCCAGTGGACAGGGCTTCCCAGTGATTGAATAAATGTGTGTGTGTGCATTTAGAAAAATGAGCCACTGACCAGGTCTGGGACTAAGGCTGGGTCTAGCCGCCCCGATTCTGCCTAAAAAAGGTAGCGTCGAAAGCAAGGGGGCCCAGCTGAAACCTCGTGACCCAGTGGACAGGGCGTCTGAGTGATTTTGTCTTTTCCAAACCCCTTGTCCCAGTAGCTTCTGCCGAGAGCAGGAGTGAAAGGATTCCTCTTGTGTTTCCCATTCCCATTTCCATTTTATGAGCCGGTGTCGGGTCAGAAGCCTTTTGTCTGGGCAGTGAAAAACTGCGGGGCAAGGCACTGAGCGGCCCGGACATCCTAAATAAGCCTCTCCTACGTCTCCCTGTGTGACTGAAAATGGGAACGAGTCAGTCTAAACAAGTTCCCGTCCCCCCTAAGGGGACTCCGGCGTACTTTATGTACACACACTATTCTCCCGAGGCTTGCAAGTACCTGGATAAGTGGAACTGGTATACTAGGGATGATCCTGTGAAGCATTTTCCACAAGAAGGAACATTTGATCAGGATAAAATAGTGCACTTAAGAGGGGCTTTAGAGTCCCGTGGATCCAAAACACCACAAAACCAGTGGGACGCGTTCTTTTATTGGTATGATGAAATGTCCAAAAGGCGGACAGAATCTCAAACTAGGAGCCTAAAAGACTCTCAAGAAAAATTAAAACAGCAGTTACAAGCTGTTCGGGAGAAATTGGCTGCTCCCCCAAATTACACGCCGGCCACCGCTCCGATGTATCCAGCATTGCCCGGGGCGCCCCCACCACCGGAGCCAGCAGAGGATATCCTTGACCTTTGTTCGAACCCTGCTCTCCTGGGACTCCCACATCAGCAACAACCGGTTCAACATCAGGCTGCAGCCCAGGCTAGTAACTCATTAGCTGAAGCTCCTTCAGTAAATCCATCCACGGAGCTTAATAGTCTGGACTCATCCACCATATCTGCCACTCAATCATCACCAGTGTGGCAATTTACTCCTGGGTCACAACCCACCACAGGTGTATTTAGAAGAATGGGAATAGGCATGGAAAGATCTCCCATCAATCTTAGATCCCGAGCTGCACAAGTTTACCCCCTAAGACAAATGCCAGGCATTGGCACCGATGGACAAAATATAGTAACCGTGCATGCACCCTGGACTCCAGGTGATCTCTACAATTTAACTCAAAAATTCCCCAAAATCAGGGAAGACCCAGAAAAATTTCAGGAAGAATTGCAGACTGTTATAAATTGTTATAATCCAACATGGGCTGACATTAATCAGCTCATGCGATCGATTTTGCCCAAGGAAACTATGCTACGTCTGTATGCTGCCTGTACTTGGCCAGATCAAAACCCAGGGATTGGCCAAGACTTTATTGACAAGAGAAATGCTTTGGTTCAGGCAGTTCTCACAATTTGCCCAAAAAAGGCAGACTGGACCAAAATAAATACCTGTAAACAAAACAAAAATGAACACCCCAGTGACTATTTGGAACGCCTCAAACAGGCATTTGAACGATACTCAGGAATGGATAACCCAGTCGGAAATGCTAAACAAGCAATAGTGGCAGCATTCATCCAGGGACTTAACCCTAAAATTGCTGAGAAAATTCAAACAGTAATTATTGGCTGGGAAACTAAAGATTTGACTGAAGTCCTTGCTGCGGCTAACCATTTTCATAACAAATTGGAACGGTCTAAAGACAATGCCGAGTTTAAGTTAATGGCCTTACAGATTTCTCAGTTGCAGGGTCCAGGTAGAGGAAGGGGACGAGGACGGGGAAGGGGAGGCCCGGGTAGATTCAGGGGAAGAGATAGATCCTTGAGCCCACAAAACCCAGGCTATGGGAACCAATGTCATTATTGCAAGCAAGAAGGACATTGGAAATCAGAATGCCCCAAGCGCCCCGGCCAAGGACCCAGACCCCAGTCCCTGCCCCCACCTCCACTTCCTGTCAATTTTCCCAGTGTTGAATAGGACAGCCTGAGGGACAGTGACATCATCGCTCCTTTGCTTGCTACTGACCAATCTGGTCCGTTTGTTGAATGCCTTATTTCTGGTAAACCTGTCTCCTGTCTTGTCGACACCGGAGCATCCCGCTCCACGCTAAAGGCTGCTGAGTTTCCTTTTCTACCTTATTCTCCTGAAACTATAAATGCTGTCGGTATAGGCGGACAACCTATCCCACATCCCGTCTCTGAACCTGTCTCCATCTCTATTGGCCCTTTGTCTGAAAATCATGCCTTTCTTCTTAGCCCCTGTGCACCTGTCAACCTTCTTGGTAAGGATTTGTTGTGTAAACTGGGATGCGTGATTTATTGTAGCCCAGATGGTGTTTACCTTGAGGTACCAGAACATAGGGAAACTGAGCTTGTGGCTTTGCTAACCCAGGAGTACTCTGAACCTGACACTTCCTACTTGCAAGAGGAACTGTTGGCACGAGTACCTCCACAGCTGTGGTCCACCCATGCAAATGAAGTGGGGCACATGCTGAGTGCTGAACCAGTGCGTATCATCTTGAACCCTGCCAAGCCA
>NW_005841893.1:77050-82658 GCF_000455745.1 Alligator sinensis
TTTCTGGTGCTGGTTATGTTTGTTGTTAAAATTCTTTGTCCCTCCTGTATCTAAAAATGGCACTGATATCCTTATATATCACACTTGGGTATCTCAGTATCACCCAAGGGGGGTGGGAGAAAAATTTGTACTTGCAGATCTCCCGTACGGTGGCTCAAGCTGGAAATAAAAGTGACTGCTGGATATGCTCTCACAGCCCAGCGCACCTACAACAAGGAATCCCAATGATCGGAGTACCAATATCCCTCCGGCAATGGGGAACAATAAACGGCGGCTTCGTTAGACACTACTCGTTAGCTGCCCATCGGTCCGCTCCTAAAGAATGGAGGGCCGCCCCTGCTAACTGGATAATCTCCCCAAGAGTAGAGGCGCCTTTCTGTTACAGATCCAACAACACCGGAGCTTATAATAAAGCCACACCTGTAGGACACTACCCTCATTGCCTAACTACTCTAGATTATAGCCCCAATAGCACCAGTGGAATCCTGTTGGGTAATGTACCCTCTCTCAATTGTACAGGATTCATGGTCTACAACTTTTCTAAGGAACCTCATGTTGCTCTCATTGCAAACAGATCGGAATTTTACATTGACTCCAATTTTACTTCTTGTAATATATCTCGGTCCAGCAGGATAACAGCTGAACGTGGTCCGTCCTATACGATGCATATTAATCGAAAGTGCCGGATATGGCACAACACCTGTCGAGATTTGAGTACCCTTTCTGCCCCAGGCCTTTACTGGCTCTGCGGAAACAGGGCTCATAAAATCTTGCCCTGGAATTGGGTGGGGGCATGCACTCTTGGACGTGTTATCCCTGGTTTTGAAATGCATAGTACAATATATCTGGAACAAGTAAAAAATTTCAACCATCACATGAAAAGGGCGGTTAACCCCTTAGCTACCAGAAACACAGGGTTCCATCAATTTGTGAGAACCTTCATACCGTGGCTTGGAGTAAGAGAATTGGAACTAGCCATAATTAACATTTCAGCCACAATGGAAGCTATGGGAAATGCCACTGCGGATGCAATTCAGGCTCTGCAAGAAGAGATCTCCCAGATCTCACAAGTAACTATACAACACCGCGTAGCCCTAGATTACCTATTGGTATCCCAGGGAGGAGTATGTGCCTTAGTAAACTCCACCTGTTGTGTCTATGTCAATCAGGACATGCGAATTGAAACTGACATTCGTAAAATCCGAAGTCAGTTAAGGGTCTTACATCAAGTGGCCTCAGAGAATACTGACTGGGGTCTAAAAGAAATGTGGTCTTGGCTAACCTCCTGGCTCCCAGATTTCGGGGCCCTTGGCAAGAAAATCCTGTATGGAATATTGTTTGTCTTGATAGTTCTGATAATGTTTTATGTCTTAGTGCAACTGATCCTCTGCTGCGTGAAAGCCAGCAGGAGAAGCTTTAACAAGACAAAAAAACCCACAGCAGAGTCTAAAATAATAATATTACAAAAGTGTGAGCAGATTAAAAAAAAACATGAAAGGCTGCATGATAAAATAGAGGGGCTCATAAAAATAAAAATTTAAGGATAAAATAAAACTAAATAGTCTCAAAGGGGGGGAACTGTGGAATCAGAAAAAATATGCGCCTTAAACTTTGACTATTTTAGTTATAAGATGACATAACCGCTTTGTGAAGAATTGCTGGCTCTGTATAGTAGAACAGATAAGAGAAAGTGTTTGTTCTTTGTAACTCCTCTGCAACTGCTTCGCTCACCGCGGCCTTGAAGATAGCAAAAAGTATATACAACTCTGATTTGCAGGTGCAAAAAGGAGGTTTGTGAACTAACCTCGCCTCCCCCATTAGTTCCCATCCTGATTACAGCAAAGAAATAATGAAGTAATGTTATAGTCGCTTTTCATGCTAATTTCACTATATGATCACGTGAGTTGTAAGCAACTGTTAAAAAGTATATAAGCCTCCTGATTTTGCTCTTGGGGGGGGACCCCTTCCAAGTGCTTGGGAGATCCATGTCACTTTGGAGTCCCCCCTACAGCTATAGTTTCTTTTAAATAAAAGCTTCTGCTGACCTGACCCAAAAGTATGCTGCGTGTGTTTCCACAACACAGGTGAATTTAGTTCTATGTAAACCTACTCCTGCTGTTTCACTGCTGCTGCTATGAGTGTTGCTAAGATTTTGACCCTCCTCTTCTGATAAAATTTACCAGCATGCAGCTACCTAGGATGCAGTATCTGGACTCAGGTTCTATGAAGACATTTCCCACCTCTCAGGCTTAGTTTACCATTTATTTGAGTATTATAATGGGAGTTGTCTATAAATACAGAGAAAAGAATAGACCTTGAAATTTAGTTGCTTAGCTGATCAAAAGCTACTTTTACTGGGGAGGAGACCCTGTGAATAGACAGAAATTGAATTAGGAATGCTTAAGGGATAGAACCTGTTTGTGGTTTTCTAAACCATTGTTTTTACATGACTTGATTTTCACTGAGAGAATTGAGCCTAATTGACTAAATCTGAATTTGAGTACTGGTAAAAATAAAGCAATATATATTCACTGTAGATTTGAACTGACCTCTTTTCCCTCTAAATCCTATTGCTTTTTCCATCTTCTCTTTCCCATGAAACTGCCTTTTAAAATTAATTTCATTTGCCCTTGAAGCAGAACTGTTCAGCCACAGATATCAAAGTATATGGCAAAGGAGGATGCTGTCCTATAACAGTGGCCATAGGCTTTGACACCATGGGTGCTCTGGGGCTCAAGTACCAAACAAAAAAAACAATGGATGCTTAGCACCCATGAGCACTGCCTGTGGCCATTTAAAAAAAAAAACAACAAACAAACCAAACCACACTTTACTGGACGAAGCAGCGTGCTACTTCAACCCAGCTCTGCAGGGTCTGTAAAGATTGGGTGCTTCAGCAGGGCTTTTTGGTGCTTTTAGCTTAAATAGATTCAATCAGTTATTAGATAAAAGCAGAAAAAAGTCCCACTAAAGTGCCTGATCTTTACAGACACTACAGAGCGGAGTTGAAGTAACATGCTTGCCTCTTCTGGGCATGCGCGGGGCTTGGCACAGGAACATGCCAAGTTTAAAGTAAAGCCCTGTTTTTAGGGTTTTTTTAGCACCCACCAGCAAAAACCAATGTCAGCACCTATTAAAATGATTTTCAACCTGTGGTCCACAGACCACAGACTACATCTGAGGGATCTGCAAAAGTTGATTATGATCAATCAAATGTATGTGAATACCCACATTTACAGTTACAAAGGGTCTGCACCTCTGTTCAAAACGTTTTAGGGGTCTGCAAATGAAAAAGGTTGAAAACCAATTGGTTTTCAACCAATTTACTGATAGTGCAACTGAGACATAGAAAAATTAAGTGACTTCCTTAATGTCACATGGTATGTCAGTGGCAGAGGTAGGAATTTAGTTTATCTGAATGCAAAATCTGTTCAATCTGTTGTCAGAAGAGGTATTTTTCCCCAGTCCTAGATGCTTCATCATACAATAATTTATGTGGAGACTGAATTTGAATGGCAGAGGGGTTGGGAGAAATCACTTCATTAGTATTATCATTACTATTATTATTGTTAGTAAGGGGTTGATGGAGCTGGGAACTACCCAATACCTGGAAAATACAAAAAGTTATCATAAGTATCATGTACGAAATTTAACTGGGGAAAAGAATAAGTATGTTATATTTAGATAGCTTGAGCTTGGTAGCACCTTTTGAAGAATATCATGGGTAACATTGAGAAACTTTGAGAAAGTTAATTTAAATGGCAAAACCCTCCATCCCACCTACCCTCTGTTAGTTACATAGATATTGTTCCCATTTTACATAGGATAAACTGAAGCATAGTGTTAAACTGATTTACCAGTGGTCAGATCAGCCGAATTCTGCTTTCAGGCAGAGGTTGAGTGAATAGATCTTGTGCCAGGGAGGAAGCAGTGCTGCTGTACCTCAGCTAGTTGCAATGAGAGAACACAAGAGAGCATATGCTGATCCATACATACCAGCTGTGTTTACTGAATCCTCATATGCAGTAAGAGGTAGGTAACTTTAGGAAGGAGAACACTTTGTTATGAAACAAATGTGTGGACTCCCTTCAGAAATTTTCTCTTGAAGCAGCTCAGGTCCTTGTGATGCTAATTTTGGGCAGCTCCCAGAATTCCTAACTCCTGGATTGTCTGAACTTAACACCTTAAAGGGTGCAGACAGAAGTGACAATTTTTGCCCAATCTGGCCACAGAAAGCAAAAAGTGATCAGCATTTGTACAGCTCACAGCATAAGTTGTTACAAGGCCCTCAGAATACTTGTCTCCACTATGTTTGTGGACTCTCACAATCATAGAGGAAGAATGTGAAAGATTTGCTGCCTCCCATGGAAAAGAAATTACATCTTAGAGGTCCAGGAAATAACTTAGATGGTTTAGTGACTGGACTTTTGTATTTTGGGAACCATTTCACTTATTTGCATATCATGTCTTGATCAGGAAGAATATTCTTGACTGGAATGGTGATAGGTTATTTCTGTATAGATCAACCCCTGTGTATAAAATTTTACAAAATATTGCTGCTCCTGTGCTGACTAGTAACACACTTCAGCGCAATTCTCCATGCGAGCAAAAATCAGCAATGCAGAATTTATGTTTTATGATTATGACTGACAGACTTTCTGTACCAGTTCTTGAACAGATGTGCTCAAAGAAGGATCTCGGCCAAAACACCCATGCCCCAGTTCTGGGGGGAGGTGGGGAGTACAGCTCTGAGCCAAAGATAACTCTAGTTAGAAAACTGAAGGCAATGATCAAACTCTGCTGCTGACAACAGCTGCCCTAAAAAGACATTCCATGGCAGAACTAACCATGAGGCACTTCTTCAAAACCTGAACACTGCCTACACCCTAGGGGTATGTCTGCAGCCATCAGTGTGACTGTACTTAATTTTGACATACTCAAGTCAGTTTAATTTCTAGTAGAAATCTAGCTATGGCCTCACAGATTTTAGTACAAGAGATTCACTCAAATATTTGCTCTGCTTCTTGGTGTCTAAAACGTGGGCGGAAAGTAAAAGCAGTTTCCGCCCTCGTTGGAGAACTCCGCACGCATCTCGGAGTAAACTTGGTGGACTGATCTCCCACCAACAACTCCCCGTCACTGACTTTCCTGACGTACCCCTTCCCTGGTACCACGATAAGCCGATTACGAACGTCTCGTCTCGTCTCGCCTCAATACCCTCTCACGTTCCAGAGAGCACTTGCTACGTTTGTAACTGCAACCAAAGTCAGCTTTCTGCCTGCGCTGCATGCATCAGCGGCGTAAGTAAACAATCTATTTTTACCAATACGTATCTGTGCCTAATTCCACTCCATTCGCCAAAGTACCCACCTGGTGCTCCGGGCTACTGGCCATAGCCCGGCAAGTCAGCCGGCCACCACATGGCGTCACGAACAGGATCTGGGGAAGGAGCAATGGAGTCGGGATTAGTTAAAGGCTACCCCCTTCCCAGTGGGGTGGGCGCAACGTCCGATTCAGGTGACTGATGGGGCCACATTACATATCGTCAGGCAGGATGGGAAGGGACACCCCCGGACAAGTTTAACTGTCCGACTCTGGCACCCCAGTC
>NW_005841893.1:83032-99445 GCF_000455745.1 Alligator sinensis
CCACTGGGCGGGAACCTGTATCCAGCCCTCCCGCCGGGTACACCGACACCCCCGGCAGCCACTCAACCCAAAGGCCCAGCCGGCGCGCCGAGCCATCCCACTGAGCGCCCGGTTGAGTACCAAAGGCCGAGACATCACCAACCTGACCCTCGAAGAGCATCGAAACCGCCACCCCAGAGGATGCCAGAGGAGAGAGCCATGTTTGGGTTCCTCCTGAACCACTCCAAACTCACTAAACAACAGCTATGTGTCTTAGGAGATGCAGGACAATGACAGCTGGCAAAGGGGTTGGGCTTCCGATATGTTAAAAAGACAGTACCCGAATAACTGCCGCCGGCCGGGCCAGCGGAAACACCTGTCAAACTGGCCCGGCGGACCCTCGCCTTGTACAAAACTCGTCGTAGAAACTGCTACCAACCCATGCCCTGCAACACTTCCACACGGCGCTACGACCCTACCCCGACTGCAGATCACCTGCAGGGGGCACTAACTGACTTTCTCCGATGCTTTAAACAGCAAAGTGTACCCACGCCAATTACGACAGCAAGTCTACGAAAACCCAAATTTACTGCTCTTGGTTTTCCCTTACAGGTCCGGAACCCAAGACGCACGACGGACGTAGACCCACACCGAAGGGAAGAGTGACACCGCGAACACTGAGACGCCGATGCTTGACGTCGCCATGACACCTGACCACGCCGTCATACTTGGACTTCTCGTTATTAGCTCAATCCTATTAACTCTCTCAGCAGATGTAGAAACCCCCACACATCCAAATGTCTCAATACCCTTAAATAATCAAATCGAGGCGATTTGAAAAATCGCCGCCGACACGAACAAAATCTCAGGTATAGACAAGGGTGGCTATCTGACCTATTCAATTGGTTTGGCTGAGACGCATCCTCATGGTTTTTACACCTCTTAACCCCCCTTATTACCTTGTTAATGCCTCTTTTTAGTATTGGTATTTGTGTGTGTTAGTTGTTGTTTTATACAATACCTTAAAAACAAACTTATTTCGCTATCTGCTTTTGTATATACCCGCTTGCCATATGAACCCCCCGAACAAGACGACGAAGACGTAATCGGCTTATAGCATAATAGTTCCAGCTGTGCCATAGGCAAGGGGGCATGTCAGAACCCATTGACTAAATGCCTCTGGCACAGTGGAAAGTCCCAGCACAGCAAAAAGCCCCGCCACGTCCAATGGCTGCAGTCGTTTAAATTTCAACAAGACCTCGTGATTGGCTGACCATGCGCGCCACCCATTGGCCAGTTACAAATTAATCCCACTTGGCAACTAGTAATTGGCTTACTAGCTATATAAAAGTAAAAGCAGTTTCCGCCCTCGTTGGAGAACTCCGCACGCATCTTGGAGTAAACTTGGCGGACTGATTACCCACCAACAACTCCCCGTCACCAACTTTCCTGACGTACCCCTTCCCTGGTACCATGATAAGCCGATTACAAACGTCTCGTCTTGTCTCGCCTCGATACCCTCTCGCATTCCAGAGAGCACTCGCTACATTTGTAACTGCAACCAAAGTCAGCTTTCTGCCTGCGCTGCGTGCATCAGCGGCGTAAGTAAACAATCTATTTTTACCAATACGCATCTGTGCCTAATTCCGCTCCATTCGCCGAAGTACCCACCTGGCGCTCTGGGCTACCGGCCATAGCCCGGCAAGTCGGCCGGCCACCACACTTGGATGGATATTTCCACTTCTGCTGAACTCCATACTATTGCAGTATGTGAACTAGATAGTTTAACTATCTGGGGTACACTTATAGTATGTTATAGTCCCAGCCCATCTGGTAACTCCATCCTACAACAATATTCTACTTAGGAGGGCATTTGGTGAGAAAAATTCTATTATACTTTTTTAAATTGACATCTGGGGAGCTGTTTGTCATTCTTCAGATCCCCATGGCTCTTGTTCTCTGTATTATATCAAAAGGAGTAGAAAAGCAATTGCTGTTATTTTGTAATCAAACAATAGAAAATGTTTTTCTCTCATGGAGGTTGGCTCTTTTGTTGTTCACACCTGCAGCATTTTCCTTCAAGACAATTCTACAATAGAACCTGATATAAAGGAAGGGCATTTTGTCTCCTGTCTCCCAGGCCAGCTTTTTCCACTGTGACACTCCATCCCTCCAGTCAGTGGGTAAATTTCATAAGAAAGATGAATTCTGGAACTTCTTCATTCATCTCACAGTTCAACAGCTGCTCCTGAATGATAAGCTGTAGAATTGGCATGGGTTATAGTTTCTAAAAAAGCTTGTTGTCAGGTATCCTCTAGTCATTCAGCTGGTTCCTCATGCCACTTGTCTTTAATAGGCTTCCTCTGCTCATAAACAGTCCTTGGCAATTCAATATTACTCTTTCCATTATTATCTTTTCAGCTGTTCAGTGTCCTTTAACCATGGGATAATTTTAATGTTGATGGTATTCATGTTCTGTTATGTTTAAGATACCAGGAATGCGGTCCATTTAACTGGGTGTAGAACAAAAGCCCCTTCCAGAAGATACCCATTGGGGTACAGTTGGAAGAATTATTTGTAGGGAGTTATTTTTTTCCAGTACATTTTTCTGTCTCTCTATTTGTTTGTTGTCCACAAGTAAACTAGAATTCTGTTGTCTTTGTGCAGGAGTCAGAGATATTCAATGGGTAATTACTTGTGACTGCTTTCTTTTATAAACTCAGAATTTTATTTCCATAAATACTGTCATGCATTTGATCTTGTCAGCAGTTCCCCAAGTAGTTCTATTCATGATAGAGCACAAAAGGGCATGGAACCACAGTCAAAGGGAATTTACTTAAAAATTGGAAAATTCAAAGAGACTTCCTATCCAAATATTCATGGCTGCATGTACACATGACACTATTAACATAATGAAATATCACTTTGTGTGGCTTAATGGCATCACAGTGTACACAGGCAAGACTTTTGAGGGTTCTAAATGACTTTGCATTGTTGCAAACTAAATTAAATCCAGATGTAGTTGAGTTTGCAATGTTGCAAATTGTAACAATACAGCTGTTGATTAGCCCTCCACCCATGGGAGAGTTGGGCAGGCTCCACAAAAAAAAAGGATCAGGCCCCTTGCCACTTCTGCCTTCAGCAGGCATCTGCTGAAGGCACAAGCGGTGAGGGGCCTGATCCTTTTTTATTTATTTTTTTTTTGTGGAGCCTGCCTGCCTCTCCCACGGTCAGGGGGCAAGCTGCCAGTGGGTAAAGTGGCCCTGAGCTGTGGGAGCCCAGGTTGATCTTGTCAGCAGTTCCCCAAGTAGTTCTATTCATGATAGAGCACAAAAGGGCATGGAACCACAGTCAAAGGGAATTTACTTAAAAATTGGAAAATTCAAAGAGACTTCCTATCCAAATATTCATGGCTGCATGTACACATGACACTATTAACATAATGAAATATCACTTTGTGTGGCTTAATGGCATCACAGTGTACACAGGCAAGACTTTTGAGGGTTCTAAATGACTTTGCATTGTTGCAAACTAAATTAAATCCAGATGTAGTTGAGTTTGCAATGTTGCAAATTGTAACAATACAGCTGTTGATTAGCCCTCCACCCATGGGAGAGTTGGGCAGGCTCCACAAAAAAAAAGGATCAGGCCCCTTGCCACTTCTGCCTTCAGCAGGCATCTGCTGAAGGCACAAGCGGTGAGGGGCCTGATCCTTTTTTATTTATTTTTTTTTTGTGGAGCCCCCCTGCCTCTCCCACGGTCAGGGGGCAAGCTGCCAGTGGGTAAAGTGGCCCTGAGCTGTGGGAGCCCAGGTTCTTCCCCCTGTGGCAGCGGCACCCCCTAGGGCTACCTGGGTGGGCTGCTAGTGGGCTGAGTGCTGCTCCAGCTCAGGGTTGGGAAAAAGTTGGATTGGGCCTGGTGCTGCCAGCTGGTAGGTTTCCAGCAGGAGGGCTTGGGGAACAGTTGGATCAAGCTGGGTGCTGCCTACAATCTGGGGCAGCACCTGGCCTGCTAGCAGCCCACCCAGGTGGTCCCGGTGGGTGCCACCACTACAGAGGGAAGGACCAGGGCCCCCTGCAGCTCAGAGACTACTCAGTCCACTGGCAGCTTGCCTCACGGCTGCAGGTAGGCTCCAGCTCTAACAACAACAACAACAACAAAAATAGGATCAGGCATGATGGAAGATTAATTTTTTGAATGGTGATTTCAAATTTGCAACTTAAAGGTGCTATGGAAATACAGGATGTTGTGGTCATTATCTTCATCATGTGGCATTTTGGATCTTATCCAAATTTCATAATGTTTCTTCCATCACTCCCCTCTCTATGTAATATCAGCACAGATTGGCAAGTTCTGGATATAAAATTACAATAATTAGAAAATTTTTACTTACTGTATTTACCCAAATCTAAGATGAACTTGAATTTAAGACAACCTTGCACAGCTTCAGGCTCTCCCTTCCTCCCTCCTTTGCTCCCCCTCCTGCCTCCTTAGCCTCTGCCCTTCCCACAGCCTCAGGCTCAACATTAGGAAAAACTTCTTCACGGTTAGTGTGTCCAGATTGTGGAATAAGCTCCCTCCAGAGGTGGTGCAATCACCTACCCTAGAAATCTTCAAGAGGAGACTGGACAATCACCTTGCTGGGGTCACTTGACCCCCAACTTTCTTTCCTGTCTGGTGCAGGGGGCTGGACCCGATGATCTTCTGAAGTCCCTTCCAGCCTTACAATCTATGAATCTATGGTGAATACTATTGCCATGGAGCCATTCATCATTTCTCTTTGGGCTTTTCTTCACTGCAGAGTTAAATGTAATTTGTAGCCCATAATTTGAAAGTGTCCATAATGGTGCTTTTAACTTGGGTTGGTTCACCTGTCAGGGGATAAAGGCTACAGTATGGTAAACACAACTCATCAGCTCCTGAATGCAGCCATATGGGTGTCTATCTGACTTCCATGAGAAAGGATGTTCATGGGCATGCTGCTTACCCACATGCACTGTCCCACACCAGACCCAGAAATGCAGCACTGAAGCCACTCCTGGGGCTTCTCCCTATATCTATTATCAATCATGCTGGAGATATCCCTGGAGTAACTGTACTGCTACACAGGTTTGGTACATGCAAGTGGGAATGAGCAGGTAAGGTATGTTTGAGAATGTCCTTGACTAGGAGCACTTCAGAAACTATGTAGATCTACCATGAGAGTGGGTTACCTTACTGCAGAACAAAGAAACATGGGATGTGCCTCCAAAAATCTTGCTGTCACAGGTTGGTGAATTCCATGCCAGTGGAGACACAGCAGCTCAAATATGGTTTTGTAGTGTAGCTACTCTCACTCTAGGCTAGTGGTTTTCTACCTTTTTAGAGTCAGAACACCCCTCTACAACTTTTTCACCTGTAGCAGCATCTTGGATTGAGAACCACTGTTGTGTTCAACTTAGCTTAGTGGCTCTCAACCAGGTGCCACCACCACTAAGTAAAGCTGTCCCATGACTTGGCTAAATACAGACAGTCAAAAAGCCCAAGGCTAAATTGATTCAGTCTTTTCAGGTTATTCTGGGCTGCAAAGATTGAGCCAATAAGCAGTGGCTCAAGCCAGAAGCTGGGGGCACTAGAGCACATGTCTCTGGCACACAGCCGTCATGGGCTCTGTGTTTGATTCCTTTTCCTGCAGCCCCTCAGGTCTCTGCGATTTGCAGTCCAGACTCACAGAAGCAGGACTCTGCAGGGTTGATCATCACTTCCTCTTCCTGCTTCCAGGTGACTCTGGGATTTGTAGCCCACAGTCTCAGCCAGCACTAAGTAAGCAGGGTAGGGCAGGACAGGTCCAGGGGAAGGGAAGTTTAACTCCCTTCCCTGGCCCCAGACTCCAGTAGGAGTTGCCTGGGAGGGGGGCAGTGAGCCCCAGCCAGTGACGCTAGTGTACCAGCCCTCACTGCTATAGCTGGGGAGCAGAGGGGTGGGGCCAGCTCTGCTCTCTGAAGTAGACAGCCCAGCCCAGGGCTACAAAATACTGGATTGCTGGGGGACCGTGATTTAACTTGAACCAGGAAGGGGTCTTGGACAGAAGTTTCATAAACCTGCTTGACTTAAATCAGCTAAATCTGATACTACATTGAACCAGGTTTATTTAATCAGCCGTTTTGAAACAGGTTTATGTGCACTAAACATCTGTTCTGTTATAGCAGGGGTGTCCCACCTTTTTGAATGTGGGGCCGGATCATGAAGTTTTTATCACCCAGTGGGCCGGCAGGAGCAGGCGCTTATGCAGCCTGTCCAGTCCGATCGCAGCCTGGGGGTGCAGGGGTCAAGGCGTGCTGCCTGACCCTGCTGTGTCCTCCCTGCCACCTGGGCAGCCTCGAGGATACTCCCACACCTGCGCACCTGGGCTCAGCAGCCATGGGGACACGTGGGTACTCTACAGGCAGGTGCGGGATGTGCAGGGACACCCCCCTGCTCCCTCTCTCCTGGGGCAGCCTGAGCCTGAGCCCAAGTGGCAGGGGTCCCTCCCTCCCCGGGGCCTGTGACTCACCACCCCCAGCGCGATGTCTGCGGGCACGGGGGGATGTGGGGAGGCGGGAGCGGCACTGGCTTCCCCCCCAGACAGCCACAGCAGCAGTGGCAGCAGCATCTCCCATGGGCCCGGCTGCAGCATCACTCTGCACCGGCATCTGCGCCCCCTGCGTCTGCCTGCCCACTGCACTGTGACCTGCTCCAGCCCATGCGGCTGGCAGGGACCGGTGCACAGCGGGGCCAGCATGCAAATGAGGAAGGGAGGGGTGGGGCGAGGAAGGGACACAGTGAAATGAGGGGGGAGGGGAGGAGCTGCACTGCATTGGCAACGTCAAGCTGATGTGGTGTGTGTGGGAACCTTTTCCCTTCCTAAGCCCTTCAGCAGACTTTAGGAAACTGCTGAGGGGCTGGGGGAGGGACAAGGGGTTTCCGTTGCAGCACAGTGGGCCACAGAAAATGGCTTGGTGGGCCACATGGCGGCCTGCGGGCCGTATGTTGGACAAGCCTGTGTTATAGGTTTAAACCAGTTCCTGACCACTTAAACCTGTTTATGTGTAACTTTTGTTCCTAGCCCTTGTGCACAGCCAGACCAGGAAGGGTTGTGATATGTGTGCATGCTCCTCCTGCATTAGGTTCCTATGATAACCCTAAGTAAACAGGAGAGCTGGCTTGTGCTACAGCCCTTCCCAGTTCAACCCCACATGCTGTCTTCTGGAAATGGATGGAACTGTCCCATGCACCTGTTTCTGGGAGGAGCACGAGGGGGAAAACTGGGAAGAGCTGGAATCTAAGCCAGCTTTCTTGCCTTACTTTGGGTTATCAGTGAGCCCTAAAGCAGGAGGAGGCCATCATTGTTTCTCATGTTCCAGAAGCACCAACAATTACAACCTTATCAACAGGGGCATGTCCTGTTTATAATGCAAGCAGATTATGCACTTGAAAGTCAGAGCAGTGGCCATGTAACTTAGTGATTCATCTCGGCTGTTCTGAAATCACACTCCTGTAAGACTGGGAAACAATTATGCCTTATATTTGGTACTGAAGTTTGTCAGAGAGGTATTTCACCATGCTAGTCTGAAGTCAGGCATGAATAATTAAAACAACATTACACTGAGTGCTCTGTTTTGTGCCAAGCTGGACACTTGGGGGAAATGTGTTGTCTGGTAGACTGGCAGTACCATTGAGGAACGCATGAGGGGAGTATGTGTGTGTGTGTGTGTGTGTGTGTGTGTTTTGGGGGATGAGTTGCAGCATTCTTGAAGTCAAGGGAGATAACTAGGTCCTTTAATACGACAAGGAGATTTTGCCTCTTTACTAAAAGGACAAAATATAGAATTTACTGCATGTTACTGGCTTTGACATAGAGCATTTTTTGTTTTCAAGTGAGTGTCCCCATACCTGCCCTTTCTTTGTTTCACTTCATAGTGCCTCATTCCTTAGGCTAATTTTCTATGCCCTTTTGGGTGTACTTCAAAAGATACCGAGGTTTGGTTTGGATAAGTCCCAAATGGTTTGCATTTTTTTCTGAAAGCTTACCCTCTTAAACCAGATATCATGCTGAAAATCTCATAACAGCAGACTCTTTTATAGCTTCATGGTACTTCCTGGGTAAGGGCATGATGCCAACATAGAAAAAAAACACCTTTTTTGAAGTTCAGCATTTGCCAATAGTCATACATAGAGCTCTCTGAGATATGATATTTCCCTCTGTGGTAAATTTTGTGATATGAGTGGTAAATACCTTTTTCTGGCTTCCATTATACTTCGGCATTTTCTTTTATGCACTCATCAAAAAGCTCTCTGGCATGTCATACCATTTGCCCAGTGCCTGTCAGAATGAGAGCCCCTCTTTTTAGTGGATCACTGGGTGCTCCTCCAATATAAATGAGTAAGAGTGGCTAATAATTCTTTTGAATTGTTGAATGCTGTTGCAGTAGATGGTGTTTACACATTTCCATAAAAAGGATATTATTGTCCCACATATTATCAAGCTGTTTTGCGGGTGGCTGTTGGAAAACTGCAGTTAACATCAGTACATCAAATGGACTAAAATATCAATACAATCTTTTTTAGATTCACATGCATTTTTCAAATTTTCCTGTTAGATGCTAGTTATATTACAAGCCAATGTGAACCTGATGGCTCAGTGTAAATACATCTTTGTATAAATTGTAGTCATACGGGCTCAGACTGAGGTGTTCAAAGTTAGCCCCAGGGAGTTCAGTGACCATCTCCAATTAACAGTCAAAGGGAGATGCCCTCAAAAGATCCACAGAACCTTTTAAAATTCCAGTCCAAGTTTTCTGTCTGTCCTCTGAGAGGGTTAATGATTGTGTGAAGAGTAGATGCTATCATTTCAGTGTTAGTGAATGTTTGCTGAATGTGAATTTCCAAGTAAATACTCTGCCAGTGTTTCAGGTAGGCATTGATTAATTCTGTCACTGAATGATTGCTTTTCACATCACCTCACCAGATTAAAAAAAAAGAAAAGAACAGACCAGAAAGAAATCACAATGATTGATAACTTTTACTTTATCCTATGCCATTGTCTTATCCTGTGCTAACTTAAAACATGATGATTTTTTAAAACTTCTTTCTAATAGGTTATGAATTAATATTGCACAGGTATGAATTAGTAGTTGTAGCAGAACATACCTGGCATGTTTGCATGTAGTTGTTATACTTTTTAAAGGATATGTGCAAGAATTAGTGAACAGGCAAAGATAAAAAGTGTGTGTGTGCGCATGTGTGTGTGCGTGTGTTCAGGCTGTGCTGTGGAGTTATATGATCAGCAAGTATTATCATTTGTAGAGCTAGGCCCAAGGTTGAATCTGGATTCCAATTCTGATAAAACATATACCATCTCAGAGAACACTGATTCCTTTAAAGATTGATTTTAACCAGTGTTTCCTAAAGTTTTGGGAGAGAATAGGAAAGGGGTTGGCTCCTGAGTTACTATTTGTGCCTTGTCTATTTTGGTAAAGCTCAGTAAACCTCCTTAAGGAAGCATGAAGTTCAATCCAGGAATACCTGAGTCACCTAGTTTTTACAGTTTTTTAAAATTTTGGCTGATTTGTGGCTTTGCTAGAAAACCCTAAGAAACCTTTTGCTGTCATATTATTTTTGGCCCCCAACCAAATGAAATTTAGTTTTTGCACAACTTCCAGAAAGGAGAAAAATCACTAAATTTATCTCACCTTGTGACACATTTCAATGATGCTGAAAACATTGCTGGACATCTCTAGGTAAAATGAGCTTATCAGGCCAAATTCTTTGGTATAAAAAATAGCAGCTCTCCATTGTGGCCAGGAAGGGGTGGAGCAGATAGCCCAGCCCACAGCTATAAAGCATGCTAGAATGCTGGGGGACTGTGATTTAACTTGAACCAGGAAGGAGTCTGGGACAGGAGTTTCATAAACTGGTTTGACCCAAATCAGTTAAGTCTGATACTATATTCAACCAGGTTTATCTTAAACCAGTTTCAGCCATTTTAAAACTGGTTTATGTGCACTGAGCTTCTGTTCTTTTACAGGTTTAAACCAGATTCTGATCATTTATACCAGGTTATGTGTAACTTCCGTCCCTAGCCCTGCAGTGTCTTAAGTTATTAACTACACAGTGAGATTAGGTAGATGGTATTTTTCTTTTTTACAAGAACCAGCAGCCAACATGGTGGTATCTATTCCAGCATTCTTCCTTTATACTATGAATCAAATTTCGAGTGCAATCCCCATGCTCTTATGCACCTTCTTTTATGAAATGATGCTAGAAGAATGTGGCT
Source organism: Alligator sinensis (assembly GCF_000455745.1). NCBI lineage: Eukaryota > Metazoa > Chordata > Crocodylia > Alligatoridae > Alligator > Alligator sinensis. The sequence continues at coordinate 93,306 of NW_005841893.1, forward strand.
TCTGTCATCTTAGTCTTTCTTGTTTGGGAAAGTGGAGTAGCTACACCAGCTTGAAAAAAAATTCTGCCAGCATATCCTATGTCTACAATAGAGGATTCTGCTGACATAGCTATTCAATACTGTAGATAATCCCAAGATACTTATGAACCCAAGGCTCCTAGCAGATATGCAGAAAGAGGCACCATGGAATCTGTTGCATGATCCCCACAGTTACACTTCCTGCAATGTACAGGTGCAGGGCAAAAGGCATGACTGTGGAATCAAGTAGCAAGACTGTGAAATCAAGTATCGGACTGTGGGATCAGTATCAGATGTCAAGGAGCAGTACACTTCCATACTAGCTGACATAGGTGGCACCCAAGTAGGTAAACTTGAAACCCTCTGGGTTAGAATATGGGGAAAATGTGGTGAAGGGGATATTACTGTAGGAGTCTATTACAGACCTCCTAACCAGGAGGGAGAGCTTGACCATGAATTCTCTAGGGAACTAACAGAGGCTTCACAGTCTTAGTGCATGGTTGCCATGGGTGATTTCAATCACCCTGACATCTCATGGGAGGAGCATTCAGCCAAATCTGATCAGTCACATAGCTTCCTCACCTGCATTGATGAGCTCTATCTGACTCAAGAAGTCCACGGGCTGACTTGAGGTGGGGTGCTGCTAAATCTGGTAATGGCAAAAGGGCATGATCTAATGAGTGACCTGAGGATTGAACGGAAGCTCAGGGACAGTGATCATGAGTTGATCACCTTCCTTACCCATCACAAAGCTGGAAAATCAGTCAGCAATGCAGAAATCCTCAACTTTAGGAAAGCTGACTTTCACAATCTCAGGAGAGTGGTTGTTGAGGCCCTGAAAGATTGTGATTGGACAGGGAAGGGAATCCATGATGAATGGTTGCTCCTTAAGGATGCGATCCTAAAAGCAGAAGGGAAGTCCATTCTGGCTTGCAGGAAAGGTAGCAAATGGGCTGGGAAACCCCCTTGGCTGAATTGGGAACTCATGGACCTTCTCAATCGTAAAGGAAAAGCCTATAAGGGTTGGAAGATGGGAAATAACTCTAAGGAGGATTATACCTCACTGGCCCTCACCTGTAGGGACTGGACCAGAAAAACTAAGGCTGACACCGAGCTCAGGCTGGCTATGGGAATAAAGGACAATGTGGTAGTGCACCTTTGGGTGGCTGCCACTTTAAGGGCTTGATTAAGGCAGCCATTTTCAAACTTAGGCAAGACAGGAAGACGCAGCAGTGTTACTCTTTCTGGAACAACTTGGAGGTAAGGGCAGGAACTATGGGGATGGTTGGAGGCTCCTGGATCTGGGTATGACCTGAAACTGCACCTTGCTGGGGTACGGTGTTCTAGCAGGGCTGTTTGTGGTGGGACAGCCCCCAAGAAATGCCAGGCCAGTTACCTCCCTGGTCAAAGGCAGGTAGGGGCACCTTAACCCCAGCCACCACACACCAGTGGATATTTATGAGTTGGGGAGAGAGGGAGAAGTGCCAGGCATGCCTAGAGAGGCACCTGAGACCTGCAGGGGTGTGAGAGCCAAGAGGCCTCAGGGAGGGAAGTGGTGAAATGGGGGCCCGCTCAGAGTAGGGTGCAATGAGAAGCACCTGAAGGACTGAGCATGTGGGGTGCAGAGTAGGGCTGCTGAAGGTGGCCTGAAGGGCTGCACAAGGGCTGTACTGAATAGAGCTGCAAGGGCAGTTTGAAGGACAGTACATGGGCCAACCCCACAAGTGAGAGCAGGAGCAAGTTGCCCAGTGAAGGGCTAGGCTGCATCAGTGCTCAGCACAAGGTGATGCCACATAGAGTAGGGGAGCATGAGCGAGTTAGTAGGAAAGCCTGATGGCCAAGAGGTCACTCAAGGGAGCAGGGCAGGTTGTATGTAGCCCAGTGGGGGGTGGAGTGCAAGAGGCCCCTGTGAGAGGAGGCGGAGTGAGTGTGAGTGTGGACGAGGCCCAACAATGGACTGAGTCTGGCCTGGCCTGAAGCCGGGAAGTAATAATAATATTCTGGATGCCATCTGGAGGCATGGGCTATGGCGTAGGGAAGGCTCAGAGCTGGGGATAGCATCCCCTGGCATCGGGGCAGTGATTGGGTAATCACCCGCTTGTATTATCAACTAGACCATCAAGTCATGGCAGGAATGACAGGGCAGACTGCCCTAGACAGGTGGGCAGGCCAACATGAGACCTGGCCCCAGGACAGCCTTCTGTCACAGACAATAAAAAGTCCTTTTACAGATATACAGGAAGTGAAAAGAAAAGTAAGGGCAACATTGGGCCTCTGCTAAATCAAATGTAGCAGCTGACAACTGACACCCAGGAAGAAGCTAATCTCAATGATTACTTTGCGCTGGTTTTCCACCAGCCCAAGGGGATCACGCTGCCTGACAGGACACAGGACTACGAGGGCATGGGTGACCAGATGCCTACATTTGGTGAAGACCTTGTGAGGGAACACCTTGAGAGGCTGGACATCCATAAGTCAGCGGGCCCTGGTGGAGTGCACCCAAAAGTGCTAAAAGAGTTGGCTGACATCATAGCTTGACCACTGGCATGGATATTTGAGAACTCATGGCACACAGGTGAGGTTTCTGAAGACTGGAAGAGGGCCAACATGGTGCCTATCTTCAAGAAAGGAAAGAAGGAAGATGCAGGGAACTACAGACCAGTCAGTTTGACCCCAATCCTTGGGAAAATCATGGAAAAAATTATCAAAGAATCCATCAACAACAGAATGATAGATGGCACCATTCTGAGAAACAGCCAACATGGCTTTGTTACAGGTAGATCATGCCTGACCATCCTCAGTTCCTTCTGTGACCAGGTGACGTGTCACTTGGATGGGGAGGAGGGGAGAAGTTGATGTCATTTATTTGGACTTCAAAAAAGCCTTTGACTTGGTTTCCTATGATGTCCTCATGGCAAAACTGAGGAACTGTGGTCTTGACAACCTTACGGTTCAATGGCTGGGGAACTGGCTCTGTGGTCAGACCCAGAGAGTGATAGTTGATGGAACTGAATCAGCATGGCATATGGTGACCAGTGGCATCCCTTAGGGTTCAGTACTTGGACCAGCACTCTTTAGTATATTCATTAATGATCTGGATTTGGGTGTCAAAAACAAACTGGCTAAGTTTGCGGATGACACCAAACTATGGGGATGAGTGGTTACACTGGAGGATAAGCTGGGGATTCAGGCTGACCTGGATAGCCTCGCAAGGTGGACAGATATAAACCTGATGACCCTCAACATAGAGAAATTCAAGGTGCTCCACCTTGGGAGAAAAAACCCACATCATACCTATAGGCTTGGCAGAGCTTCACTCACTAGCACTATGTCCAAAAGAGACTTGTGGGTCATGATTGACCACCAGATGAATATAAGCCACCAATGCAATGCTGCAGCCAGCAAAGCAAATAAAACCCTGGCTTACATCTACTGATGCATTTCAAACAAGACCCAAAATGTCATTCTCCTGCTTTATTCAGCCTAGGTGAGGCTGCAGCTAGTGTACTGTGTGCAGTTCTGGGCTCCATGCTTTAAAAAAGATGTGGAGAAGCTCGAGAGAATCCAAAGGAGAGCCACGTGCATGATCAGAGGTCAAGCGAGCAGGCCTTATGAGGAGAGGCTGAGAGGCATGGGACTCTTCAGCTTGGAAAAGCATAGGCTCGGGGGGACTTGGTGGCAGCCTGTAAGTATATCAGGGGTGTACATCAGGATCTGGGAGAATGTCTGTTCACAAGGGCTCCCCTAGGGAAAACAAGGTCCAACAGTCACAGATTGCTGGAAGGCCATTTTAGATTGGATATAAGGAAGAACTTCTTTACTGTCTGAGTCTCCAGAGTTTAGAATAGACTCCCCCCACAGAAGTGGTGCAAGCACCTACTCTGGACACGTTCAAGTTGCATTTGGATGATTATTTTGCTGGGGTCATCTGACCCCAGCTGACTTTCTGCCCTTTGGGCAGGATGCTGGACCAAATGATCTCACAAGGTCCCTTCCAGCCCTAATGTCTATGAAATCTATAATATCCCATCATGATTTGTTGTTGGTACAGGGGGAACCTGTCCTCTTCCAGCACCAGCAAGTAGAAAGCTCCCACAGCTGGGAGCTCCATCAGCTGATGAGGCTCCCAGCCATGGGGGCTCACCACTCCACCCCTGTGGCTGGAAGCCCCAGCCTGCCTATACTTTCAGTTAATGGTATGATAGGAACCAGCCACAAAGTTATTGCACCCTTTTTTGGATTATAATTTTGTGGCTTATTCTTTGCGGGTGCTGATAGACATGGTGGGGGGAACCCAGCGCTTCACTAGAAAATGTATCGCATCAATTTGACCCAGCTCCCCAGCATCTGTATAGCTTGTGCACTTCAGCAGGGCTTTTTGGTGCTTGTATCTGATAGCTGATTCAATCAGCTATTAGATAAATGTGCCAGAAAGCCCTGCTGAAGCGTAGGAGTTATACAGATGCTGAGCAAGCTGGGTCAAACTGATGTGATTCCTCCTCTGGGTGTGCACTGTTCTTGGTGCAGGGATGCGCCAAGCTGAAAGTAAAGCACCGTTTTTGTTTTGTTTTTTTCACCTCTTTAAGCACTCTGTTTAATTATTCCATTAATTGCATTAACGTGTGATCCAATAACAGCTTAAGATATGATTAACGGGTTAATCATGGCATAGGTGTAACATGTGCCAGGAGCCTAAATTGCACTGAAAGCCAATAATACTTAGATTTGTAAAGACATAAGTTACTATAGAACATGGAAGTTAAGTTCCCAAATCATGTAGGTATTTAAAAAATATTAGCCTTAAGTCCTTCATTTCATCTGAATTAACTCCTGAGTGACCATAGGTATTAAGGATCTTTGACCTGTTGTTCCATTATTATTTTTTCTCTTTGACATGTACAAGGTAATTTAATTTTAAAAAAGCAAAAAGCAACAATATGTTGTGGCTAAAAATATTTAAAGATCAGTTTCTTCCACAGGGCTGAGACACCTGTGTGTTCCCCTCTCTATATAAACCTGGCTATATGGCAGACTCCTTTTTATTAAGTCACAGCAATGACCCAATAAAAAGCTGGAAAAGGGCACTACTGTTATCTCCAGTCTGTTAAACTTGATGGAGAATCAGAGATACTTCCCTGAAAATATCAAGCACAGGAAAGTTATTTTCTATTTTTATTTTTATTCTTATTACACATAGCTGTTCTGCTCCAGATTCTCATATTCAAATTAGTGTTATCAAACACAAGCTGGAGAAATTTCAGGCTAAAGAAATAGTCTTTCAGACTACAAGGGTCTGTCCTCTGGATGCCGAAACAATAGAATTCAGCCTCCCCACTAGTTTGTTGTGATCACTGAATATTTGTGACACAGCACTATTGATGCTTTTCAAATGCTTGGCAATAATACTGGACCCAAGCTTGTCAAGTCTATGAGTCAAAACCAAATTGGCAGTTAAATTAGAAATCTTTGAGGGTCTGGAGGCAGCAGGTAATTGGGATGGTAAGGTAGCCCTTTCTTCTGATTCAATATTGATCCAATTTCCCGACCTTGTAGTATGAGGCAAGGTGCCTAATTTTGCACAAGTTATGAAACAAATGCCCTGACCTGATTGCTAAAGATCTGGTATCACTTTTCATAATAACCAAAATCATTAACTTCAATATTCTGGGCAGATTCTAAATGGAGTCATTCTATTGTGCCTATATAAAGTGGCCTTCTTTTTTAATTTGGATAACATTCTTCACTTTCTAACATAAACTGTTGTTTAATGTGGCGTTGCATTACTAAAAAGCTCCTGTATTTCACAGCTGGCAGAAATTATGTTTGTGTATAGTATGCATTTGTAATGTGTGCAAAAGACAGATCCTCTGTGATGAAAGATGCCATATATAATAATAGGATTATTATTTATTGGCACACAGGTGAAATCAGCTATGAACTGAAGTGGCTGACTGTTTCACCAATTATATTTATGCTTGGACTCCATGCATTACACAGGTTTATAATGTGTGCTATGCATCTGTTTGGAAACTGTACTTAACTCTCATTTCAGAGTTTGAATCTAGCAATTTTAGATATAGGAGATATATTGTAAATAGGTAAAACGGACTAACCTCTTTCCC